>NW_022639460.1:1371668-1432239 GCF_010583005.1 Odontomachus brunneus | reverse complement strand
CTCTCTCTCTCTCTCTCTCTCTCTCTCTCTCTCTCTCTCTCTCTCTCTCTCTCTCTCTTTCCTTTACCTGTCACTCCTCTCGCTCTCTTTTTCTCCTTCTTATCCCGTTCCATATCTGTCTCTCCTACTCTTTTTCCTTCTTTCTCTCGTTTTCCTTTTCCCTCTCTCTCTCTTCCCTTCTATATCATAGCTTTAAAAAACTAGCTTTTTTAAACCGCTGGTAAAAAGGAAATACAATTTTTTTCCGAAAAACTGTTTTTTTTATAAATTGCTATTTCTGTTACTTAACAAAAAAGTATTTTAAGAGAAAATGTTTTATTTTATTTAAAGAAAAAGCTATTTTTTCATTTGTGTGGTTTGCTTTTTGTTTCTCTTGTATTTAACATTATCATAAATAAAAAGAAAAAAGAAACTTTAAGGTCAGAGGTCAAAGTAGAAATATGCAAGAATTATAACGTTATCATAGAGTCTCGAGTTTTAATAAGTGCCTTCACGGTATAAAATACCCTTTGTAATAATGTAGTGATTACCATATAATCGATAAAATTGCAATACAATGACTTAAAAATATGCAGGATACATACACAATCTGTTGTCGGATCCTGTTTGCAAACTCTGTCGACAGAACAACAGCGAATGCGGACACAGATGACTACGGATTTGTCGACTGGTCACGTTCAATATGTCGTCAGATTGCTAATAGATTGCTTACTGAGTTCATTTAAACGCATGTAATTATCTTCTTTACGGAAAGAAGCAAATGTGGCAGGTTCTAACCGAACACACGTGAATTTTTCCAGATGAATTTTTTTAGGAAAGAGACCGAAAACATTCACAAAAAAATGGAAAAAAGCCGGTTTTTTTTCGGACTTTCAAAGCCTATATTCTATCTCTTTGCTCCCTCTCTGCTCTCACCTATCTTATCTTATCTTTTCAACTCTCTCTCTCTCTCTCTCTCTCTCTCTCTCTCTCTCTCTCTCTCTCCCGCCTCTCTGTCTCTCTCTCTCTTTCTCTGGCCCTTCTCCCTCTGTGATTCCAACTATCGCACCTAAGTCTCCATGCCTTTGTGTCTCGCAAATTAATGGCCGACCGATTACTTCCGAGTGCCCGGTCGCGGCCGCGCGTTCGTTTCATTCATCGCTCGGCGACGGTGCCGCCTGGCACGGAGCCTCTGCATAATTGCGAATTTCGCCGCCTCTGCGGCGAATGAGCGTAGCTTTTCCGCGCGATTGGTCCGATAGGGCGCGTCTCATGCGCGAGTTATGCAAATACCAATACGAAAATCGAGCGCGCCTCTGGGAAAACGCGAAAAATACGGCCGATCCGCCGCCCGCGTTCCACTCGGATTATCCTATTCTCGGGGATATTTCGTTCGTCCCCCGTTCGCGAGTCTCACGCTCAACCGACCTCATCTCGTGTTATGTTACGTTCTCCTTCGTGGTGGCGCTATGAGAAATTTCAGAATGCTGAAGAGGAGAGAAGCGAAATAGAGAGAAAAAAAAGAAATGCAATGCACGTCATTAACGCGAGAATACCTTCTCTCTAACGGCGCATCGCCGAGCCACATCTCTCTCCCAGCCACGCATCTCCTGCAAACTACCGCAACTCGTTGTTTTCGAGGGAAGAAAAGGAAGAAAAACAGACCAGGCTTCCCGACACGAAGGTCAGGCAGGCAGCCGCGCGTCTGAACGAGACCGTTGTGCCGGTCGGTGCACGTTGAATTAGTAGTCTGTTATGGCCGACTGTATTTAAGTCATTAAATCGCGCGCGAAAAAAAAATCGAGCGCGGCGGAGTCGCAGACGGAACAGGGACGATGATGTGGCGGCAGAGGCGGCTCAGCATCATTACAAATCGAACAGGGAACTTCGTCAGGATCGCGCAGCCGACCGCGAGTCTCACCGAGTTTCACTTGAAAATGAAGAGTGAATCTGATGTATAGTCTGTTGCAAACTTGTTGGTTTGCACAGTTTTCAGCGAATGAAAATTCGACGCTTCGAGTTGTCAGAATTGAAAGTCACTGCTGACGTGTACGCGCTGTCAAGTGTCGAAGTGACTACAGCGTGTGGCATTTGTGAAATTTGGAAGAGAGAATTTATTTTAAGTTGAGAGAACACGCACATATTATTTTGAAAGATAATTTTTATATATTTATGACCGATTATTGCGCGCGCATGTCAGTAGTGGCTTTCAACAACTCGACAACTCGCAGCGTTGCAATCTTCATTGTAGCGTTTCAAACTTCATTCGACAAAAAGTGTGCAAATCGATTTGCAACCGACTATGCACAAAGAATTATAAGTGCCTGGACATTTCCTAGATTGAGAGTGTATGCAAACAGGACAAAAAATCATGATGACGTCAAAATGACGAGAAAATACTATAAAAATTCATCTTTTAATCACGATTCAATTATTTTCTCGTCTTTTTGACGTCGTTGTGCTTCTCTGTTCATCCTAGATACGGTCTTATGCTTGTATATATGAGGATTAACGATTATATATTCGACCTTTACACTTGCTTATAATCGTCGTTATAATCAAGATTCCTTGCACGATTTTTAATCTTATATATATAAGCATAAAGCCAAAAATTGTCTACTTGCAGTTTCGGGAGTGGCCAGCTATTTATGAGTGTTTGTATATTGCCATTGTCACAGAAACATATATATGCACTCTAATCGATTGAAACACTCGCTTGTATCACAATCCACCCTAACCTCGAGCGAAACATTCACTGTTGCAATTTCGTTTCGAGTAAAAATATTGCCGATCTTTTTACTTATTTTGAGTGAAATTTGAACAAGAAATTTAGAGTATATCAATCATCTTCAATAATATAATCTTCCATTAATAAAAAATAAATTTATTGCCATATTCACAGATAATAATTAGAGTTGGTCGTTAATGGCTCTTATTTAATATTTTCTGACTGAGCAATTATATATTTCCAAGTAATGTAACAGTCTCAATTATGGGACAACAAAGATTACAATAATTTTCATTTATTCACATATATTTGTCGATTGAATATTGAAAGGAACTGTTATTATCAATATAAACAACAAACATTATAATTTTAAAGCAAAATAATTGAACTTTAAATAAACTGATTCGAAATTAAAATAACATCATTAGAAACGTTTGTGCAAAAGTCCCAATTATGGTTCAGCAAATTTCACGCCCACATATAACGGATCATACAATTAATTACATATTAATAATATCCATATTCACATTACTTCAGTCTATAAAATAACGGTATACATAACACAAGTAATTAACCGTTTCATAAACTTAAAGCATTGGAAAAGTAATATTCTAAATTTCTTAAATATATTTGTAAATATGTATAACTATATTTGTAAATGAATTGTTTCCAACATAATGTATACTTTTTTAATAGATTAATAAACCAAGAAGAATGATCCGAGATTGGGACTCGATCCATAATTGGGACTGTTACCTTATCCATCGACGCGAATGTGTCTCTTTCCATATATAATGGTCGTGTAAGCTAGTTCATTCAAGCGTACCTAATCCCTGACCGAGTCCTTCCCGAAGGGGATCTCGGTGGATTTCGAAAATTCATACGGAAGTATTTCGCTTAACATCTCGCGCGATCTCGAGAATTTGTCTCTCGGTAATAGTGAAATATACATACGCGGTAAAGTAGCGAGACCGAGAGCGGAAAGGGAGAAAATCGTCCGTGCACCGTGAAAAGCGCTCAGACTGACGTACGTGGAATAAAACAAGCGCGATATTACGAGCATGAGAGAAGAAGAGAGAAAGAAAAAGAGAAAGAGGAGGAGAGAGAGAGAGAAAGAGAGAAGAGAGAGAGAGAGAGAGATGGCGAATAACTACGTATCGCATAACGGCATAATTCATGAAGCCTGCCCACATGTGTGCGCGTGAGTGGCGCGGGCGCGCGTATGTGCCTGTTGTGTGCGTGCATGCATGCATGCGTGCGTGCGTGCGTGCGTGCGTGCGTGCGTGCGTAGGTGTATGTACGTCTGTACATATGCGCGGTGCGTCGTCACGTTATATTCCGCGATCGTCTTGCATTAAACGATTCCGTTTGCCGAGGAATCTCCGACTATTTTGTTACACCTCGCGTTACCGTGAAGCCGCGAGTCGGCTACGAGAATCGGGGGAATGAATATATACGACGTGTGAGTCCTCATGCCGAGGCGCGCAGCGTTACGTATGCGAGTTCCTCGCGACTTTATCAGGAGTTTGTGCGTAAGAATGGTACAGCTCGTACTTGGCGACATATTCGCGAAGGCGAGAGAGAGAGAGAGAGAGAGAGAGAGAGAGAGAGAGAGAGAAAGAGTGGGGTGAAACCAGCGAAAGAATGCATACTCATTCAATGATTCCGCGTGGCAAGCGGCGTGGAGTAATCGGCGCTCTTTCTCTCTCTCTCTCCTTCTCTCTCTCTCCGCCTGTGATACGGTACGCAGTCGTACGCTCATTTTGGACTTACCGTCTCGCAGATTCGAGATTTATGTCAAAGGACAAAGGATGAAAGAGTCAAGGAACAATACGCATCTCTCCTAACTCACCCTCACCGCAGCATCCCCTTGTCTCGCAGCGTTTCACTCTTCTTCCTACCCTCTCTCTCTCTCTCTCTCTCTCCCCTTCTCTCTCTCTCTCTCTCTCTCTCTCTCTCTCTCTGTCCTTCTCGCCGTGTGTTCCAGATACACTGAAATTAATTATATCCGTGGGTGTACATGACAAAGGGGAAAGGTTGTAGAGGAACGGAAACTCTCTGGAATGGAATATGGAGAAGCAGGCAAGAGTTAAAGAGAGAAATGGGAGGAAAGAGCAGAAGGATGGAGAAAACGAGGGACAGACTGGAGGAAAACGAGAGACAGACAGAGAGAGAGAGAGAGAGAGAGAGAGAGAGAGAAGGAAGGAGAAAACGTGAGAAGGACAAGCGAGAGACAGAGGAATGGAGGAAGTGGAAAGCCAGAGAGAATTCGTGTAACGAGCGCTCCCTATGTGTAGCAGGAATGTGCGAGAGACAGTCTCGTTAATCTCTCGTCAAAACATATTGTGCACGTTTAAAATCGCACTGAGAAAGGGTTGCATTCCAACCCTCCGTGCGTACCACCATCACTTGGAAACAAAATATCGTGCGATTCTTACTCCAAATGCACATAAAGACTTTGAAATTAAGTCGTCATCAGTCGGAGTGATTTTTATCCATGTGGAAAATTGAGAACTAGGCGCTCGCATCCTAATTAAGGACAGCCTCTGGTTTAGATAGCCAAAAGATAGAAAGTTTTTGCTTAATTTTTTTCAAAGAAACAAATGAAGATGTTAACATAAGGTTTCAGTCAACATATACTATTTATCATTGTTTTAAATATAAAAACATTTTTTTATTCTAAAAAAATTTGAAAATTCGTCGTCCATTCTGCCGGTTATTTGTTGGTAAGGGGGTTGACTTGTCCATCTGGCCCCCCATAAAAAATTATTTTATAGTGTAATGAATGGAGCGTAAAATTGTTGTTTGTTATTTTCGCAGAGGGCGCATAAATCGTGCATAATTATATAATTTTGCTGTTCATTTCAGATTAAAGGAACTAGGCAGACGTGATAAATAGTATAGTCAAAATTCTAAATTGATATTTTTTTATTCGTTTCTTTAAAAAAAAAATTCGTGAGAACTTCCTATTTCTCGGCTAACTAAACCTTCCTTCAAGTGCCACGAAAGTGCACTATGCTATGTAGTTTTTCTTTCTCTTCATCGTAAAAATTATCCCAAAGCTAACCGAGGTTGACCTCTCTCCGCGCAAACATATCTTTCCTTTACTTTATAGATATATTTTTTTGCTACGACACATACGTTTTTATTTGTTATTAAAATTATTATTGTATTATCGTATTGTATTGTATAGTATTGTATTTAATTGTTATTTGAATACATTTAATTTAATTAATGCATATGATCGTTCTCGCGTGTTGCGAGCTCGACAAAGGTGTGGCCGCGTCGGAGGAAAGATCGAAGACTCACCCACGTGTCATCGAGCTATTGCGTCTCTTCCGGCCTCGGCTCGCCGAGTCGAAATCTACATTGACTGAAAACGCCTCAAGTGTTCCAATAGAAATCTGCATGAAGCGCGCTCTTCACGAGCATAACATACGCGGTGTTTGTGAATGCGATGTTTGCGTCACGAGACGCTTGTGAAATCAACGCGTAAAAACCACAAGGACCGACGCATAACTCGATGACGATCACGGTTCACTGGATCCATCACTGCTCGGGAAAACAGTCATCGTTGTTAGTCATGTCAATGCATTGCATCAACTTTAATGAATTCGCGTTGCGCTGCGAGGTCGCGCGCGGACGCATCATGCATCATCTCTCTTTCTCTCTCTCCCTCTCGTTGGGCCGGCTCGAAGTGACTCGCAATAGGGAGCAAAAAGGGTAATAATGAAATACTCCCGCTTTACTACCGAACGATTTTTCGCATCACATCAAACTGCTATAACATCGCTTTGCAATTAATTAATCGTAAGCAGTATATGTGAGTGAGCCGGCGTTTTTGCCGATGAAAAATATACTGCCGCTCGGAATTTTTTGGAGTGCATTTTCATCGGGAAAATACACGGAGAGAATACTTGAGTTTTTCTTTCTTTCTATATAAATTCTTTTCGATTTTATTATGTTCGTGGTAGTGCGTGGTAACAGATCGCCAGTCTAAAGTCTATTTTACTAAGGAACAGTAAATTTTTCGCTAAAAATATGGCAAGTCTTTCTAACAGCATATTTGAGGAATCAAAGGATAAATTATTACAGAGTAAACATGCCGAATTAAATTAATCATTAAATTTACATCACGCAATGTAAATTTTTTGTTATATTGATAACAGCAAATTTAATAAGAGTCTGATTCTCGTATCGTCGGCCAATTTAGAAAATCTCCTAACTCAAATTTTTAACGAAATTAAGATACTCATTTCGTCCGACTTGTCTTGAGAAATTCTGCATCATTTGGGAAATCTGCTGTATAATTGGAATTTTATGAGTTAGCAGATTGTCTAATTTAGCCGACGATATTTACTCTTTACGTGACGTATTATTTTGAGAGAGAGTACACTTTAATCAATTTTTTTATATTTCTCTCGTATTTCTGTTTCATTATTCGTGATAATATGAGTGTCAAATGTGATAAATATGAGTGCCATATGAACCATTTATAAAGGATGCGACCTTCGCAAATCGAACGGTAAAGTGGTTGACAGATTTATGTACATTTGTCTATCTGGCTGGAGATTCTCCACATGAGCAGAGAGTATTATGGTTTGCTTTTTTCGTGTAAATTCTCTTCAATTTTTTTGTGTTCTTGCAGTGCAGCAATAGTATCACTACGGTCTATCTCTTGTTAAGGAACATAGTATAAAAAAAATTATTAACGATTCGTTTCAGTCTCAAAAATCTACGTAACACGTAAACAATTAAAGAACAGTCAATTACAGCAACATGTCGACGGTATTTCTCGGTTATTAAAAAATTCTCTATAGTAATTTTTAGAAATAAAAATTCTACAAAATTCTCAGCCTGCACAATGACCATCGAGTCACTCGAATTCGAGCGATTATTCTCTCATACGAAGCGAATTCTTCACTCCGAATCGTCGAGTGAATATTTTCACTCGGAATTGAAGAGTGAATCTAACGTACTTCATTATCGCAGCAACGTATTCACTTTAAATGATCGAAACATTCACTCATATAGAGTCAGAATCCACTCTAAGCTAGAATGAAACATTCGCTCTTGCGATTTCGAGTGGCGATGTTTTCACCCGTCACTTCAAGTGGAAAAGCTGCCACTTTTCGCCCGTTTTGAGTATGAGATTTGCGCCGCAAGACATTTAGAGAACGCGATTTTTCGGCAGGATTATCCGCATGTATGCATAATCGCTCATTGCTCCGGCACACGATAAGAGCAAGATACATTAGATCAACAGGAAACTACGATTAGATTAGAGTCACCAATATTTTTCCGCGATGGTCGACGCGGGAAATACACAGCATACATATATATGTACTGAGAGAAATTATCCAATAAAAAATTAACAAACGGATATTTCCAATCAAAATACCAATGCATTTTTGTATCCGATCCATTCGATGAGAAATAACGGTTCATAGTTTTTTAATTTATCTGATAAAATGCCATTATGATCGAAAGTATCCGACAAAATTTAATCGAATATCCTGATCGGGTATAAAAATTGATCGGGATTTGATCAGAAATATTTGTTAATTTTTTGAATAATTTCTCTCAATGTGTATGTATGTATATATGATATCGCTGATATATATCATAATTATTTCGCCTACAGCCTCTAATCGACCTGCGTAATACCGTTAGAGGCCCGTTGTGCCCAACTCCGGTTCTCTTTCGAGGATCACTGACACGAGCCCGACTACGTATATACACGTTGAACACGTACGCGTTGTATATTTACGCAACACGCGACGGAGAGAAAGAGAGAGATAGAGGAGGAGAGAGCGGGAGGAGACGCCGGAGACTTTCCATGCGTGGGCGCGAGTGGGTGAGTGTTTGTGGGGGCATATAGGTGGGTAGACTGGACCAAACATGGATGTTCTCTCGAGACGAGACGCCCTTATCGGAGCTTTCGAAGTGCGCACGAGACAGAGCGCGCTCCGAGAGAAAGGCGATTAACCTCGTTCCCTCGAAACTATCAAACGTCTCTCAGTTCGTTAGATAGTAGCGGATGAAACAGGCATCCACGCGTCTTTTTCCGGGATCAGTCTTCGACGAACGGGAGGCACTATCGATGCTCGTCGAATCGGGGTTAGATGCTCTATATTTGAGAATTTCGAAGTTACAACTTCTTAGGCAAAATACCAAACTAGTACCAAACTAATTGTTGCGACTAACTGTATAATCATGATAGAGGCAATCTTCTTTTATAAGTGCTCGCCACGATCCTGTCAACCGTGAATTTTGTTTTATAATAACCAAAATTCCAACGACATAGCCATCTTGCTCTGGTACCGGGTTTAGTCGCCCAGTAACGCAGAGTGAAGAAGGCCACGTATAAAATATGTATTCTGATTAGTAGTTCCAGAGTCTCCGCGAGTCTCCACAGTTCTCTTGTCGGCCCTTAATTATGGGCCAACTTTACCTCGTTTGCCCGTCTACTTTATTTCAGTCATTTTACTAATGAAAGTTGCATTTGATATCAGAAACTATACGCTTGCAAGAAATTTCAGTCTAGCATCGGTAACACATCACTTAATTTTACTGAGTCACGATGGAGAAAATTTTGAGAGGCTCGACAATTTACTTTGCTATTGCCAAATGAGTTTTTCCTATTTCTTTACTGTAATATTCTGATTTTAAATTCTGAAACTCAGGGAAAAGTATTTATATTCTAAAAGAACTATTTCGCGATTTTGTATCCACTATTCTTCTCAAGATAAATACTAAGAAAAGCACATGAGCAACATATACTCTTGGGATCATACAGCCCCAGTCTCCCCCTATTTGAGATCCGCAAACATTCGACACGCGTTTATTCGAAATACTTTGAAACGCATGAGATCCGTGTATTAGGTGTATACGCTTATTCGCGAGATATTTGACATATTAATGAAAATCGACTATTTTTTAAATATGCTTTTGTACAATATTATTGTTATCATCGACGACAAAATCGATCGACATCAAATTAATTAAATTGTACGACTGAATTCGCGCAATTCTGCAGAGCCAAAATAATTTAAACTGGCCTGCATACATATATACATACATACAAACACACACACACACACACACACATGTACACCAGTGTGTACGCACACTGGTGATGTCGGACCGGGTACAAAGGAGAGAAACCGTGGCATCCCCGCTGAAGAAGAAAAGTTCGCAGCGACAACGGCCGCTTTTGCCCGGCAACATTTCGCAATTACATTACAATGGTAAAGTTGGCGAAGGAACTACTTCGGCGTTTCAGTTTTCAATTTTTATTTGAATTACGCGAGACAACAATGCGACCCGAACTCGCGCGAGTCTCGCCCGTTGCCGAGCATCTAGTAAGCATATTTGTGCATCTCGGGGAAGCGTATCTTGGAGAAAGTATCCTCTTAGCAGGAAAATCGAGACCGTAATGTCGATTACTTGACGAACTTTCGGAGCATCGGAGGAAAGTTTCGTTCGCTCGAGCATACACGAGATAGATGTTGTGCGCGCGCGCGCGCATGTGTATGTGTGTGTGTCTGTGTGTGAATGCGGGTGAGCGAGTACGTGATATGTTATTTCGACGGCGGCAAACGCGTAATCTAATAGAAAAGTTTGGCTGTAATAAAAAAAGGAGGAGATAAGTTGTTCGTCTGACAGACTGGGAAGTGCTTGTCTCCATTAGTTAGACTTTTCAAAATTCCACTAACATTCCGAAAATTTTTTGGGATCTAATTGGGATCCAGAGTTCGATTCCCCATAATAATTATGGCTCGCGTGGAAACCCGCATAGAAATTTGCCAAGATTTTCTCAGATGCAGCACAGATTTCGATTGAAATGTCTAAGTTTGTCCCAAAATTGTTTACTTATCGCAAACATGGTTTTATTATCTAAAATCGAAATTTCTCAAATATTCCCAAGTATTGGATACACAGAAAAAAGGAATTTCTGGTTGTGTCAACCCGAAAATTTGTAAAATATAGCAAAGTTTTTCTTTCTAATTTCACACTGAGATAAATTATTTGATAAAAAATTAAATGAATATTTCCGATCAAAATACCGATGAATTTTTATATCCGATCAGGATATCTGATTAAATTTAATCCAATACTTCCGATCATAATGGCATGTCGTCAGATAAACCGATATTTCTCATCGGACGTTTCCTGATCGGATACAAAAATTCATCGGTATTTTGTTCGGAAATTTGTTAATTTCTTATCGAATAATTCCTCTCAGTATATTAAAAGCGTTTCAAATATTTTGTTCAACATAAATATAAAACAGAAATCAAAAGAAAACTTTGGAAAAACAACTTCCATTTTTTCGACAGAAAAAATGGAATCTATTTAGGATCTATATGGTATTTGTTTAGAATTGTTTGGATCTTCCACGTAGAATCGTATTTTTGAAACATTACACTTATAATTCGAATCTTTGAATTTTGGTTTCCCAAACAGATCCCATGTTCTTTTTTAGGATAGTCGGGTTAGATCCCAATTAGATCCTAGAGAAGTTTCTATGCAGATAGAGAAGCGCATCCCATCAGAAGAAGACTTCCCATCATTTCGATTCTAGGCAGAGAATTCATGTTTGGGACATGAATGGGACTTGCAATTAGTGCCATAGCGGGACAATCAATTTTGGTACAAAGCGGGTCATCATAATCGCAATCTATGCTACGTATGGGAAAATCTTGGGATATTTTTGTGTGAGATTTAATGAAAGATGAGACGACGTCCGAAATATATACCTCTCTCTCGGCGATCGGTCGAAAATCACTTCCTGCGTTTTTGTTCCGCTCGAGAAAATCCGAAGAATCCCAGCGCACCGAGGCGAGTTATCCTTTCCAGGAGTAGAGGAAGGTCGTAGGCGGTTGGGTTAGCTTTCATAAGGAGAGAGAGATACGAGTAATTGTCGGTCGTGCCGCGAGAGGCTGTCGCCGAATGGCGAAGAAAACGTCAGGTAGTAGAGGAACGAAGGTATGAGGCGAGAGAGAGGAGAGGACAGCCAAGCGAGGAGAAGAGCCAAGTCGGCTTGAAATTGAAAGAGCGAGGCATCGGAATTATTATTGCCGATACGACCGGTACCGAAAGAATCGAGTCGCCGTATAACGAGGAATTTCCTGATGTATTAGAGCTATATAAACTCACAGGTATTCCTGAGCTGGCAATCATCGGGATACGTGCGCGAAATAAGAGAAGAAGAGGCAGGACAGGGAGAGGAAAGATCCTATAGAGCCGGGGTTAGAGCGAGTCGCGGCGGAAAATCGCTGAAACGGTCGTCCGCGACACGAGTATCGACTAGCCGGATTCTATCAGGCAGATGTGGGAATCGGCAAAAGAAGAAACACGACAGAACAAAAGAGGGAAATGGGGAGAGCAAGAGAAGAGAAAAAGACCAACTTGTCTAATAACAAAGATGTAAAAAAGTTACGATTGTAAAATAGCACGCTCATTTTATGAATTGACTGTATATTATTAACCAATACCAACGTATATTATCGATCAATTGATCTAAGGATGCATTGTGTCTCAAAAATAATGGAAATGTTTGAGAAGATTAGAGATTAATCTGTATTACATTTAAAAGTGATCTCACAAACAATTTGATATTGATTCTGAATCAAAAGTTGTTCCATCTTGAAGTGTAAATCCAGCAAACATGATGACGTTAAGTGACGTATCTAATGCCAATAATAGGTTATTAATGCGTCATTTATCATCATCTTGCTACTTGGAAGTATTTTAACTCTTTAGCCATTTTTGAGCCATTTTATTTATTTATTGGCCAAGTTCTTTCAAATTTGGCACACGGGAGATTTCGTGATCGATGATTATGAAATTGAGGTAAAAAAAATAAAATTCGAAATGGCGGGTCCAATATAGCGATTATGAGTTTTCAAAATTAGCAATCTCTCTTTTAGGACATTATCCGGAAATAAAGACGACATTTCCTCGATATGAAAAAGATATATTTGCACTTTTGACAAGAAAATTGCAACAAACATATTGGCAATTTTAATAGTTTATTGTAAAAAATAGGGATTATAGAAAATTTTGAAAAAATGCTATTAATTGTTCTGAATAAACTGTTAATATTTCAACGTGTTCGACGTTTCAAATAGTTCACTTTAAAATGATTTTTGCGTGCAAAAGTCAAACGACTCTTCGGGGTAAACTAATCTCAACGCAAGTCGCTAATTATCAAATATTATCCACCACTTAGTGTCGCCGGTCTTTATAATTTTTGCTTTTCGCATCGAGAAGAAACTCGACATGACATTTCTCTGTAATATTTAAGAAGCGTGTCTCTTCGTTTGGGTAGTTAATTGCACGATTCAAGCGCCTCGTACTCACGAAAGATGAAAAGAATCGCGTGTCACGGTCCGCTCCTTCGGTAAGCTCAAGAGGAGAGCAGAGGACAAAAAAGCGGATGATTACGCAATAAATATGACGAAAGAGAGATGCAGAGAGAGAAAGGAAAGAAGTGAGCAAGAGAGAGAGAGAGAATTCGACCTCAAACGAAGTCCTCTAATCTATCTTAGCGTCGGCCATTTTGTAATTTTGCCTTTCGATATCCCTCAAAGAGTGCTTAACCGCCCCTTGATGTAGCTGGGACTCAATAAATGGATAAAGAAACGAGATGATGCCGGGCGATATGCAAAACGCAACGCCAGTCGGATCTGTCGCATAAATATGCATTAAGCACGTCCGGACACGTTGCATTTAATTTCGGCCAAATTATTTAGAACCAAAGCGGCGATTGTTTTATTCGCCTGTGCGGCTACGCACGGAATTCCGAGCGAATTTGGCGGATTCTTCGGAATCGCTGACCCCATTGAAATACAATCATGCTCGCCGCGCCACCTTTATCGCCACACTGCCGCCGAACGTGCGGTCGCGATCAGCGTAAAAGTGATCTTTGACCGTGAAGAGAACGTGCATTACGTGGGAAGCCGCCGAAATGTAGTCTAAATGCGTGTTCATTCAGTAGTGAATCCCTCCCTTTCTCCCCAGACGACTCTCCCTCATTCGCTCAAAGTGAGTCAGCAAAAATATTCCTCGTGGTGTCAGTAAAAGAAGTATTCCACCGATAATAGTAGTCAACGCATCATTTGTTTAGAACTTCTGATGTGTTTCTTATATGTTTTTATATATAGAACTCGAAAATAAAGGCAGAATTTCTCTATCATTCGCAGTTTTTTCTGACAGTTTTTATCTGAGATTTAACATATTATAAATACTGACTAAAATATAATATTTATTATATAATTAATATATTTAATATTAATATATAGATTAAAATATAATATAAATAATATATAAATTAAAATATAATATAAAATAAATATAAATATATGAAAAATTCGATTTACTTTTAAACGTTTTATATTGAAGTACTATCGATATTAAGTGTCTTTCACAAAAAGTCCTTCCATTTGAGTAATATACGTATTCATAAAAATTCATTGAGATTAACGATCTTTCTCCATTAGGCATATGTGATGAAAACTAATGTAATATTTTTTGTTTATGAAAAAGATATACTATGAGTTAAGTTAATAGAAAATCACTAGCTTGTACTAAACCATTTTAATAAAACTATGTTTATACATATAAAGAAAATCAATTTTCTTGAAAATTAAAATTATATCGCTATGATAGCAATAATCTGTGTGTATTTAGCGTAAAAAATATATAGATCCCATAGTTCGATTAAATGTGATAAAAATGTCTCTTTTTTTCTGTAGACCAATCTGTTTTTCTGTTTTTCTGTAGTGCAATCAGTGAATTAATTTTTCCAGCGAAAACATTCCCACTTTAACGGCTTCAATGCGCTTTGCAGTTTATGTCTGTAAATTGCATCAATAAAATGACAGCAGTCGCTATTAACTAATCCTGTCAACAAGATTTTTTACTGATTGTAGTGCTATACTTATAACTGAACCACACAGAAAAAAGAAAGTCGTAATATATGGACATCTACAAAATATTGCTGCGTTAGCTACTTTTTTGCTGCAGGAGCAAATTCTTTTCGTACAACAGCAACATGTTTTAGCATGCTCAAATGCTATTACGTCGATTTTACAGCAAGCAAATTTGCTGTTGCAGCGAAAAAAGTTGCTAACACAGAAATATTTTTTAGGTGTCCATATATTACAATTATTTTAGCTGCGACAAGCAACTTTTTTTTCCGTGCACCAGCTATAAATATAGCATTTACAACAGCGAAGAAATTGTACTTTAGAGGGTTTACTACGAGCTTCAGGCATTTTGGGCGTCGTGTCGCGTCGCGCCGAGGAATTGCGAGCTCAGTAAGTAAGAATGCGTGCACCGCCGAAAGGAAGCACGAGAGAAGCGGCGAAAAAGGAAGAGAAGCCGAAAGAGCGCGCGCACGTGAGAAAGGTTGTCGCCCATGGGAAGACAGCCTGAGCAAGATGGATGAAAGTTTTTTCGGGACCCGGGAAGCTCACGGCGCGAAAACTGAAGAGTAACGAGCCAATTTCCACGAGACGCCCGCCACCCCTTTACTCAGGGGTGATAGGAGGCAGGATCGCCGGCAAAGGTTTCCCGGGACTTTTAGACCGTGAATCCGTGCAGCGCGGAAAGTACGCGGTACCTTAAGCGATCCACTTGCACGTAGCATGTAAGAACCGGGCGGGATTCTCGAAAGTCCGACCCTTAGCGTGCGCGCAAGCCACGAGGAGCTTTCGGGCGCTGCGGATTAAAGTATGACGCAAGTAAGAAAGCGGTGGTCGGAGAAAATGACTCGCCATCGTCCCCGTAAGACAATGAATCGTTGTCTGAGATCTTCCGCGTGAAAAACTACGTATTTTCAGACCGTAGTCGTGAGACGTCCTTTTACGAATATTAAAAGCACTCGCGTGACCCAGATTGACAAGTGGATAAATTCGGTAGCAACTTTGCTATTCTATTTGTAAGAGTTGCGTTCCTGATTTATAACATATTTTATATTTATAACGTAGAATGGCAAGACAGAAGTGAGAAAAAAATGTGAAGAAATATTATCAAAACTTGTTCGAAATAATACGTCGTGTAAAATGTAGTGTGCAAATTTGAGAGCAAATTTATTGCTACATCAATATAATAATATGAAATTCACATCATTGTACGATATAAATTTAATGACTAATTCAATGCAACATATTTACTCCAAAAATTTAATTAGAAAATGTCGTAAAATTTTCATCATCGATTGTCACGTCAATTATGAAAATCTACCTGAGTTCCCAGGTAGACAGGCGGGTAAACTTGACAGCTATTTTACTAGTCGATTTGTAAAATCTGCATAAAATTTATGAATGATTTTTATATAGGATTTATATTCATTACGTAGAATGAAATAAAATAGAAATACGAACACGATAAAAAATATTGTCAGAATTTGATCAAAATAACACGTCATGCAAAGTAAAACATGAAAATTTTACCTTTGATAAATTCATTGCTGTATCATTGCTGTATTGATATAATACGGAATTTATATTATTGCATAATGTGTAAATTTAATGGCTAGTTCAGTACAGTATATATTTGTTTCATAAGTATAATTAAGAAATATTGTAATAATTAAAAAATGTTTCCATCATCGACTGTTTCACGCCGTGGCAATCATGAACGTCTATTTGGCATGCGATAGAGAAACATGATGTTCCTTTTCCAACCGAAGCTGCAAAACTGTACAAATCAACGCGATTGTGATTCTTGTCGAATTAAACATTTCAGATCTGCGAACCCCTTTTCCGTCCGAGATATAAGCGACGTGAAATCGATCGAATGCCTGTTTAGCGGACATCACGCGGAGAATTACAGACGGCGTAATCGCGAGTGTGTTAACTATGGTACGCCTCCGCGTGCAATGGCTCGTTCAAGCGCCGAATGGAGAAAAAGGAGGCGAGGTAGTTTCGATTAAATCCATAATTGCTAATTATTATGTCGTTAATTTGCCGCGTACGTGTGTAATTTAGCTTTTATATCGACGATGCCGGTGTAATGCAAATTTTCATCGCTGCAATTACGTCATTCCGTCGTTCCGCCCGCACTCGTCGCGTACGTCCCTCTCTCTCTCTTTCTCTCTCTTTCTCTTTCTCTCTCTCTCTCACTCTTGATCTCTCTCCCTTCCTCCCCTATCTCTCTCTCTTTCTCTCTCGTATACACAGCCGCGCAGCACTTCGGTTACACATTAATTCCCCCAGGTAAGTATCCGATAACGGCCTTTACTATAAACCGCCTTTGATGTGGCTCGCCTTCGATGATGGTTTCGGACAGTCGCCATACTATTTTCCGAGTGGAAACGCGTGCGCGCGCACAAGCGATCATAAAGAATGCGCGAGCTGCACTTTATAGAAAATTATTTCGACGGGAACGCGCGGAATATCGTATCGTTA
Organism: Odontomachus brunneus; assembly: GCF_010583005.1. Classification (NCBI taxonomy): domain Eukaryota; kingdom Metazoa; phylum Arthropoda; class Insecta; order Hymenoptera; family Formicidae; genus Odontomachus; species Odontomachus brunneus. The sequence continues at coordinate 1,415,112 of NW_022639460.1, read as the reverse complement.
CGAGTTTTATCTCAAAGAGAGAAGAAGAGGAAAGAGAGAGAAAGAGAGAGAGAGACACACTCCTAGAGGAACAACGGATCGAGGTGAAACGAAGCATGCGATGGGGTGTATAACGAGGATGTAGAAAGGATCCTGAAGGTTTATTCCTCTTTTCGTCCGCGCCGTTACGAACTCCCTCGCTCGATGTCCCGTTATTGAACACGTCGCTTTGCTATATATCCGTCTATTTGCCTTTTATTATCCTCGTTTATTCGCGTGTACGTGTTTGCGCACGCTAGTATAATACGGTACACGGCGGGATATCCCGCGGACCTTATGGATTCTCAGAATGACATCCGGGAGTCGTCCTTACGACAATGAAACCGATTTCCGCGGTTATGTCCAAAGCGAAAGGGAACGATGGGAAAGAAAAATTCACAATTTATACGGGATACACAGGGAGAGAAATCTAGATTTTGAGAAAGAGGACGGGAGAGGGAAGAGAGAGAGAGAGAGAAACTTGTTCGTGGGTGTTTAATGGACGGCGCTCGTGAAATACTTGAATTTCATATGAAAATTACCGTCTGACCCCGATACTCTATCCTTCTTGTTCGAGGAGCTCTCTTTTCTCCCTTAGTCGCGTGCAGCCGCGAACTCCGCGATTATTTCAGATATAAGCCGACCCACTTGCGATCTTTTCCAACGTATCGCTACCGAGCGCAGCGAGAACCATCTAATAACTACCTTGTCGCACAGAGCACTTTAAAGATCGCGTATAATAACATTCCTCGATCAATCTCACGAGGAATGAAACGATCTCGCTACTGATACAGTACGATTTCATTATTACTAGGCTCTTTCACGTTGTGAAAAATAATTATGCGTACAAAGAATTTTTTTCGAGGATATAAACATTCGTTACCTGAAGAAATAGCAAAACAATCTTGCTGTAGGGTATAATTTAAGGTAAAAAATATTTCAAAAAAATATGGAAGACTTGGAGAGCAAAGAATAAAACCCGAAGCATCCAGATAGGGATACATTTATGTGCGTACGGCGAGGATTTTATAGTAAAAATGAAATTTTATAGTAGAATTTTGTAGCCCGGGAACAGATCGACATTCTGCAGTATTTGACTATTCTTTTATTTCATACGTGCTGTTTATATTTTACAAAATGAAATGTGCGCGGAAAAAAGGTTTGGATCGACCAAATTTCTGGTGAAATATCAACAAATATTCTAGTTGAAGTTATCAGCATTTTATTCAAATTAATCAGAAATCTTGTTAACTTTAAACAGAATTCTGGAAACAAGTCAGTAAATTACAAACAATGCAACACGATCGACGCGGTTACAATTGCTCACCGCTGCCCAGAAGCGCAACGAATATTCTGCAATTCTTATAGACGTGTATACCAGTACTATACGTTATACAACAGTTAGCAGACAAGATAAAATTGTTTGCCATAACTGGCGTTACAGATAACGACCAAGCAGCGATGTCATAAAGACATAAACCAGTGTGGCACACTTTTTACTTTTCCGATATTTTCATATATTTATGGTAAATTTGTACTATTACATTACAAAATACATGCGATCAAATCGAATTCGTTTATTGTCGTCATGTATAAACTTTGGTTTCAGTATGAATATATCTATTACTATACAATTTTGTAAAGTAGATTGAAAAAAAAATTTTGTTGTCGAAACGAAAATTTGATACTCCAGGCTATAATTTAGTCAGAAAGAAAATTAACCAAATATTTGTTAATTGCAAGCAAAAAATTTAATCGCTTGTATGTTTTGCTTTTTCTGACTGATACATCATAATTAATATAAATAAAAAACGTGGCAATGTCAACTAAATAGCAAATATTGTCGTATATAGCAAATATTTTAGTTCCAAATGCGAAAACAATTTTTTCACTGTATACTATTGGCATATGTTACATTGTTCCAGAAAAATTGTCTGCTGGAGAAAACTCGACAGCGTGCAAAAAAGGATTTGATTGACGAAATCAAAATTTAATATAATTTTAGAAGATTAAAATAGAATCAACGAAATATTTGGTAATTATAAGGAAAAATGTAATTACTGCTATTTTGCTTTACTTTCCCAGTAATATATTTACTTAGTCACTAAGCAAAGCAAAATTAAATTAATTAGCGATAATTAAATTTTTTCATTGCAATTACTAAAAATTTGGTTGATCCCATTTTAACCAAATTTTAATTTCCAAACTTTGTTTTTAATTTCCAAATTTTCTTGTTTTAATTAAATTAAAAATTGTAAATACGTATCCGCGGACGATAATTCGTAAATTACGCAAAAGAGCCGCGCGACTCCTCCACACGAGATTCGTGGCTCAAGATCCGCCGCTCGGAGATCGCGTTTTATCGGAGACGGCTGCGACGAGTTAAGGACTCGCCTCACGTACACGAGCGGACCAAATAAGGAGGTGCCTTCCATGTCTTAAACGGCAAGTTGTCCCACAAACTGCGCGGATACCCGAGAGGATATACGTGAAGGGCTTAGCACAGAAGTATTAATTAGCCGTTTCGAGTTGACGAAATATCATGCGGAGTAGACTCGCAACGAGTCGATATTTCTATCTTCCACGACGACGACGAATTTGAGTCACCGTGATGATACTTGTACGTAATTATTTAGCAACAGAGGAGATTAGATACTTATTTTCCCCTGCTGGCCGTTACACGCCGGCTACAACGACAACGACGACGACGATGACTATATCATCGTCCCTATTTCATTAACGTAATTGCGCAAAATTTATACGTAACCGTAGTTGACAACCGCCCTGGCGGTTCGCCGAGGAGGCAAACAGAATCCGTCTCGTTTTGCCCGAGTGGTTAGTAAACAGGAGCAAGTTCGACTGGCCAAGTGAAACGAATATCGCGTCTAAGCAAATTTCTACGTTAATCGAGGCACGGTTTCCGCGATACACTCGCTCGTAGACGAGAATAGCTAACGAGCGACTCGCGTACGCCCAACGCTGTCACTTCCCTTCCCCTCCCCCCGGTTCTTCCTCTCTTCCTGCCTCCCTCCCGCAAAAATCTCGATATAGCGAGCACACGCAATATCCGGCAAAACTGTTTTGCTTCCGTTACGATATTAATCGAACATAATTTCTTCCCTTTACAGGGAACGAGAGAGAGAGAAAGAGAGGATGGAGGAAGGTGGGGAGAAGAGGGAGGCAACGAGAGAGATAGCTCAAGAGAGAGAGAGAGAGAGAGAGAGAGCCGATGAAGTCGACACGACGACATCGTTGTCCCTCCCGTCTATCAATTATCGACTCATACACGTCGGAAGAAAGGCGTAGAACGCTGCAACACTTACACCAGCGTACCGTATTACAGGCTAACGCCGCCGTATTGAAAGACATGCCCTCGTTCTCTTCATGTGTCGCACGTACACGCACATGCATGTAGCTCGGCCAGTGCGACGGCTGGTTGAACCGGCCAGCCCGACACGACCTAACGATGGACGGGTCAGGCGTCGCCGTAAAAGGCCATTAATGTCCATCGCTTGTGGATCGTCATCGTGTATCGGTGCCTCCTCTCTTTAGCGGGAAAAGCGATCGCGATCCCGACAGTTTTCCTACCTACCTACCTCTATCTACCTATCTACCAATCTATCTACCAGCTACCTGACCGTCAAGGCCGACGCGTCGCGTCTCCGATTTCCGCTTCTAGCGCGAATAATGGCCGCAATGAAATTTATCGTCCCGCCGAGCGCGCGTTGTCCCGACGGACTGATGTATATAAACTTTGCACAGCAACTTTAGGTATATCAAGTCACGAGATTCAGCAACGTTGAGTCCCTCATGATCAAGTTACACTCATATTTCACATAAAATGAAAATACGAAATGAAAATACGAAAGAAATTTTTTAAAATTATTAAAATTTACATTATGAAATTTACATTACATTAAGTTCATGAGACAATATGTTCCGTTTTTATTTCGTCACTCTGTGTAATAAATATGAAGATCATATGCACTCATAAGGGATGCAATTCCTTAGAAATCGACTGGTAAAGCTAAATTTACGTTCACCTGTCTATCTGAGATTCCAGATAGACTTTCATGATTATCACGACATGAGACATGAAACAAATATAACATATTAAATTAAATATTAAATTTACATCATGCAATTATATAATTTTCTTTTGTTGTATCAATGCAGCAATGCGCGCGCGAGTTTACTTTCAGTTTCGCTTAGATTTTCATACTACACTTTACACGACACATCGTTTCGAGCAAATTTCAGTAATTCTCTTTTAGCTTCTCTCCTGTATTTCTATCTCGTCACTCTGTACGATAAATATAAATGCACTACTCATAAGGGATGCAACCTTTACACACCGACTAGTAAAGTTGCTGCCAAATTTATGTACACCTGGGATCCCAGATAGACTTTCATTATTATTACGACGTGAGACATGAAACAAATATACTTAAAATAATTATTAAATTTATATTATACAATAATATAAATCTTTTGTTGTATTGATACAGTAACAAATTTACTCAAAGTTTTGCTCAGATTTTTATATTACATTTTACACGAAATATTCGAGCAAATTTCAGTAATTCTCTTTTAGCTTCTCTCCTGTATTTCTGTTTTGTCACTCTGTATGATAAATATGAAGACCATATATACTCATAAGAGATGCAACTTTTATACACTGACTAATAAAATTGTTGCCAAGTTTACGTAACACCTGTCTGTCTGAGATCCTAGACAAACTTTCATGCACTGTAAAAACTAATGTGTTAAATTTAACACATTTTATGCATCCCAAATCATCCACTCTCATTTATGTGTAAATTTAACACAAAACAAATGTGTTAAAAAGTAACACGCATAATGTGGAAAAAATTAACACAAAAATTTAACACTTGAATACAATTAGGAATCACAGGTTGTGTTAAACTGATATATTTAATATGTCAGATATAGATTATGTCAATTTAACATTTTTATTTCATCAAAATCATAGATTAATACTTCTCTCAAATATTAAAGTAACGTTTTATTTTAGTTAATTTAACATTATACATATATCAATTTAACACAAACTGTGATTCCTGACAGTATTCAAGTGTTAAATTCTTGTGTTAATTGTTTACATATTATGCGTGTTACTTTTTACCACATTTGTTTTATATTAAATTTACACATAAATGAGAGTGGATAATTTGGGATACATGAAATATTAAATTTAACACATCAGTTTTTACAGTGTGATTATCACATGAAATATGAAACAAATGTAATGTACTAACCTAATTACATCGTAATACAATAATTTAAATTTTTTATTTGTCTTTCCATCCTATTCAACACAAGATTGGCATAATTATTGGCTTGGTTGATAGGATGTTTTATCTTAGTCATCCTTCTTTCCATAAGAAAAATTTGGATTTTATCATTTTGACGTTAATTAATAATAATTATTCTTTTGACTTAATTTTTAAAGTTATTAAACATAGACTGAGGTTTCTTATTGTGAATGGTGGACGAGTTACAGAGACAGTAGAAACAAATTTGACAGCTTCTGGGTGTGATGAAAAATATTTTACCTTACTATTTTGTGGTTCAATTTTGAAAAGACTGACAAAGCTTTTTAGAAATAATTTGACAGATATTGCTTATTCTTGCACTAATAAATTATCAGGATTAATTCGTGTGCATAAAGACAGGTTGCCTCTTGGCAACTATAACATTGTATATAGGTTGCAATGCAGTGGCTGTGATGCTTCTTACGTTGGTCAAACTAGTAGAAGACTCTCTACACGTATTGGCGAGCATAGGAGAATTCCTAAGAGTTCTACGGTGGAGTTAACGGCCATACAGGAACATCGTTTGAAGAATAACCATAATTTTGATTGGGATCATGTCAAAGTTTTACATGAGGAACGCTTTTACTTAAAACGCTTGATTTCAAAAATGATTTTCATCAAGTTTCAGAAGCAAGGTCTTAACTCACAAAAGGATATTGAATATTTGGGCACCAGCTACTGCGGCTTGTTATGAAAATAAACTTTGTTTTGATTTCTTTCTCTTCCATAAGTCGTTTCCGCAATGTTAATACTAAGCATATAAATTTGTAATTATTTGTATTTCGAAAACGTGACGATGTTATCGTTGACAGAATCGGTTTACTTTTAGCTGAACTCAACAAAGGTATTTTATATTGTCAGTTTTAATTATTTATTATATTTCAATTTTACTTATTTTTATTTTATTTTATATGTTTTTTATAGTTATGACGGCTACTTCTCAATATTAATTTATTACTTAATATTATTTCGGTAACGGTCTTGTCGGCTTTAATATTGCGACTAACATTCATGTCAATTTGCGCAGGTCTTTTACTAATTGTAATGCGTTCGTGTCGTACACCTTGAGTTTTATTATCACTGAAGAAGGTTCATGGTTGAGCCGAAATGTATGATTGTTTTATATTGATTATTCATGTTCAATAAATATTACACGATTTCCTAACACAAGGAAGGTTTTTACCCATATGGTATATAGCATTATTAGTCTTGTGCTTGAACTCGAATTGCCCTTTTTCTTATTTTTTGATTAAATTTTTTATTGTTAATTTAATGTAGCAATTTTTACATTACATTTTACATTAAACATGACGTACTGCTTGGGACAGATTTTATAAATTTTTTTTCGTATTTCTTACGTATTTCTATCTCGTTATTCTATGTGATAAGTATGAGTGCAATCCTACAAGTTATAAGGAACTAAATGCTGCTGAATTTCATGATTTAATATACTTGAAGTCGCTGCATGAAATTTACGTACGTCAGTCTATCGGGGATGTTTATTTGCCGTCGCCGCGAGACGGTTTGTTTGCGCGAGCTCGCGTATATCCGTTCGTCGATAATAAGAAACGAGGATTCCCGGAACATAGCGTATCGACGTTTCGTAGTTTACCGTATAATAGCCAAGCCGTAACCGTAGCTTGAACGATGTCTCGGGGGATGGGAGGTCACGACACGCAACCCGCCGATTCTCCTTCGTCTTTCACGAGACACGGCCGACGAGCTGCGCGATTAGCCGTATCAGCGGGAGAGCACGACTCTTGATCATCGCGCAGAAATTCGACCGCTGTTCTTTCGAGATGGTCGCATAATAATCGTGTATTAGCTGCGCTTCGGCGATATCCGAGAGGAGCAGCGAGTATCCTGAGGGCCAAACTCACACGGAACAACTTCATCCTGAAGACTCAACGATCCGTAAGAAGAAAATAATGCGGCGAGTCTCTCGAAAAAGAAGCACTCGATACCGCGGAGTGAGTGCCATTCTGCTCCGCTTACTTTAGATTCCCCTTTCCTATTTTCCCTCCCAATTATGGGAAGAAGCAATCCCGATACGTTCGACCCAGTCTTGATTCTTCCGACTGAATCGAAACAAACGAACGAACAAATGGAGAAACGCATGCACGTATCTACGTAGTAAGGTGACCAGATATCCCGATTTTTTTTTGGGACAGTCGATTTTTCACTCTTTGTCCCAAATGTTTTCGAGTGCTATTCGGGACATCGATTTGTCATCATTTTCAATGATTGTCAAATAATTTTCGGATCTTTTTACTTCCCTCCTCCCCGCTTTATACATTTATGAAGTGTTCCGAATTCAGGGCTGGGGAATCTGGTCACTTTACATATACCGCGAGGAAAAACGAGAAGATTATTTACATATGACGTCTTCACGATACGCCCCGGCGATCGCACATCGCTATTCTCGACACTCCCGATACTTATTTCCGCGCGAGACTTACTTTCGACGGGTTAAAGACATGTAAAATGCGAGGCGACGTCGATCGATATGTCCACAGTTGCTCGATGTAGAAAGATTGAGAATCAAGATGGCTGCGCGGTTATTGAATCGCGCTGAAAATATACGCCAATATATGACGCCGCGGCCGAAAAGAACGCGTTCTATGAGATACTTCTCTCTCCGTATCTCTTTTCCTAACAAGCTGACGCAACCGCCCGAATATTCCGCATCTCTCTCTCTTTCTCTCTGATTGTCATCGCATTTCTAATTCCCGTTCGATAAATCCGATGATCGCCCAATTCTATTGCTACTTGAGCGAGTCGATGTTACTAACAAATGTAAGGGACGTCAGCGCGGCACGTCGCGACAAGTCACGCACGGGCCGCATATATCGCAAGGAGAAACGAGAAGATTACTTACAAATGACGTCTTCACGATACGCCCTGGTGATCGCATATCGTTATTCTCGACACTCCCGAGACTTATTAACGCACGAGACTCACTTTCGACGGATAAAAGACGCGAGAAACGCGGAGCGATGTGGATCGATGTGCGATCGATGTGCAAGCCATGGCTGCTGCTTGGCGCGAAAAGATCGAGCATTTCGCGCGATTCATTACCAACGCCTAGATTGAATAACCACGATGACAACCTCGTGGTGCGAAACGAACGCGATTGGTTAAGGCGTTCGCCGTAGATCGCGTCGTTATAGACGCGCGACCTCGTTCGCATCATTGGCGCGTTCACATTCATGCACTTTTGGCACTTTCGGCGCGCTAATGAACTTTTGGTGTACGTGATTGACAGCGCGCGTTTACGATCTTTTCATGCCAAACAACTGCCATGGACACAACGCTCTGTATTCCATACATCTTTCGCTTGTATCCTGTGAATCTCCTGCGGAAATAAGTATTAGAGTGCTGAAAACGACGTGCGGTCGTTAGGACATCGTAAATACATTATTACGGAGTAATCTCCTCCCTTCTCGACACATATAGCTAAGGTGACTAGACGTCCCGATTTTTCACCCTTGTCCCGAATTTTTTCGAGTGCTATTCGGGACACCGATTTGCCATCATTTTCAATGATTGTCAAATAATTTTCGGATCTTTTTATCCACCTTCCGCCGTTTCACACATTTATGAAGTGTTCCGAATTCAGGGCTGGGAAATCTGGTCACCTTTCGTTGAGTCTCGCGGAAACGATTACTTCTTCTTTCTACCGTCTAGAAACTTCTTTAGATATTTCCAGATAGATCTCGATTAGAATGCCCGAATTTGTCCCAAAATTACACAGATAGAATTTTATGATGAAAACTATTATAGAATTTTTAATTTTAATCTTGGAATAGATCGACATTCTGCAATTAATTTATTGTCCTTTCGTTTCGATTTTGTACAGAGGATGTTTGGGATAAGAATAGGATTTTTCTAATTGATAGTAGTTTAACTGTGTATAGAAAATATTATAGTTTTTTCTCTTTTGACTGTCAGTAGGGTCTGTCTTGCTAAAAAACATAGTAGATTTTACTACAAGTACAGCAAAGCTCGCAGGAGACGTAGCAAATCTCTCAATGGCACTTTTCAGTTTCTAAAATGAAATGAGAGGAATGAAATTATATGGAAAGTCAATACGTGTTTTCTCCAGTTCTAATGTAAAATGAGGGCTAGAAAAAAAATATGGGGAGAACTTTCCTTAACTTAAAATCACAACTTCGATTATTCTGCAGCTCGAAATAGATCCCAACTAGTTCGGAGAAAATTTTTTATAAAGCTGGGAGAAGCATGAGGTTTCCAATCGCAATACGATACCTAGAATTCTCCTAGAATTCCTCAAGTCAAAGTTAGGATACCGTCCGCTGTTTGTAGGGAGGAAATGAGCGAGTGAGTTAGAGCTTCTTTCTTACTCCTACCAGAGTTCCTCTCTCACTCCCGCTCACGTTACATCCCTAAAAATGTCGGACAGGATGCAGACCAATCGGGGATTATCATGATGCGTGCAAACGCTGACCAGAGGGACTCCAGATACACCTGTCCGTTTGGGTAATCTGATCGCGGAGGCTATACTATACTTGCGAGTGTGTTTGAGAAATTTCCGTAAGAGCCATAATTATTTTCAGAGGTAGAACTGTATCCCAATTAGATCCCAACAAGTTCTCCACGCAGGTTATATTCTCTGCCTCGTCCTCTTTCTCCCAACTACGACGTGCGAGTTCGTAAAGAGAAGTGCGCGAAGCGATACGGGGAATATTTATAAGCTCCTCTTATGGTTAAGCGTCCGAGGGCGAGGCGAAGAAGCAGCGCCCCTACGTACGTGCGAGGAGGAATGCATTTTCCGCGCGAAGACAGCGAGATTATTACCGGCGATATTTCATCGGCCACTAAAACCAGCCGGCTCTCGGGAGGCGCCGGCCATGGTCGCTCCTTGCCCGTTGCTTACATTAAAGGTCGCACAATTGTAAAATGTAACTACGTGTAAGCGCGGTGTACGGGATTTATGTGTACGTCGGCCGCCTCCCCCGCAATTTATTCCGCCGCGCCGAATTCCATGCTGCGCTCTTCCGGCGAGCTAGTTTCTTTTCCCTTTTTTGTACACGCGAAAAAGGACTCCACGTCTGCGAGAGAGAGAGAGAGAGAGAGAGAGAAAATACGGCGAGAAGAAGTCTTGTACTAGGTTGATCCGTAAAGCGATGTCTACAATGAGAACTTAAGCCATAAGACTTAAGCTTTAAGCCTTAGGAAATTGATTAATCGCAGTCGATTATTTTTTTCATATTTGACTGTAATGGATCAATTTCTTATGGCTTAAAGCTTAAGTCTTATGGCTCAAGTTTTCATTGTAGACACAGATTAAGTTCGTGCGAAATTTAAACAAAACTGAAATGCATCGTGTTCTTGTTAAAAACAATTTTAATCAATAATATATGCGCCATTCTACTCGATAATCTCCTTTGTCATCTTTCACGTGATTTCGTAATTTCCCTCTTGTAAAACTTTTTCCCGATGAAGGAACGTTACAAGTGATTTTTCGCATCTTCTAAAGGAAGTTTATACTGTTAAGGAAGTTCAGCAAAACAGGTGATAATCAGAGGAAACAATGTCGGGTGAATACAGTAGGTGAGAAAAAACGTCTCAACTTTTAAGCTGCAACAAAGACAATTCTACTTCTTCAACCAATGTATTTCAATTTTGTTTAAAAATTCGTACGAATTTAATCTGCATCTACAGTGAAAATTTAAACCATAAGACTTAAAGTTTAAGCCTTAAGTTTAATGAATAAAAAAATTGACTTATCATTTACACTATAGAATGTTCTGAAATGTCAGCTACTAAAACATATATGTAGATAGCCGTTTGTATGGAACTATATTGAAAAAAGGATTTGACAAAATTAAAATTTGATTAAAATGGGATCAACCAAATACTTGGTAATTATAACCAACAAGTTTAATTGCCGCTATTTTGCTTCACTTTCTCAGTAATATATTTACTTAACCACTAAGCAAAGTAAAATAGCGACAATAAATTTTTTTTATTACAATTAGCAAACATTTGTTTGATCCCAACTTTAATCAAATTTGGTTTTGTCAATTAAATTTTTTCAGCATATCCACCTAACACCAACATGAAAATTCTAACTAGACAGAAATCCGCGCGAATTTGTGGATCAACCCCCAATACTTCTCGAAAAGGGCCACACAGTGTGATTATAATACTGTGTTAAATATACGAGTCTTCCCTATTTATTCTAGAATTTCTGGCATTACCTCGCAAGTGGGGGTTATCGGGATATTGACTCGATGATAAGGCTAGCGAATGGACGTTGACAAGAGGTCGACGAGGCACAGTGTTTCGAGAAGATTCGTCGAGCTGAAATAAAACTAAAACACCACTCGCGCCCCGCAGTTATGCCGCACGATAATTCGAAACAAATAAATATTTGCAAGTCCGCGGGGGAAACAGAGTACACTTGAATTTTATCCCTCGACTCGGCCCAGGGCTTCGCCCGATAATTACGGAAACAGAAACCCCGGAACTGGCAATCACAGAGTTAATTTAACCGTTTTAATTGTTACTGGACTGCGCGAACCGCCCGAAATATAAGCCGAACTGTAGCGGCCGCGAAATACTCCCGGCTACCGCAAATCGTCTGTAGCCGACGCGAACCGGCACGAACGCCGGATATCATTGTGCAAACTTTGCTGTGCGGCTGCTGCGGGGGTTTAACAAGGTGCGTTATCCTTCCCCTCAGCTGTGCCGCCACCCCGGGCCGCCCCCCGAGTAACCCTAAGGCCGTTTTTGTCGACGGCAAAACGCGAGTGACGCACGCTCTCACGATGGTTGCGCGCCGCTCGACAATGAGAGCTTTAAGGAGTCCATGCGCTTAAAGCGAAATGCTTAGAATTGTGTAAGAATTCAACGCAACGCTCGCCGCAGGAAAACACATTCGTGATTAGGATTTCATTCAATTTGTCTGCGCCGTTCGTGAGATATACTGAATATTGCAATTTTGCGTAAACACACCGAAAAAAGGATCTAGTTGGCGAAACCAGAATAGGGTTAAAATAGAATCAACCAAATGTTTGATAATTGCAACAAAAAAATTCAATTGCCGTTATTTCGCTCTACTCAGTGATTAAATAAATATTACTGAGAAAGTAATAACGGTAATTAAATTTTTTGGTTCTAATTACCGAATATTTGATTGATCCTATTTTAACCAAATTTTGATTTCGTCAATCAAATCCTTTTTTCAGTGCAGGTTTACAGTAAAAGCAATACAATGATTATTCAGAGTAACTTCATAAAAAGCAATATCATACAAATAAAAAACTTACTGTTATATGTTACATATTAAGAGGAATGCGGTGTAAAAAGAAAAATACACTGAAGAAAAAGGATTTTGTCGTCGAAACCAAAATTTGGCACACAATTTAGTTAAAATGGGATCAACTGAATGTTTGATAATTGCAGCCAAAAAATTTTATTGGTGCTACACGGAGAGAATATTGTAGTGAAAATTATAGTACTAATAATTTTAGTACTCCGGAAATAGACTGACACTATGATGAAAATTATAAAAGACATAATAATTAAAAATAATTGAAAAATTATTGGAAATAATTGGAAAATTATAAGACATAATAAAAGTGATCATGAATATATAATAGTAAAAATTAACGTAGTAAAAATTATCATGTTCATAGTTATTTTTACTATGTTTTATTATAATTTGCGTAATAGTACCAGTCTATTCCTTACTAAAATTCTATTGGCTATTGACTTACTAAAATTCTATTGTATTATTCTATTTGTACTACAATATTCTCTTCGTTTGTTTTATTTTTTCAACAATACATGTATTTGAGACAAAATGCATCCAGTGCCAACGAAATTGCATGTAAATATTTTAATTCCAAATACAAAAATAATTTCTTCAGTATAGTGTTCCCACCGCACCGTTTTGGGTAATGGCCGATTGTGGACCAAAAAATTGCTGATTTATGCTTCAAACAGCACTGCGCTGAGTAAAATGTGGCAAATGTCATCAAATTACAATGAGAGAGAAATTTGGTTGATCTAACTAAAAGTTATGATCGCTTTTGACTCCGACAATATTTTTGGACGGTTCTAATATGAAAATGGTAGTAGTGACATGCATATAAGATCATTATCTAGAATCTAATTAAAAAATGCTTCTCTAGATTACTATCACTAACATTATAGAAGAATTTAATTAAAAAAATATTCCTCTAGGTTATTATCACAAACATTATGTTAAAATCTAATTTTAAAAAATGTTTTTCTTCACTGCAATTTATAGTAATTATTTTTCTGCGTGATTATAGTTAGAAATTTCAAACATTTTCTTCTCAGTGTACTTTGAAAAAAAAATTTGTTTGGCAAAAGCAAAATTTAGTTAAAATAGGATCAATGTTTGGTAATTACAACTAAGAAAGTCAATTGCTGTTATTTTGCCTTATTTTCTTAGTAATATATTTACTTAGTCACTAAGCATAGCAAGATAGCGGTAATTTGTTTTAATAAAAATATAATTTTAATAAAAATATTTAATATAAATTTTTTTAATAAAAATATCGAACATTTGGTTGATCCTATTTTAATCAAATTTTGGTTTCGACAATCAAATACTTCCTTCAACGTGACTTCAAATTAATACTTATTATTTAGATAGTAAAATAAATTTGCAAAAACGCAATTTCATTTTACAAACAGGAAATTTATAAGCAGATCCTTTGATGCAAATCATAATGCGCGCGTCCCTTTATCTTGTTTTTATTTTTTTCGTTAGCATCTCGCGCGGCTACCGTGCGTGTAACGTATATCCTACATGTTGCAACGATAAAAATGATATGCCTGCGATGATATTCGCCGAGATCGATGCCGCGTATACGCGTACACGCACCTTCCACAAATTGTTGCGCTAACCATTAACCAGCGTGTATCGTAAAAAACGGCCGGCGTCAAACAAAACGCGAATATTTGCTGTCGTCAACACCCGCTATACACAGCCGCCATTATTAGACCGGCCATTATACTACGCGCGTAACGCGAAAAGCACACACGGTACATTACAACTTTCCGCGACGCGAGATTTTTGTTCGCTAATTAACGGGACCGCGCGTGAATTAGTGATAAAAATCGTAAGCTGAGCACACGCATATTACGGTATAATGTAATTAGGGTCTCCGCAGCCCGCGAAACTACGTCCGGAGTTGTACCCCGTATATTTTATTTAAAAGCTATTTTTTCTCATTACCTAATTACGAAGATAGAAAGCGTGCGCGCGAACCCGCTTGTTCCGAACTTGCTTCGATTCTTTCGAAAGTTGCCGCGGCCGTTAAAACAAAACCGACATAACGGAGAGGTTGCGTTATCGGGGGATAAACCCGATCTCCGGAGTAACGTAGACAGCCCGCTCGTTACGCAAACGGAGTTTCACGAGAGAAAGAGAGAGAAAGAGGGAAAGAGAGAAGTACGCGTGCCTTCTTTCTTTCTCTCTCTTTCTTTCTTGATTAAAAATTATTTCTTTTTCTTTTACTATATAAGGTAAAAGTACCTGGACACGTACTTAATCCTGGACATTCTCATTGCTTTAGTCTTTAAATATTTAAACTGTCAAGATAATACACAGGGTGTTAAAAAATGGTTTAAAACTTATTAGGATAGATAGTACTCGTTAAAGTGAGTAAAAAATACTTAATGAACATGAATCGAAAAATCAACTCTTTCAGAGTTAAAAGGGACCTTTGATTTTGATGATGTACATAATTTGCTTGTCTATATTGTCACATGAAAACAGAAAAGACAGAGAGAGAGAGAGAGAGAGAGAGAGAGAGAGAGAGAGAGAGAGAGAGAAATAGAGAAAAAAATCTTATAACATTTTTATTATTTATACACACGAAAGGTGTTTGAACTGTCCTTTCGCTCTCCCAGTTCTACAAACAAAAAATTTACACAACAAAGGATTATCTTACAATCATTACTTCAATTAGGAATATTAGACATTTGTCTTTGCGATCTGTAATTACGAGTCTGTATTAGTCTTTAGTGTTATATAGTTACATACAGTTGTGAGATAATCTTTTGTAAGATTTTCGCGCCGCATATAATAATATAAACGAGCAAATCACATTTGCATTATTACATTATATTAAAATCGAAAATCACTTCTAATTTTGAAAGAGTTAGTTTTTCGACTTATGTTCACTAAGTATTTTTTATTCAATTCAATGTGAGCACTATCCATCCTATAAGTCTTGAATTTTTGTTTAATCCTGTCTACATGTATTTAATATATGCATGAATTCGATATACATATAGTATAAACGTCTGAGTTGTTGATTAAATTTACTAAATTGTACATGTATATACATTTAAAAGTACAAAGGACAAACAGGTAAATATTTAGACCGCCGGAAAGTCTAAATATAGGCGCAAACCGTGATCGAAATTTTATGTATATTTATGATATAAGATATAACTTTAGGGAACTTTCTTCAGGGATTCGAACATTTCAAACCCCGACGATCTAAAGATTAAAACAACAAACATGTCTAGGATTAGATTGTCCGGGGATTGGAGCTTATTTTTGTCTTACTTTCGTATCTCTCAATCGCGATATTATTGACTGTTATCTTTTGTGGAATAATATTGAAATGGACTGTAAAAATGCGCATAGGAAGTTTCTGGACGGAGAAAAAACAACAAAATAAACAACACTCCTCTCTTTCTCTCTCTCCGTTTCTCGAAATGGTTCAGCGATAGACATCTCTCCGAAATAGCGTTTCGCCGTCGCCGCATGTCGTAAACGAGCGCGCACGTGTCGGCCGCAATATGGACGAGCGAAATCGCTCAGTTACGATCGTCCGAATCGAAGGCGCGAGTACAAACGCGACAGCAACGATCATCGAATCGACGCCCGGCGTTCTCGCGCGGAGTCAAAATTGAATCGCGGTCGCGAGAAGGCGGCAACTTCCGGCCGGACGAACGAACGAACGAACTGGGCGATCGCCGCCGATCGCGGCGAGCGGTGCCGCGAACACCACTGTCGATTTGAACACCACTGTGCGAAACGAGACGCCAGGAATGCCGCGTTGTCGGCGTAAACGCCGATATACACGCGAGGGAAAGAGCGAGAGCGGCGCGTCCGTAAGCGCTCCGGCTCGAATAGCGAAGGAGCTTTTCCGCTGTGGGAAGCACAGGTGCGGAAAAGCGGAGAGAAAAGCGGCCTATGATCGTGCGTGGTTCGATTCGGAGCAGATTGGCCGAGACGCTGAGCGTGACAGTTGTGCGAGACAGGGAGAGACAGCGCGAGAAAGAACGAGACAGGCAAGCAGACAGACGGAGAGAGAACGATGGGGAGAATGAAAAAGAGGCGGAGAGAGAGAGAGAGAGAGAGAACGCCGAGAGGTAGTGAGAGAAAGCCGTTCTCTCCTCTTCGCTGTGCCGTTCTCGTCACCTCTCGACGCGCTACAGACAACACGAAACACAACTCACCTCGGTAGCGGCGTTGCATCCTGCGAGGATCACCACAGCCGTGCTAACCAGAACCCAGTGTATCCTTAGTCGCATCTTTCTCCCGGTTGTGAGTCTCGGATGGGCCCCGCGACGACGACGGCGCCCGTGCTCCGTATCAGCGCGCGCGCACGAGTCTCGCGAGCGACGGACCAGCGAGAAATCCGCGTCGAAGCGACGACGGATACAGGCAGGAACAAACCAGCACTAGAAAAAAATCTCTCCGCGGAACAACAACGCGACAGACACACACCACACTGATCGATGAACCGCGAGACACTGGCGGCGCGACGATCGCCCGCTGTCGTCGACCACCGCTATGGTGGCCATAACGTGCTCCGAGCCGCCGCCGAGAGCGGCGCGCACGCGCCATCTCGCGGTGGCGGCCGGCGGCGGCGCGGAGCGAGAGCGATCGACAATCGTTCGCGACTGCTCTCGATAACTCGACGGCAATTACGAATCGCCCGATTTCGTCTAGACCGTGCGACTTTCGAAGAGAGGACGTTTATTTATTTATTTACAAGAAAACAATACTTTTTAAGAGTAGTGAGAAGAGTACAAAAATAAAATAAAATTAACAAACAATTTAGAATTACGGCGATTAATGTGTGGAATTTTACAAAAAGTAATAGATCAATTTCAGGATTAATATCAAATTAAAGAATGCTAATATAAAGATTTGTTTGAACGTATTTGAACGTGATATTTTAAAGTTTGAAGTAGGTAAATGCGGGCAATACGTGTTTGAATCATGATACTTTGCACGGAGAAAATATTGCGACAGAAATTATGTTGAGATTGTATTTCACTTTGTTTTTTATGAAGAGTTAAACTATATTGACATCTTATGGTATAAGTCTCTATAATACTAAATTTAACGATCTACCGAATATACGACATGTATATAAACATATATGAAAACATTCAATATATATAAAATATTAAAATATAATTATATAAATATAAAATATATTATATATATAAAATATAAGAAACATTCAAGTAAATATTTTTGTGGTAAAAGGTCAAATAATGATTACATCTTTAAACAAATATGTAGTGATTCCAATTATAATTTCTATATAAAAAAATTTCTATATAAAACAAATATATATATAACAAATAAATATAAAATTTCTATATAAAACAAATAAATATAAATATAAAATTTCTATATAAAACAAATATATAGTGATTCCGATTATAATTTCTATATAGTCCAAGATTACAAAATTTTGTTGTAATTTTTACTTAAACATTTTCTCCATGTACGTCGACGTGTTCACAATATCAATCATGTACGAAATATCACCTATGTAGACAATGAGTAATTTATGAATATTATTTAAAGACCAAATGGGGCTTACCCAAAGTTTCATTTCAACAGATTTGTATTTTTATCGAACTTGCAGAATCCTCTGATATAAATACATAAACGTTATTTCTTAAACAGGTTAGAGTTTACAAAGCTATTCTTAATTACATTTTTTAATTACAATTTCATTCTCTAAGTACGCTTTCAAAATTAAATCAATTAATCTATCATATAACGAAATTAAATTGCACATGCAACTTATCTTTTTGGAAACATTATATTAATAATGATTACCCAAAATAGGTATGGTAACTGTCTCCAAATTTAATTATTCTCTTGTGTATTTTAATATAATTTACAATATTCTGCGTAATGTGTTTACATTGTCTACATGAGGAAAGACCGTGTATACGTCACGTAGACAATAAAGACAAAAGCACACAATCCCGATTAATCTTTCTTGTCCCCGGCGAAAGGCTGGTCGCTTTCCAGGCTTTTTAAGAAGCGTAGATTCTCGTTTATATTGTGATTGTACTCGTCGATTTTGTTCCGCATCATTTGGACCTCGTGCCGCAAATGTCTCACCTCGTCCTCGATTTTTTGCTTCATGACTTTCAGTAATTTCTTATCCTAAACATTCGTGAGATATTATGTATCAAGCTTGTTGCTTCCTCAATTTTCAAATAGCTTTCCGCGGGGCGTCACCTGTTTGTAATAATATTCCATCTCGTAAGCGACTTCGCCGAATGACGCTTGACTTTTCTTCGAGTCGTGTTTCTTCCTTCCGTTGACGTATCTATAATTTGACGGAGAGCGTGTCTGTAATATCAGAAAAGTGAGACATAACCAAAGGGATGCGCGAACGTTGTCTGCGAATTTAACGTGTTTCTACAATACCTGGGCGTGTATCCGCGCATATTTTCAACGACACGACGAAGCATCGCGCTCGTTTATCGGAATAGGACACGACGTGTGCAGCGGAAGATATTTGATACACAAAGTTTCGATTTATTCGCCGGGAAAATATATATAAGTTTTCAAAACGTTACACACGTAACGCGGACGAAACAAATTCGCATCCGCCATTCAGTTATCGGCATTCATGCGCGAATTTCAGTCGTGAAAAATTATGGAAAAGAAAGATTTCACGTTAACCGTCGCACTTTGAAAAGGCAAATGGTGAATCCATGATGTCTGAACTTGAACTCGACAATACCGTATCTGCGCGTATCTGAAGAAAAAATATTTGGTACTTGTAACTATAATCTCACATAGTGAAAACGTCATAGTCAGAATTATTTTTGTAATGTTGTTTGTTTTTCACAAAGGCACGCTTAAGCAACGATTAAAAACGCATTTTATTCTCAGGCATAAGTCTTTTCAGACATCTGACAAGTACAAAGGCGTCTTACGACAAAAGTCTCGTTGAGGTAACCAATTCGTACAATACTCCAAAGTAATATGATGCAATACTTAATTAATATTTAAGAGTATTGTATTTTTTATATATATAATATCTATTCAATGTAACGTATTATACATAAAAAAAAAACTGCTGTGACACTCTATTATCCTTACTATTTTCGAATCTCTTTACATTGAAATCAATAATATCGCCGAAATCGGAAGTCTCGCGCCAATAACTTCGAACTTTTTCATTTCTTCTCATCCATATCTGTGATTCGCTTTTTGTGACGGTTTATGGCTTCCTGATGACGCTTGATTTGCTCCTCGTGGAACGAGATCTCGTCGTGCAGGCTCTCTTTCATCTTTTTTAACTGTTCCTTTTGCTGAAATTAGATTCCAGACTCATATGAACAGATCGTCGACTGATCGTCAACGTGATGGAGTTCACGAAAGAGATATACCGACCAGGTTATAGAAGTACTGATCCTCATGGGCCGCTTCCATTTTGCCAAAGGATCCACCAGCCTCGCGAATAGTACCACCACCACCTCCTCCTTTGCCAGCACCAGAACCACGTTCTCCTGCCATTCTCACTTGACTGCAACAAGAAACATTCAATGTAGCAACATGAGATTAAATGAGAAGCATTGAGATTGCAGGTTAAACGAAATATCACTTGGAAGATTTTGTGTCTGCCTCAATCTCAGACAGCACAGAATATTCTATTAATATCCCATGAATATTCTTGTGAGGCATAAACCTTCTCTTAAAGTAAAAGTATCAACGTTGAAATACGTACTTTAGCTTGCACATTTTTTGCTTTAGTCTTTAAATATGAATATTTAAATTTCTAAAATGTAGAATACACACATATGTATTCAATACATGCACATGTATATTCAATATAAATCACAGAATATATGGATATATTTAATATATGCATATGAATTCTCTGCTGAAAGTTCAAATATCCATTTGACTATTCTCAGAACATTCAAGATTTATTGAGTGTGCACGTGCAATGTATCTGTGTAACTCGACTCCAAATATTGCAATTAGTAATATGCATCGATCACAGCTCAACGAGGTGAAACATATATACAGAATCAAATATTTAAATCAATTATTCCTTCATAATTATAAAATCCTAGACTTATGTATGATTAATCTACATTTTGTAAATATTCTGCACTAATGGAACATTTACAGCTGTGCCACTTGAATACACTATGAACGCAACAGTATTTCTGTATGGTGTATCTACAGAATAATATCAACATCTGCAAAAAATATTAACAGGACATTCGAAGAATACTCTTGTGTTATCTGAGATCCACTATAGTATTACATAATTTTGATATGGCACCCAGGTAGGTTGGTCATATGTCACCTATTCGCGACGTTGGGTCGAGAAAAAGGACAAATGATATCTGCGTCTAGCGCAAGAGGAGAGCTCTTTCCTGCGCTTACAGAAAACGTATGTACTTATTACTGCGTAAAAGACGAAGCAGTGAAGAGACGGGGGTCTGCGTGTGCGCGAAGAAACGCCGGGGTGCACGAGAGAAGCGTGAATTGAAAGTGTTCGGCGAATTTGCTCGTGGTGCGAAAAACGACGTGAGGCTTCGCGAGGATACCTGAGCGCAGAGATGTTTCGCGAGAACGTCCTAATCGCCCGTTGCATCTTCACGATCCTCGAACTCGGCGTCGGGGCAACTCTCGGCGAGGACTCGGCAACACTACGTGAACTACCTTGAGCACAGTGTTCCGTCACGAACGCAGCGCTGCTTAGATCGTAAACTCAAACGCGAGCCTGCTGGCGCCGCGGCGACCAACGGCGACGATATCTCGTGCTGTGTTGGCAACTTTCCGTCGATATCAAAATTATGAAACGCACAGACGTCATCATGAGCAACATCACAAATGCACAATCTAGTCACAATGTCACGAAACAAGTTGATTATTGTGTAAACCCCGAGGTTGTAGATTTTAAGAGCACATCCATGTAGATTGTTTGCGTATAGACAAGATAAACTATGTAGGATATTGTAAATTATTTAAAATATGTAAAAGTGAGTAATTCAATTATGTGGCAGTCAGCGTTTATATATTAATTATAAATGTAATGTTTAAAAGGAATAACAGATTATATAAACTTTTCATTCTATTGTATTGTGGACTAATAGATTTAACTCTCTGTAGGTAAGAATATAAATAGAGAATTTTGTGGACTCTAATTTGTTCAGGAAACATAATTCATATCCCATACAGCACAGAAGTTTCAAAAAGCTTTTGAAAAGTTTCAGAAATATTGCACTTTTCTGAGATCTTTCTGAAATCTTTTTCAAACTTTTGTGCTGTATGGGATGTTTACATCAAGATTCTAAAGGTTAAATACAATGAACTTTTTTAATTAATTTTAAGGCAAGCTATACGTTCTTTGAACAATATCCATAAATTACTCTTTTTGTCTACATAAGTGACGTTTCATACATAATTTACGTTGTCTACACGAAGACTTAGGCCAGTTATATAGTCGGGTCTTATATTTAAGACAGTTTTAAGTTCTCTTTCAGATATTCTGCAGCCAATGAAATGATTCATTCATCATCTAAAGATAAACTTAAGACAGTCTTAAATATAGGATTCGACTATAAATACTAACCTTAAAGTATCATAATTTACGCGTAAATGTTCAATTCCGTTATAAATCATTGAGAGAGATTTAGAGGTTTAAAGGGCGCGATAATGCAATCGCAGTTGACATTAAAATCATTACTGATGTAATCGGATATCGCAAATGAACAACTGCAGAGAATACTAATAATTACAAGCAACGCGTACGTTGATTTGAACTTGCCGCTGATTTGAATTTTCTTCTCCTTCTGATTGGCTGAGGACAGAATCCCGAGGACCAATCAGGGGCTCGGAGTTGCCGCGACGCGCGGCAGTTCGACTTGAGTTACGGAGGCGAGTATATAACCAACAAACATCACGAGACATCTCCGCGTACGTAAACGTTCAAGAACGCGGACAATTCGAGGAGGCGGTGAAATTGGTGCTTCAGTCGGAGTGCTCGAGTGGCAATTCACTCAGAGGGTGAGTGCATCGAATGCTAGTGTATCGACCTGAAGTATTCCGCTGCTTGACTTTCGATCAGTTGCCTCTTGATCTCGGAAGTTTTCAGTTCGTTCAGGGCAGTTTGCTTTTGCAGCTCCGCACGTTCCAGCTCGATCTGCAGCATCCTCAGCTTGATCTCGTGTTCGCGCTGCGTGAATCTGCACACCCACATCGCCCTTTGTTGCGCCGCGTCGTGCATGTCACTGAGTGACTCGTAGTGCGCGCCGCCGTGGTATTCCGCCGCTTGAAAGCAAGATATTCGGCTATTTGTTTGCGCGTTAGCGCGCGTCTCTTTCGTACTCGTCGTGCGCCATCTTTGAAAGAGAGCGAAAAGAAAACGAACGAAAGATACCATCGTCGATGCGGGACGTTGTGCCACTGTACGCGATCTTCGGCTCGAGGGACTCCACGGGCTCGTCCTCCGTCGCCGACGCCGACGTCGCCGTGCGAGGACGCTTCCTCGACGAGAGACTCGGCGGCGATTTGCGCGGGGATTCACTGTGGCTGTTATCGTCCTCCGTATTGTAAGTATCTTCCATCTCGACTTTTATTTCGTGTTCTTGCGCTGAATCAAGGATTCAAACTAGTGAGATATTAGCTAATGCAAAGCTGCGCAGAATATTCCCGCAGAAAACGTTCAATGAAACGATCAATGAGTCGATAATCATAGAAATCGATTAGGTTCAATTTCTGATGCCAAAGTCATGCGAAAATGAACCTAATAACAAATATTGCGTCATCTATAGTGTCATAAATATAGCTATTAATTTCGATCTTTATTTCATGTCTTGGTGCTATAAATCAAGGATTGAAATTAGCTAATATAAAGTCATTTACAAGTATTTTTGCAGAAAACGTTCAATGAAACGATCAATGAATCGATAATCATACAAATCGATTAGGTTCAATTTCCAATGCAAGTCATGCGAAAATGAACCTAACGCCAGATATGGCGTTATCTTCCGTGTCGTAAATGTCGTTATTGATTTCATATCTTGCCGTTGAATCAAGGATAGAAACTGTTACGATATTGGCTAACATACAGTTATTTAAAAATATTTTTGCAGAAAACGTTCAATGAAAATCGATTAATAAGCCAATAATAATAAATCGGTTAAGTTCAATTTCCGACGCTAAAGTCATGCGAAAATGGATTTAACGCGAAATATGACTTCACAGACGTGACAATCAATATTTGCGCACCATATTTTGCTACATTTGAATTCGGCAAAATTATATAAGGTATCAATCCCTGTATTAAATAACCAATTTCTCGTTATCTTGCGAGGTTTATCCAAGTACTTTAATTATTAAAATGGTCAATTGCAATGTTACGAGAGAGAGAGAGATATTATGATATTACGATCATAAGGGGAAGAATTGGAGAGTTAGCAAAACAAGGATAGAATAGCAATCTATGTTCATCTAACCTTGTGTCTCTGGTGTCGCGGGTATGCCAATTAAGTTGTCCAAGATAGTGTGTATCGTCGACATCCGATTTGTCGTCGGATTTTCGTGTGTGTCTTGGCTGCTGCTGTCGTCTGAACGCTCGGCGTCGCGATTGTTCCGCCGCACGCTTTCCATTAGCTTCCACACCTCGACCGACAGACTTGACGGACGAGATTTAGCTGCCACCTCCGGTCCCAAAGTTCGCACCTGCACGAGCGATCGTAAGAAATAATGGGAATAAGAAGCAATTAAGATCGCACGATTATTCCACGCGACGTTTTTTCATAACTAACAAGTAAATCTATCCAAAAGTTACACTTCGATTTCTTTCTAATTTAACAAAAATGTAGAAGTACAAAAAATATTTAGATTATACTTTTTCATTCTGGCCTACTTTGAGTTTCACGAGCAGTTTATAGATTTTTAATGTTCTCACTCTTATTATCAATAAATGCAACAAAAGTGCATAAGAAATAAAATTGAATACAAGATATAGGTGTTTTAGGTTTGCTGTTTATGAATATAAAGTCAAATGTGTAAAATTACTTATATAAATAATAAAATATTTAAATAAAACATGTAAAAAGTTGAAAAAAATTATTTATACAAATAATTTCTCAGTTTGGCTGAGATTCAAACCATTTTTGACTAATTTAGCACAGATTTGAAATATTTCTGTTGAAATCTCGGCTAAAGAAATTTTGAATGATTCGTGTCTCAGCTATGCCAATTTAAAATGTTAAAATTTTAATTAAAATTGGCGGATTTTGGTTTGGCCGAGATTCGAACCATTTTCGACTAATTAACACAGATTTAAAATATTTCAGTTAGAATCTTGGCTAAAGAAATTTAGAATGGTTCATGTCTCAGCTATGTCGATTTTGTTAAAATTATTTGACTACATCTTGTATTCAATTTTATTTCTTATGCACTTATTTTTGTTATACTTGTTGATGATAGGAGTGAAAACATTAAAAAACTATAAACTGCTCGTGAATTCAAAATGGGTCAAAATGAAAAAATATGATTTAAATATTTTTTGTACTTCTATTAACCTTTGTATCAAATTAGAAAGAAATCGAAGTGTACCTTATGGGTAGGTTTACTTGTAAGACACCGACAAAAATCATTAATACGGTCCAAACTTGACAGAATAAAAAGTAAATAATTAAAAGTAAAATTAAGAGAATAGAAAAACTCATTGAATATATAAAAAGTTCCGAGTCGATATTGTTCGTTTTATTTGTAAAAATTATTAATTCTCCGGAATTGACTAATTTTGTCTTTTATTTAATTTGACAAACACGACATATCTTTTACACTAATATAATAAAAAATAAATAATATAAAATAAAATACAAATAATAGGAAGTCCCAATTAAAAATTTAAAAAATACCGCGTCGATGTTGTTTATTTTATTCAGAAAAATCATTAATCCTTCAAAATTTTACTAATTTTATCTTCTGTTTCATTTGACAAACACAACAGACTCTTTTTACACCAACTTGACAGAATAAAAAGTAAATAATTAAAAACAAAATTAAGAGAATAGGAAGACCTCGTTGAATGTGTAAAAAGAAGTTCCCAGTCGATGTTGTTTACTTTATTCGTAAAAATGATTAATCCCTCGAAACTTACTAATTCCATCTTCTATTTCATTTGACACGACGGACCCTTTCGACACCAACTTGACAGAATAAAAAATAAACAACAAAGCGAAATAAAATAAACGACAACTAATGACACACATTAGCGACGCGGGGTGAGCGGCCGGAGCCAAAAGCAAATGTCGCGTGATGCGCGGCGAATTTGTGCGAACGCCACGTGAATAACAGCGACGAGCGCGACGGCGCACCTTCTCGGCGTACGTGTACATTTCTATCCTCGCCTGCGACTTCATTCGCCGCCACTGTTCCCTTATCCGCACGATGTCCCTGTCCGCGGAGAATCGGCCGCGGAACGCGGAGTAGACCTGCTGCCAAGCGAGGGCCTTCATCGTGGAGGCCGCCTGGTCGATCTTCTTGTTCTCGATCGCGTTCACGTGCAGCTTGATCAGAGCGAACAGGGCGCTCTTCTCCTCCGGGATCCAGTTCTGCGTCCTCTCTCGCTTCTTCAGCAACACCGTCGTCGTCTCCGAGGACATGCTTTCCCGGTTTCTTGACCGAGTTCTCACCTCACCTCACTTCTCCTTGAAACACCGGAAAATCGGCCGGTCAATCGGCCGATCGATTTAGATTCGAGGTTAATTCGCGAGCCCGTATACACAAATGTCCCGTCCGTCGCGCGACCGTCGTCTGCCTCGCGGCAGCGTTGTTCGTTTGTTTAAGCGCGGTTTTGGAACAGTCAGCTGTTTGGGTGCCACCGGCGTCGCCGACGTGTTGTATGCGTCGCGTCGAGTGGGTCACGAGAATCGCCGCGTGCGATTCGCACGTGATATCGTTGCTCGCAACTAAGTCCCAACAAGTGAATCGATTTCCCATGTGCACTCATACTTCGCTAATAACGCCCCGTCCGTCTTACCGCGCGCTCGACGCGGCGCGTATTCGTCGCGGCTACCCCGAGAACAGTCCCGAAACGCTTTTGTTAGAGCGATCCAAGCGCGCCTCTGATCACCCGGAGTCTCGTGTCTCGCGTCTATTCGTATCCATCCAACGTTCTCGCGGACGAATCGCATTCGCGGGACGTATTCGCGAGGTTTGTATCTCGGCAAAACGCAGTTTTCCAGGTGCTCGCACTCTCTCCCGGACGCGTCCGGCTTTTCTCGCGGGCGGAGGGCACGCGTTTGAAAACGCGGGTGCCCCCCGGGAGCGGTGTCTTCATGGGATGGAGGAGACGATGAGATGGACGCGACGTGATGCGAGCGAGGGTAGCAGAGCCTGTGGTGCCGCGAGCAGCCGGGTTAAGCCAGGTCGATTTAAACGCGAACTAAGGGACGACTAAACGCCGGCCATTTTCGCCACGGTACTAGCTAGACGCGCTCGATATTTAACAAATCCTCGGTTGGCGCGGGGCGAGAGAGGTGAGAGGACGGGATGAGAGAGAGAACGAGAGGAAGAGTGGGATCGCCGACGGTTCCGCGCAGCGCAAAACATTGTTTCGTTTCATTTCGCGACCCGTCGTGGAATCATATTGCGCCGATTCCAATATTTCCATCGTTTTATTGCAATCGCGGTGCATCCCCACTCTTGCTCGGCCGCCACCACCGCGCGCATCCCTCCTCGGAAAACGTCTCGTGGGGGAGGATCGAGTGCCTTTGAAAAGGACAAAGAGAGGGAAGCCCGCGCTCGCATCTCGAATCGCCCGCGGACGCAGAACGCCGCTACGTTCGCAAAATGCGAACATGGAACTGCGTGCGGCTGCATCCGCGGCTTTTCTCGACGGATAAGGTCCGTCGCGTCCGTACGGCGCCCATACCGCCCGGTTCTGATCCAAGCTACGTCGCGATGGACATCAGTTGACCCTCCTCGTCGTCGGATGGCGTTGGCTGGTGCAATTTTGACGTTTGCATCGAGAAAATTGGAAAAATCTTCAAGAAAGGATATACGGCTGGTATTCATAGTCAGGTCTTATATTTAAGATCGTCTTAAGTTAATCTTCAGATGCTGTACGAATCATTTCATTGGCATCAAAGAGTATCTGAAAATGAACTTAAGACAGTCTTAAATATAAGATTCGACTATGAATATCGGCCTACAAATTAAACTGAAAATTTAGTGAAAAGCACGATTCGCAATTGAGACGCTTCTGCGTTTTTTCGGGAATTTACTTTCTCTTTGAGAAAAAATTATTATATATAATTATAGATATGAATTTTGTCTCTATATTAAACAAAAATATATATAATTATATATAGCTCATTTGTTCTTACACACACAAAAAAGTATCATTCCACTGCTACGAAAAACAATTAGACTTTTTTATTTGTCTCTATGTTCAACTGCTTACGTTTACAATAGTCCGTAATGTCAACATTTAATCGAACGAAACTGTCTTCTCTTTTCTCGATTCAACAATATTTTTCTTTGTGGGCGCATATATAATTATACATATGATTATACACACAGAAAAATATATATTTTACTCAAGAAAATGTCAGGTATATCTGCAAGTAGTTCACATAAGCCCATCACAAATATTATATTTATTCTAGTAAATTTTAGCATAATCAAGAAATAAATAAAAAATTAGTTAGTTAAATAAAAATTAATTAGTTAAATTATTTATTAATTAGTTAAAAAATTTGATCAGTTTACTATATAGAGTCGAAATAACTTTTTCTGCGATGAAATTTTACAATGTACATTTTATTGCAAAGAGAATATATATAATATGTAAGAGAAATTCTTGTTTTAAACACATGATAATAAACTTTTCTGAAATTTATATAATGTGAAATTTATATATTTTAAAACTATTATTAAGAAAATATATATTGCTTGATGAGGATAACCATTACTTAATAAAAAAAATGTTAACTATCTAATTGTTTTTCGTAGCAATAGAATGATACTTTTTTGTGTATATAAGAATAAATGAGCTATATATAATTATATACATTTTTGTTTAATATATATATATATTCCTTTTTGTTCAGATTGGTAGATGCTCGAGATTCGACAGAGAATTCAATTAATCAATTGATTAAAATCTTTTAACGTCTACATTAAGGATAAAACAGCCAATTATTGACGTTCCCTTGGACATTGATACTCTAGAAAAAGAAACCTAGTATTTCTTGCATCGACCAGCATCGAGTTAAACTTTTTGCCTGCACTCTCTGTGATCCCAAAAACGAACTTTACGACTTGAACTGTGAACAATTGCTGTTGATCGCAAGAAAAACCAGGTCTTTCCAGATCAATGATAAAGGAGGATCAGTGATTTGGTGCCAATAATTGGCTGTTTTGCCCCCGATTTGTTTCGAGAGGGAAGAGGAGAAAAGTTTACGAGAGCATCGATATCATGATCGGCCAGGAGGAAAAGGGCCGATCTGTCGATCCGTGAATCGTCGTCTCTTGGCGTGCCGGCGTGGCGTCTCGATAGCAGTCGAGTCGAACTTCGAGCATCGCGTGTTCGTATACATCGCGGAACTCGAAAGAAAACTTAAATGTATTTTGTTGCCAACTTCCTCTGTGTGTACCTCCCGATGTTCCGGCCTTCCCTCTTCCTCCGCCGAGGCGCCCACATCTCCGGGCTGCTAAACGGATTCCGGTGATTTCGAGGGTGGTAGAGCCGCGCGAAACTCGCGCTCCGAATACTTTCGCGTCGGCGAGAAAGGATAACGGGTAAGCGGGCGGCGCGTGGGACGCGGCTCACGTAAGATCCTAATTAACGGTATCCGTGCCGTAATCGGGCTGGCGCAATTTGAACGAGCGTTTCGAGCCCCGTGGGCGATAGCGGCCGGCCCGGAGCTCGAAATCGCGAAAGTTCGCGCGAAACACCCCGTACGTTACGGCCCTAAGTGCCGTGTAATGGAATCAAATGGACCCAGCGCGGATCCCGCTACATCCGCCGCCACGCGACATTAGTTCCACGATAGTTATTCCTCAGAGCCGGCGCTCCGAAAGTTTATCTCGATGTCCCGTAACGCGAACAACCGACGCGCCGCTGCAACGGCAGACTGCGATACAGGAACGGCAAATGTCCACGGCAAAATCGCCACGGCATTCTGAGCGTTTATACCGTGCCGTATGTAACACGGTCCCGCGCGTTGCATGAGAAAGGTGAAGTTAACTGAAAAATTGCCAAGTTCGCCAAGTTACGTTACAGAGGAAAGCCCGTTGAAGGGTTATAGCAGTTCCTAACAGGAGTGAAAATTAGGCGAAAAGTTAGAAGAGAAGTAAAAAAGTCGCAAATTAATAGTAATACGAAATTTGTATCATTTTCATGTATATCTATTAACAATACCTTGATATAAAATAATTAGATTTTATGACGAATGTTAACATTATTGTGCCTGTTTCAATTCTGTTCTGCAGAAGAATCATACTGCAACCATCTCAATTTTAATAGGAGTGACTTGAAATCAATATATCTTCTTTTTTATTCATTAAGGTTATATAGTTATCCGTTCATAGAGTAGATTATGAAAGAAACAATATTTCGCAAAATGAGAGTTATAAAAAATCAGATTTAATCTTTTCATTTAGAAATTCCTAAATAAATTGAGGATTCCGTTGAGTAAATTATTCCTTTAATAAATAAAAAAAATAGTAAGATATAATAATAACACAATAATAATAAAATAATAATAAAATGTAATATTTAATAATAATATATAATATAATATATAATAACAAAATAACCGATAACTGAAAAATGCGATAACCGATGCAATGAAAAAAATATTTGTATTGATTTTAGATTTCTGTTGAGGCTAATATAATTATCTTTGAGGCATGCTTTTTTTGCAGAACAGATATTCACCATAAAATCTAATTTTTGCTAAAGTACGCGCTGTCTTAATTACCGTATTTAACGGTAAATGGTATTTCAGCCGTAAACTTAACATATGTAGAAATCTTTCTGCAAACTTTTCCGATATTTTCCAAAGTTAGATGTAAAGGCACGGTAATGTTCTTTGAAATTTTTCTGAGCGGAGCAAACTCGCGCGCGCGTTCAGTATATACAAGCTACAAATCTTTCGTATCGGGCGAATATTTATACTTTAACTGACATCGTCTGACAGTTTAATTTACACTTGAAGTGTCAATTTTGAAATTCGTTTTTGTCATATATTGAGCAATGTTCCGATTCATTCTCGCACATAGTTTTATTGTGCAAGAGCATTAGTAATTCCATGCAGCCAATAAAAAGCTTTGCGGAAGAAAGTCAATATTCTGTTGATGAAGACTTCAACTCCAGCGCCTTTCCCTTAAGGAAAGAAAAAGAACATAGTAAAAGAGATAGGGAGAGAGGATAAGTAACTGCGAAACATGCGAAGATTGCTTGGAGATATTTAATTTCATTTTACGTGGCGCGCTAATTCAATACGTTAGCGTTCAGCGCGAGGCGACCGTTTGACCCGGAGAACGCTCAAGATCGATTCAATTTGAAAGAATGGCGCGCCCCGTCTGTTCGCCCCGGATCGGCGAACAATCGGTGGATTGCAGTTTTCGCAAAAAGAAATAAGATTCGCCTTCAACTTCCTTGCCTTTCTTCCTCTGCGCATCGCTGGAATACGCGAAAACCCGTAGGATTAATCTAGGTCGCAGCAGCCGCGCGCGCGTCCCAAAGCATCCACTGTCTTGATAGAATCCAATATGACGCCGTTATTCTCACGGCACGCCGACGAGAAGCTGATTTTCCCTAGGAATTTTCAAGTCACGTTCTTCCTCTGTAACGCGCTCGTCGTCGCCTAGTAAAAGCGGTTTTGCCGCGTCGCTTTTGCAACGAGCTGAGCGCGCCGGCCGTATCTCTTCTCCTTGTCCTCCCCGTCGCGTTTGCGTGCCCGCTCCTTGCGTTTATACCGACGATATTTCCCAACTTATGGCCGGCTATGCTCGGCAACATTAACAGGCAGTTTCACGCACTGCATCGCGCCGCGCGCGCCATTAACGATCTCGCCGCAACGCGCTGCAGCTGCGCGTCGCACAATCGTAAAGTAAAACTGCGCGGTGCACTTCTCGCGAAATTTGACAACTGCGTCTCAACAACGGCGTTGTAAAACGTAACGACAACGCGAATCTCTCTCTCTCTCTCTCTCTCTCTCCCCTCTCTCTCCCTCTCCCTCCCTCTCTCTCTCTCTCTCTCTACAAAATTTTAGCGTGCGCTGCGTCTCACGCCTGTGCTAAACGTTACATGTCTAATGGTAAAGACTACACTAAAGACTAAACAGCAATTTCTAAAATTCTACACGCAGAACATTTTTGTTAAATAATACAACGTCCTATGTGCAGAGAAATACATACTGCATTCAAGTAAATACTATTATATTTATAGCGCTACAACTCAAGTATATTTACAAAGGAAAATCCAAGTTAAATCAATATAATAATTTACAAAAATTTACAAAAACATAAATTAGATCTAACATAATAGTCCAGACATTTTGATCCTCAACCGGACCTTCTTCAATAGTATTACAAGTTAAAAGTCATATTACGCAATTATAATTCAAATATCAAATCGTTCTTCAAATGTCGAATTGTTCTTTGCAAATATATTTGTGTTATACATATATCATTATAAAGCATTATAAGATCCGTGCTTGGCTCTTAAAAACTATTTTTTGTATCTTGTTTTATGTTCATCAGAGCCTTTTTTAGTTTTTCCATGCCATTATATTTGTTTCAAGTATTCCATAATTTTATATATTCGCAAGTCTACTGTAGATTCATCGTAAGCATCAAATTTATTCAATATATATTCTATGTCTAAACAATATTTGCATTTTAATTGAGAATAGTAAATTAAAACAAAAATTCGGTTTTTTTACTATTTAAAGTCGAAAATAAGTCGAATTCGAATAACTCGCATAGCAAAACTCGGAATAGCAGAAAGACATAATTGCGCTTCTGGCCAGTCATGGGTAATTAACCATATCGCTCACGTTGCATTGCTTGTCGTTACTTGCAAAGAAATTATTGCACAAGTAAACTCCTTGAATTGATTTTTCTTTTATTATATTTTTAATAGTGGAGAAGTATATAAATTGTCAGTAATGTCTTGCTGAGCGACATAACAAATTTCGTTAGAAACATGTTTCATTTTTTGGTAACATATTTCAGTTCCTGAAATATAAGCAGCATGTATGAAAAATGAAAGGATGATAAATTGCTGCAAAATATCAGTCTGTTCCTTGATGACAAAATTCTATAGTAATTTTTACTAATTTTTCTCGTATGTGGGAATTTTCCTTCACTTTTTAAAGCTGTTGAAAAAGTTCTATACTTCTTGCGAAAAATCACTTCTGCATGCAGAGTTTTATATTCTCTTTGTCCTGTATAAATTTCCCATACTGTCTTGAAATCTGTTCTACTTTATAAGTATATCCTACGTATATGCAAAAGACTGCTATGTGGCATTTCTTTGGTTATATAATTTGTGTTTCCATCGCCAAGGAAAATTCTCTGAGCATAACTCCCTCTCTTTCGCGCCGACAAGACGTCGGCACTCCCGAAATCGAGGCATCCCGTTCGCTCCTCGGGAGTCTATCCGCGGCAGGGAGGGATAACACGTTGAATTTCGAATCTCACGTTTTCATTGATAATCATCGATCCGCGCGAATTGCACGAGGCAGTTGGCGAAATTACGACTATTGACGGCGACTCAGCGATCGCGCTGGGGCGCTCGGCAGTTGCGCCGCTCGTCGCTTCAAATTCCACGATTGAGTTACGATAAATCGATTGGGGACACGCGCGCGGTGTAACGCGCGAATACTTAACGAAAACGCGCCCGTGCTCGCGCAATAAAGCGCGTTATTATCGCGGCAGTGTAAGGCCGCGACGTCGAACGGGAGAGCGGCGGGCTCGCCGAGCTTTGCGTTATCAGCATCGGGATTTCGTCGGCCGGCCGCAACATCGCGAGCCGATAATTCACGCCAGGTGGATTAAATATGCAGGATCCACGGATCGCGGAACGCGCGTGCATAAAGGAGGCCATGGGAGCTATTTTATCCTCCAGCAAATTTAGCATTTCTATCGAGAATAATGAAACAAAAATTCGGTTTGCTTACTACTTAGAATCGAACCAACTCCTCTCCCTCGATAGTTCTATAAAATTCTTGTAAAGATAGTGAAAATTCTTCTCTCTGAGTTGTTCCGTATTTTACTATTGAATCTGACTGGCACAATTAGATTTACGCGTGGGCCAATCATACTGTTTCTTTCGTGTAATAATAATATTCATATGAGGTTGTTATTGCGCCAACATTATAATAGAATTTAATGAAGCAATGGTGTCTTGACTATAATTTATAATAACTGTTTCTCTATACGATTAAGCTACAATGTGTTCTTTGCTTCCTGTTTTTAGTCTCTGTCTTTTTTTGGCTTAAAGTTTGAGTCATAAACGGATAAAGAGAAACAAGCAGGAAGCAAAGATCACATTGCAGATTAAGCTTTACGGTCGCAAATATCAAACGTTTTTTCTCAGCGCGTGAGTGTCGACGCTGTGCATTTTATATCTTCCTTCCGACGGCTCCCGTGTTATCTAGTTTCAACGTTACGAACATTATTCGCGATTCATCGTATCTTCTGGCTTTTAATAAAACACCGCGCCGTGTCACGTCGCGGCGGCTTAACTCGCACGTTTCGCTTCCCGCCGAAAATGAGATATCGATATCGCGCACATCGAGTATCTCATCGCCGAGTAATCCGGCAATAAAAAGACTCGATTTGCGAAAAAAGCCGGTCTGAAACACGATCACCAGCGTATGTGACGCGTGTCGACGCGATAACTTGGAACGCGAGACCGAAACAGTCGATGGGGCGCGCTGAATCGCAAAGCAGTCCCGAAGGGGAGAAGGAGGAGGGAAGGTGGAAGGTCTCGACCGCCTTGAATTTAATATATAAATTATTTCCTTCCTCCCTCGCGCGCGCGTCGAGAGAAACGGAGAGGAGGGCTCCGTTCTCATTCTCATTCCGGGATATTGATTTATCGCGAGGGCCGTTGAAACGTCGAGCACCGTCGAAGCGAATCGAGTCGAGTCACAATACGATACTTTTGCATACAAAGCCCTCGTTTTGTCTTCAACTGTCACGGGAAATAAAGAAATGCCAACGGGACCGATCTATGAGGAGGGAGGGACGTTTGGGAAGTCAGTCTGCGAAGTCTCGATATTTAGTATTGTCTACGTAGAACATTTCTTGGGATCTAATTGAGACTCAGTCAAAATGCCTCGAAATAATTCTTGGTTCTGGTCGGAAATGTCAAGTTTCAAACATGTGATTCTAATGAGAGCACTCAAAGTTCTCCCAATTCTTTGCATTTTACATTAAATTGGAACGAAACGAATTATTCAGGTTTGAGTATTTTATTATTATAAAATTTTTTCAACATTCTTCTTGGTCTTCATTTCGCAATAGAACTGGACAAAACATATATTGACTCTTTTCAAGTAATTTCACTATTCTGTAAAATATTCCAATTGTTTTAAAAATATTTTCTTTCCATTCCATTGAATACAATAGTTGGTATAAAAATGGAATCTCTACGCTTGATATCACAAAAGTATGCTGACTGGGAAGAAAGCACGAGTTCGCATAATATTTCTATTTCGATTCTAGATAGAGAACTCATGTTTATGATAATAGAATGAGATTCTCAACTAGTATTATGGTAGGATAAGCAACTATGGAACAAATTTGGACATTCTAATCGGAATCTGTGCTGCATCTGGGAAAATCTGCAGAAGGTTCTAGGTGAGTAACAGTCCTCACGGAACAATTCGCTAAAATGTCCGAAAATACCCTGTGAGACACATTAGCGGAACGCGGTATCAAGAAAAGGCCCTCTTCGCGAGCTTGTCGGGCGGAAGCGGATCGCCGACATCCGTATTGGATTATTGATTCCAGCAGGCGGCTCGTCCTACACTGATGTTTCCTCGCTATCGTTCTCTGTATCGACATCCTGGCCGTCTTCCATAATGTACAACATTGGCGATATTCATACTGACAACCGCGGAGCTCGGTATTATCGTTGCGTTACGAATAAACCTGTCCTGTCGGCGGTGAAGACTCACAGTAGCCTTTAATGCCGCTGACACCAGCCGCTTGGTATGTTGATACTGTATTTTGGATTAGTCGCGCTCGGCGACGGAACTAATTGCGAACTTACGCTATCTAACTCGCGCGTGAAGCCGTTTAACTGTCATCCGCATACGAAGCCGAAGCGGCATTCGAATATCGCGCGACCGCGGGAAGCCTCCGAGTGTCTAATTGAAATGTCGTGTCCCCGTCACTCTCGTTATCTTCGTCCTGCGTCAGATTTCATTCCGTTTTCATTTATTTCTCGTGTGTCTAATATAAAGGACATCCCGCACAGGTCATGACTGGTGGATTTCCTTAAATACTGAAAGAAAGAGAGAAAGAGAAAATGGTTAATCTATTTTTTACCTCAACCATATTTTTGGTAGTAAAAAAATAGTAGAACATGCATGTTAGTATCATTAATGTTATAGTAGAATTTCATAAAAAAGAATGGTTTTCTTAACCACAATTTATAATAATTACTCTATGTAATTACAATAACAAATATCAATCCTTTTTTCTTAGGGTAAATAATATATGATTATGCAAATTCGCGTCTGAGAAGTAAAATATCTAAGAAAAATTTTCGTTGAATACTAATAACATATTAACTGAAATTTAAGTCTTTTGTTTAAATAGAATTAACAATTGTTCTAATTAAAAACTGAGGTTCTAAGGAAATGTATACTTTCTTGTTTAAAAAATATGTTTTTGTAGAAATATGTATATTGTTTAAAAAATGTTTTTGTAGAAATATGTATATTACTCATCGGGAGAAAATATTTTTTATTTCTTTGAGATTTTTTCTCTCAGCGGTTAGGCCTTTAATGAATTACATTCCGGTTGAACTAAATTGTGGAATCGGGCTTCAGAAGATTAGAAGTGTCTATAGAATATTTTGATTGTTTAACAATAATTTTTGTCATTTTAACTATAAATCCCGTTATCAACCGCAACGGGTCCAGGATTCATAAAAAAGGAAAAGTTTTTTTTTAATTATTTCGTTCTGATCATTTGTCGCATGCAAGAGAGAGAGAAGGAGAGAAGGGAGAGGAGGGCAGAAAGGCGTCGAAATTCTCGAGGTCCTCGCGAGAAGGACACTTCCACTCCCGTTAATAACGCAGTTAGCGTTCGTTGCTCCATAAAGCCCGCTTCCGAAGTAACGATACGAGTTCTCGAACAATAAAACCCGAATTGTGTAGAGCACGAATGTCGATTACAAATGTGACGAATACCCCGAGCAAAGTTGTGTACGGATCGTTGAATACGGCGCGCCGCGGGGCGGGTCCGAGGGCGAGTCCCCGGCTTCGATTCCTAAATCTTTTTAAGTTGTACATAAATGTCGCGACGCATCTGTGGAATGCTGAACTTTCTTAAGCTTCAAATCTTACGCTGGAACTTTTTCCATAAAGCCGGGCTTTGTAACAGGTTGCGTCTCTCCTTATAAGTTCCGCGGACCGTCGACGTTGTTGCAAAACCTAGGTTTATGTATCGGCTGGGAAACGACAAAAACATTCGCGCAAATTCCGCGAACTTCGCCGGGCAAACAGGAGAATTCCAACGAAATTCCTCTCTTTGATAATTAACTCCGGAGCCTGGAGAATTCAAAAAACGTGCGGAGAGTTTAGAACAGCGAGACCTTTGTCGATTGAGAAACCTTGCGAAGTTTATATCAATCAGATATTAAATCACATATATAATAATAATAAATAATGAAAATAATTAAAAATAATAATAAAATAATAATAGCTTCATGGGCCACATGAAAGAAATAAATAAAAAATAATAAAACAAAAATAATGAAAAAATAATTAAATATATCAATAATAAAAGGAATAATTAAATAAAATTAATGAAATATAATAAAAATTATTAAAAATAATTATATTTATATCATAATAATATCATAATAATGTTATTTTTTTGTTATAATAATACAGTAAAAAGTTTACAAAGATTTTTATATTATATTTTACTTGACATGTTTTGAGCAAATTTTAATAATTATTTCCGTATTTTTCTAGACAG
Source organism: Odontomachus brunneus (assembly GCF_010583005.1). NCBI lineage: Eukaryota > Metazoa > Arthropoda > Insecta > Hymenoptera > Formicidae > Odontomachus > Odontomachus brunneus. Next base: position 1,377,255 of record NW_022639460.1, on the reverse strand, counting down.
AGGAAATGTTATAATAAAAATTATAATGAAATTTTTGTAATCTTGAAACATACAGAATTATGAATAAAATTACTATATATCTGTTTAAAAATGTCATCTCCACGTTTCATTTTTTACTACAAAATTATTATAATTATTTAAAGGTCAGGTTAGGTTCGTATATTCGCAATAGATTGTAAAATTTATTGTTTCTATAATAATTTATGCTACAATTTCAGTATAGTCTTTTTATCTAGTCAGTAGTTTTCCCAATGCATTGTAAAGAGAAATATAATTTTAACGAAATTTTTTTTACGATATTTTTTCCGTGTGTGTTTTGTCATGTGATAAATATAACTGTCACATAAACTATTTATAAACGACGCAATCTTTATAAATCGAATAATAAAGTTGCTGCCAAATTTACGTGGAACTATCTATCTGGCTTCTTCTTTTTTTGCGAAAGGAATACGGAAAAAATGATTACAATTTTTTTGTTCAAAATAATATATTATGTAAAATATAATATGAGAAGATCTGAATGTAACTTTTATTAAATTTGTTGCTGCATCCATATAACGAGGATTTTATATAACTGTATGACGTAAATTGAACGATTAGTTAATTACAGTATATTTGCCTCATAAATGGAATCGAAAAAAATTATGAATTTTTTACCATCACATATCTCACGTCGTAATAATCATGAATATCCATCTGGGGATATGAAACATAATTAAAAAGTTATTACGATATACGCTTAAAAAATATTCCTTCTGATGCGCGACATTGCGTCAAACACTTGTAAAAATCGAAATTACATACGTCCGTTGTTTGCGGATATGTCCCGGCACGGTGTGTTCGCGCTTTTCTGTACGGGAAAATCCTCTCCTTCCTAGTTCTCATCTAATAAATTTTTAATCCGCAAAATAGCAGACTCATCCCGTGTAATGGATAAGCTTATCGATAGACATGTAGTTCGTCGAGCAGCAGTCGACCGGCAAGACACGACAACATGCGCCCTTGATGGCGACCGGTGTACATGTAAAAAGTGCAACGTAATGGCGCGATACATTAGCAAATTGAACATCCTCCCGTTCATTATTGTACGATGAGCAGGTTCGCGCACTCGCTCGAAGAATTATCCTGCTGTCGTTCAGCGGAGACAGCTGCTTTGCAAGTGTCGTACAATTCGCGAATCTGATTAGGATGTGCTATCAAATCCACACAAAAAAGGGTTTTAATATAACAAAATATCAGTATCCACTACAAATAGTTTGTTGATATAGGATAGTAATGACCTGTAGTGGAAACAAATGATTTTTACTTTCAATTCACTGCTCTAAGCTACACTTCTGTAATGGAGACAGATGCTACTGCTCAGTTAATCCAACAAATTATGAATTTGACTTGCTAGCAATATATAAACTATTAGCAAAGTTTGAAAATGATGTTTCAGCGGACCAGTTATATTAAAAATGAAATCCAATCTTTAAACGTTTGTAACTTTTCTCATTTAAGCTCAAACGCTTCAGATGTTCGGGGATATTGGGTCTGTTTCTCCCACTCCACTCATTTTCTTTTCTGTGCTGCAATATTCCACTCGAAATTATACATGTATTACACTAACAGCAGCTGTTTCGCTCTGATCTAGACTTGATAACGTCAACTCACGACACGGCGCGAGAGTTTAATTTGTCTTTGAACAAACCACCACTTCTATTACGACGTTTGTCGTTATATTTGTTGGTGTATTACTGGTATGTATCATACTTATACAATCCAATAAACGAGATTTGTATTTCAGGCTATATATGTTTATTAAAATGACAAATTATGGGAAATGATTTGCAATAATAACTGTTCGATTTGTTTCCTCAATGATTATCAAATGCTTTTGATAACCGAAAAACTTTTCTTAGTGCAGCTAAAATTAAGAATCTGATTGGTACTTCTTGTATCACATCGCGGCCATATTGCATTTGTGATATCAGAAGCGAGGAACGACTGACGAAAGTCAGACGTCACAAATTCGACATGGCCGGCGAGGAGCAAGGAGCCTTAAGGAAATATAATCAAATTCACGGAATTTTACAGAAGTTACGAAGCAACTCTCTTCACTGAACATTGTCATTTTGTCGCGCTCGTGGCTTTCCGCCGAACTTTTCTCGCGCGCAACGGGGAAGCACCGCAAAAGGCGGTGAATAAATTATCGTCATTGCGGGCCGCGTGTGATGCGCGAAGAATTCCATTTGGCGAGCAACGAATTCACTCGCGTCGCGTAAAGGACATAAATCTGTGCGTAATTCTCGTAATGGCACTGAGAGCACACTCTCTCTCTTCCCCCCTCTTCTCTCTCTCTCTCTCTCTCTCTCTCTCTCTCTCTCTCTCTCTCTCTCTCTCAATGCGAGCGCACTATCACGGGAATTGCAGAACGCCACAACGCCGTCGTCTCTCAGCCACGTAATCTTCTAATCGCGGACCAGGAGAGCGCGGATTGATCGATTCTCGTGACAATTTGACCAAATCACATGCAGTGGTCGGTCTCGTGACGCTTCAATGTCGGCGGGCCTGCTCAATGCCGCGATACATCAGTCCTTTCTTCCATCGGCACTTTAGATTCGCGTTCGATTAAATTCCCCGTTAGCATGACAGTCAAGGACGATCGGAAACCACCGAGTTAAGAATCAGTATCTGCTGCTCGGGACTGTTTCAACATTTTCGTTCTCTTTAAATCCACGCGAACTCTCGCCCTCTTCATCAGAGATATTGATCCTGTGCATGTTTTTTTCTCTCTTTCTCTTCATGCAGTTGTACTCTGAAAAAGACTCTCTTAGAGTCTTCAAATTTTTGACTAATTTAGCACAGATTTAAAATATTTCGGTTGGAATCTCGGCTAAAAAAATTTAGAATGGTTCGTGCCTTAGCTATGTCGATTTTGTTAAAATTATTTAACTATACCTTGCATTCAATTTTATTTCTTAGGCATTTTTATTGCACTTAATGACAGGAGTGAGAATATTAAAAAGCTATAAACTGCCCGTGAAACTCAAAGTGGGCCAAAATGAAAAAATATAACCTAAATATTTTTTGTACTTCTACATTTGTGCCAAATTAGAAAGAAATCGGAGTATAACTTTTGGGTAAGTTTACTTGTTAGTAGATAATTAGAGAAACACAGAAAAATTGAGAAACTGAGAAAAGTTTATTGTAACTGAAGAACAAATCAAAGTTCTGGAGTAACTGATTATCCTTTCATTTCATGTATGCTACTTATATCTTAGGAAATGCAATATGCTATTAAAAATTTACTACGTTTCTTAGCAAGATAGGTCTTGCTAACAGTCTATTCCTGCATTATTAAACCATAATAAAATTGAAAAGAATTGATAAGAAAAAAAAAGAAATTATTCTCTTTGTTTCTGATTAAATCAATGCAAGAAGTATTTCGCCGATAGCCAGTGATTATTCACCGATTTTCAGTGGGAAAACTTTCACTTTACTGCTCCATCTCATACCTCACTGTTTTTTATCTGTGGAAGTTCTCTTGTGTACACTGTCTGTAGTACACAAATTCAGTGCACGCGCTGCACCAAAATCAACTTCCTGCGTTTGCGGCGGTAGAATTCACTGCTTCCACGCGACTTGCATGCAACGACACTGTCTATATTTGCAAACTGTATCAATAATAGGAACATTCGGTGCTATTAAGAGGATGCCGTAGCGAGCGACGAACTTAATAAGCGTCGATAATGTAGAGCGATCATCAAAAAGTATGAAAACGTTATCATCATTTACCGACGATATCGAATTTATGTACACATATGTATAGATACTTATGGAATAAAAACGATCATTAAATAGGCCTATACATGATACCCCTATCATCTTTTCACAGATGTTATGCAAGTATATGTGCTACGTTGTACATTTCAATTTTCTTACACATAGTTATGTAATTGTGAATATCACGTTGCCATTCGTATTCTTTCCAAAATAGACTATTGCTACTTTTCTGATGAATTCTTCAAAAACTGCTTGTCTACTGGGTGCATCAAAGAAAGAGTTTTTAGAGAAGAGTGTTGTAGGCGCAAGCGTAGTTTGCAACTTTTTGAAGAATATGTTATCTATTATTTGAGTTTCAATATAATTAGCAACAGTAATTTGAGATATCATTTTCATTTCGCACTAACCAATGTTACACCTTATTTCCGCACGTAATTTTATCATATAATTTACCTATAGCAGTCAGTACACTGTAATTTTTGAAAAATAAAACCAGTATCATGACAGCAATAGTTCCGCATCGTTTTCATCTTTGAGGCAGGAATACCTTATTGCATTCATGCATGTATCTTTAATATAACAAAGCATTTTTAATTTGGTCAAGTCAACAAAATAAAATTTTTTTTGAAATGTCGTCGACGTGATACTCAATACGTTTGCAAAACTCTGTTTTCTCGACCAAATTAAAAACTCATTTGCATGGTGAAAGCACGTGCGAAAATGAAGCGAAGCATCCCACGTGATCCGGGAGATGCACAGCGAAATAGTCAAACTTCAGGTAATTTCCTAAACTACATCATTGCGAACGCGAAAATTACTTAAAAAAATTGAAAGATATTATCCCAGAATACGCTTTAGATGCAAACATTATATGACCAAAATAACCTGCAATGACATGACAACAATTCAGCCCAATTCGACTCATCTCACTTTGGGGTTTTTGGGATAAGAGGAAATTATTTTCGAGATTCTGGGTGTGCTGCTGAGGATGGAGAATGGAGTGACACAAACATACATTGTCACCCAGGAGACGATGCAGTACGAAATAACCTATCGACAACTACGAAAATATATTTCTTCAAACACGAATATTAGATTAAAATCTCTAAAAAAACAATCCCAGAAGGTGTTCTACATGCTAACATTACATGACTTAACTTGCATTAACATGACCGACTTTAGGCCTATACGTAGAAAAGGTACCACTGTGCATGCGCGAGAATCCGTATGTATTACTATGACGGACCTAATGTTATGGGGGCAATTTTGGGATGTTGGAAAAATATTTTCAAGGAATTGAGTGTGCTACTGAGGCAGCAGAGTCACACAAACATGCGTTGTCACCCCGGAAACGATACAAAACGAAATAAGCATATTTGACGTAATTTTCAAAAATAGATATTTTCAAAGGCGAGTGTTTCTTTAAAAAAACTCTAAAAAACTATCCGAAATAGTGCTCTCTACGCTAACGCGGAATAACTTATAACCTACAATAACATAGCCTACTTTCGGCCTATGCGCAGAGTAAATACAACTGTGCATGCGCGAGAATGCACATCCGTATGTGTTACTATGACAGATCTAACGATATGGGGGTGATTTTGGGATGTTGGAAAAATATTTTCAAGGTACTGGGCGTGCTACAGAGTCACACAAACACGCGTAGTCACCCCGGAAACGATACAGAACGAAATAAGCATATCTGACGTAATTTTCGAAAATAGACCTTTTCAAAGGCGAATCTTTATTTAAAAAACCCTAAAAAACTATCCGAAATAGTGCTCTCTACGCTAACGCGAAATAACTTATAACCTACCATAAC
>NW_022639460.1:1371234-1371400 GCF_010583005.1 Odontomachus brunneus | reverse complement strand
GGAAAAATATTTTCAAGGTACTGGGTGTGCTACAGAGTCACACAAACGCCCGTTGTCACCCCGGAAACGATACAGAACGAAATAAGCACATCTGACGTAATTTTCGAAAATAGACAATTTCAAATGCGAATGTTTCTTTAAAAAACCCTAAAAAACTATCCGAAAT
>NW_022639460.1:1367612-1370968 GCF_010583005.1 Odontomachus brunneus | reverse complement strand
GCATATCTGACGTAATTTTCGAAAATAGACCTTTTCAAAGGCGAATGATTATTTAGATACCCCTAAAAAACTATCCGAAATAGTGCCAAGTCTTGGCACATCATATTTAAAAATGTGACATTTTTTTTAAAGTTTTGATACTCTCTTGAAAAGTTCTAGAGCTCTATGCAACAATTTTCAATAGTTCCGGTCATTAAATACAAAAAAATAGACTTTTAAAAAAAGGTGCGCTAAGTTCTCGAAGCGCACTTAATCAGTAAAATCAACTATTTCTTTAAAACTATTGTTATATATGATATAGAACTCTAGAACTATTGTAAAACAAACCGGAACTCTAAAGAAATAGTTAATTTAAATAGTTTTTTTGATTAGGTGCGCTAAGTTCTCGAAGCGCACTTAATCAGTAAAATCAACTATTTCTTTAAAACTATTGTTATATATGATATAGAACTCTAGAACTATTGTAAAACAAACCGGAACTCTAAAGAAATAGTTAATTTAAATAGTTTTTTTGATTAGGTGCGCTAAGTTCTCGAAGCGCACTTAATCAGTAAAATCAACTATTTCTTTAAAACTATTGTTATATATGATATAGAACTCTAGAACTATTGTAAAACAAACCGGAACTCTAAAGAAATAGTTAATTTAAATAGTTTTTTTGATTAGGTGCGCTAAGTTCTCGAAGCGCACTTAATCAGTAAAATCAACTATTTCTTTAAAACTATTGTTATATATGATATAGAACTCTAGAACTATTGTAAAACAAACCGGAACTCTAAAGAAATAGTTAATTTAAATAGTTTTTTTGATTAGGTGCGCTAAGTTCTCGAAGCGCACTTAATCAGTAAAATCAACTATTTCTTTAAAACTATTGTTATATATGATATAGAACTCTAGAACTATTGTAAAACAAACCGGAACTCTAAAGAAATAGTTAATTTAAATAGTTTTTTTGATTAGGTGCGCTAAGTTCTCGAAGCGCACTTAATCAGTAAAATCAACTATTTCTTTAAAACTATTGTTATATATGATATAGAACTCTAGAACTATTGTAAAACAAACCGGAACTCTAAAGAAATAGTTAATTTAAATAGTTTTTTTGATTAGGTGCGCTAAGTTCTCGAAGCGCACTTAATCAGTAAAATCAACTATTTCTTTAAAACTATTGTTATATATGATATAGAACTCTAGAACTATTGTAAAACAAACCGGAACTCTAAAGAAATAGTTAATTTAAATAGTTTTTTTGATTAGGTGCGCTAAGTTCTCGAAGCGCACTTAATCAGTAAAATCAACTATTTCTTTAAAACTATTGTTATATATGATATAGAACTCTAGAACTATTGTAAAACAAACCGGAACTCTAAAGAAATAGTTAATTTAAATAGTTTTTTTGATTAGGTGCGCTAAGTTCTCGAAGCGCACTTAATCAGTAAAATCAACTATTTCTTTAAAACTATTGTTATATATGATATAGAACTCTAGAACTATTGTAAAACAAACCGGAACTCTAAAGAAATAGTTAATTTAAATAGTTTTTTTGATTAGGTGCGCTAAGTTCTCGAAGCGCACTTAATCAGTAAAATCAACTATTTCTTTAAAACTATTGTTATATATGATATAGAACTCTAGAACTATTGTAAAACAAACCGGAACTCTAAAGAAATAGTTAATTTAAATAGTTTTTTTGATTAGGTGCGCTAAGTTCTCGAAGCGCACTTAATCAGTAAAATCAACTATTTCTTTAAAACTATTGTTATATATGATATAGAACTCTAGAACTATTGTAAAACAAACCGGAACTCTAAAGAAATAGTTAATTTAAATAGTTTTTTTGATTAGGTGCGCTAAGTTCTCGAAGCGCACTTAATCAGTAAAATCAACTATTTCTTTAAAACTATTGTTATATATGATATAGAACTCTAGAACTATTGTAAAACAAACCGGAACTCTAAAGAAATAGTTAATTTAAATAGTTTTTTTGATTAGGTGCGCTAAGTTCTCGAAGCGCACTTAATCAGTAAAATCAACTATTTCTTTAAAACTATTGTTATATATGATATAGAACTCTAGAACTATTGTAAAACAAACCGGAACTCTAAAGAAATAGTTAATTTAAATAGTTTTTTTGATTAGGTGCGCTAAGTTCTCGAAGCGCACTTAATCAGTAAAATCAACTATTTCTTTAAAACTATTGTTATATATGATATAGAACTCTAGAACTATTGTAAAACAAACCGGAACTCTAAAGAAATAGTTAATTTAAATAGTTTTTTTGATTAGGTGCGCTAAGTTCTCGAAGCGCACTTAATCAGTAAAATCAACTATTTCTTTAAAACTATTGTTATATATGATATAGAACTCTAGAACTATTGTAAAACAAACCGGAACTCTAAAGAAATAGTTAATTTAAATAGTTTTTTTGATTAGGTGCGCTAAGTTCTCGAAGCGCACTTAATCAGTAAAATCAACTATTTCTTTAAAACTATTGTTATATATGATATAGAACTCTAGAACTATTGTAAAACAAACCGGAACTCTAAAGAAATAGTTAATTTAAATAGTTTTTTTGATTAGGTGCGCTAAGTTCTCGAAGCGCACTTAATCAGTAAAATCAACTATTTCTTTAAAACTATTGTTATATATGATATAGAACTCTAGAACTATTGTAAAACAAACCGGAACTCTAAAGAAATAGTTAATTTAAATAGTTTTTTTGATTAGGTGCGCTAAGTTCTCGAAGCGCACTTAATCAGTAAAATCAACTATTTCTTTAAAACTATTGTTATATATGATATAGAACTCTAGAACTATTGTAAAACAAACCGGAACTCTAAAGAAATAGTTAATTTAAATAGTTTTTTTGATTAGGTGCGCTAAGTTCTCGAAGCGCACTTAATCAGTAAAATCAACTATTTCTTTAAAACTATTGTTATATATGATATAGAACTCTAGAACTATTGTAAAACAAACCGGAACTCTAAAGAAATAGTTAATTTAAATAGTTTTTTTGATTAGGTGCGCTAAGTTCTCGAAGCGCACTTAATCAGTAAAATCAACTATTTCTTTAAAACTATTGTTATATATGATATAGAACTCTAGAACTATTGTAAAACAAACCGGAACTCTAAAGAAATAGTTAATTTAAATAGTTTTTTTGATTAGGTGCGCTAAGTTCTCGAAGCGCACTTAATCAGTAAAATCAACTATTTCTTTAAAACTATTGTTATATATGATATAGAACTCTAGAACTATTGTAAAACAAACCGGAACTCTAAAGAAATAGTTAATTTAAATAGTTTTTTTGATTAGGTGACGCGTTCGAACTTAGCGCACCTTTTTTTGAAAGTCTTTTT
>NW_022639460.1:1366932-1367354 GCF_010583005.1 Odontomachus brunneus | reverse complement strand
TTGTGCTACTATGACAAATCTAACGTTATGGGGGTGATTTTGGGATGTTGGAAAAATATTTTCAAGGTACTTGGTGTGCTACAGAGTCACACAAACGCCCGTTGTGACCCCGGAAACGATACAGAACGAAATAAGCATATTTGACGTAATTTTTGAAAATAGACCTTTTCAAAGGCGAATGTTTCTTTAGAAACCCCTAAAAAACTATCCGAAATAGTGCTCTGTGCGCTAACACGAAATAACTTATAACCTACCATAACATAGCCTACTTTCGGCCTAGGCGCGGAATAAGTACCACTGTGCATGTGCGAGAATCCGTATGTGCTCCTATGACAAATCTAACGTTATGGGGATGATTTTGTTGTTGGAAAAATATTTTCAAGGTACTGGGTGTGCTACAGTGTCACAGAAACACGCGTTGT
>NW_022639460.1:1366435-1366506 GCF_010583005.1 Odontomachus brunneus | reverse complement strand
AACGAAATAAGTATATCTGACGTAATTTTCGAAAATAGACAATTTCAAAGGTGAATGTTTTTTTAAAAAAC
>NW_022639460.1:1365938-1366266 GCF_010583005.1 Odontomachus brunneus | reverse complement strand
CGCAGAATAAGTACCACTGTGCAAGCGCGAGAATCTGAATGTACTACTATGACGGATCTAACATTATGGGGGCGATTTGGTGATATTGGAAAATTATTTTCAAGAAACTGCGAGTGTTGCTGAGGGAGCAGTGTTACGCAAGCACAAGTTATCACCTAGGATACGATACTGATCGAAATAAGCACATCTGACATAATTTTCGAAAATATATATTTTTTACCGCGAATGGTTCTTTAAAAAACCCTAAAAAACTATCCCAGTTTGTGCTCTATACGGTAGGGCGATATAACCTCTAACCTACAATAACATGGCCGACTTTAGGCCCATA
>NW_022639460.1:1365038-1365928 GCF_010583005.1 Odontomachus brunneus | reverse complement strand
GATGTTGGAAAAATATTTTCAAGGTACTGGGTGTGCTGCAGAGTCACACAAACACCCGTTGTCAGCCCGGAAACGATACAGAACGAAATAAGCACATCTGACATAATTTTCGAAAATATATATTTTTTACCGCGAATGGTTCTTTAAAAAACCCTAAAAAACTATCCCAGTTTGTGCTCTATACTGTAGGGCGACATAACCTCTAACCTACATTAACATTGCCGACTTTAGACCAATAGGACCATCGCGCATACGCGAGAACACAAATATACTGCTACTACGATGGATTTAATGTTATGGGCGCGATTTTGGGATATTGGAAAATTATTTCCAATATACTGGGGGTGCTACTGAGATAGCAAAGTGATACAAACACTCGTTGTCATCCAGGACACGATACAGAACAAAATACGCGTATCTAATGTAATTTTCGAAAATAAACATTTTTGGAGGGCGAGTGTTAGTTTGAAAAACTCTAAAGATCTATCCGAAAAGGTGCTTTACGTTTTAATTCTGCGTGACCTAACCTGTAGTAATATGACTGACTTTTGGCCAATGCGCGTGATAGATACCACTGCGCATGCGTCAGAATCCGTATATACTATTATGGATTTAATGTTGTATGCGCAACTTTGGGATCAAGGAAAATTATTTTCAAGATCCTGGGCGTGTTACTGACGTAGTAAAATGACATTAACGCACATTGTCATCCAAGGAACAATGCAGCGCTAAATATGCCCCCTTCGAATATGTATCTTTGTTAACGCGAACATTTCTTAAAGAATTTTGAAAAAATATTTCCAGGTTTAACTAACTCGACTTAATAATTTTGCGGAAACATGAAGCACACTAGTTTGAATCTGTATTTAATAATTTAGCGAAAACACGAC
>NW_022639460.1:1360034-1363461 GCF_010583005.1 Odontomachus brunneus | reverse complement strand
AAATTCTTCCTGCGTGTAATAACGATTTAACGCGATCTTTGACTCGATTAAAATTATCTCGATTTCGACCAAAAGAAATATCAATCTCGTCGGATTTCTAATAATAAATACTAATTAATAAAGCTCACCTTCGAGCTAACCCCGCTCGGCCCGAGCCAGATCCTCCGGCGCAGCAGCCCCTAAGAGTCGGCTGGTCGTCTGCTTCGTCTCTGTAACAGAAAGCAGATTTAATTTAATATTACATACAACAATGGAGGCATTAAAAAACTCGATTTCAAACAAGAGAATTTTTAGTTTTGTCGGATTTAGCAAAATTATGAATTCAAATGCACGAAACTCACCTTCGCGCCAACTCTGTCAGGCCCGAGCCGAATCCTCCGGCGCAGCATCCCCCAGTTCTCACATCTCCTAGGGCCGTGTGACTGCGTCTGCTCTATTGGATTTCTGTGACAGAAATTTAAATTAATTTAGTAATTTAATAATTTAGTATCAATTAGTTACACGCGATTGCAAAAAGAGGAAAAGATTGTCGTAATGGCACGCTCGAGTTGCTTCCTAATACGAAATAAAAATAATTAAATGATAACCAAATAATGAAGTAATAATACTAGAATAATATATAAATGGATGATGATAATATTTGATCGCGATTTTCTCTAACAAGTAAAAAAGAAAATGAAACGCGGTAATTACCTGTCGCGATAAAGCCCGCAGCACCTGCTCGCGTGAGGAGTATGCGTCTTAATTTGTTTTAATTATCGCCTCGATTGTCGCGAAGTCGAAACGCGGTATTAAAAAACGGCACGAAATAATCTAAAAAAAACGCGGCAGTTCTCGATGTGCTCGTCTCGACGGTCGGGAGTGTTGTGGCGTAACGCTCGAGCACGTGCTCGCGTACGCGTGTTACGTGAACCGGCCGCGCGTCCCCCTCCCCTCTCCTCCCAAGCGCCGTTCAGTCAGCGGCACGAGCGGGCCGTTATAAGTCTGTTTACCTCTAGGCTCCTTTGTGGAGCCTAGAGTTTTTGTTAGAGCCGTCGGCTAGGTATTGTTATTACCGATTATTCGATCATTATTTCGTTATTATCCACTCGTTGATATTATCACACGATTGTCGAACAGATATTATTATCACTACCATTTGAAATATTCGAGTATTACTACTTCTTTATTCGGTTATTATTTAATTTATTCAGTTATTATTTAATTATTACTATTACGCGTAGGAAAGCAACTCGTATGTGTCGTTACGACGATTTCTTTATGATTTCTTCGTCTTTGTTCAGTTATTATCGTCGTTCCGATGAACAGTTCCCTCAGTGGGCTTTGAGGAAACTATATATACACACTCTGAATACTCGGACGTTGTGAAAAGTGCGATAAAAGTATGGTGCCATCTCAAAAAATACCCGTGAACTAATTTTTCGCTCTACTTTATCATAGTTGTCGGAAAACCTAATCGCATGTAATATATAATAATATTTAAATATTTATCATAAACTTTTCTGCAAACTTTTCGTATCTGTTTTGACATCGAAACTAAATTCTGAAAGTGCAGTAGTGATCTTTGAATTTTTTCTGATTGGAGCATTCACAGTTTCAATATGTACAACCTGCAGAATGTTCGTATTAAGCAAATATTGCACTAACTGACAGCTCAAAATTTAAATTTTTATAAATTTTTTTCGTTTTTGTTACATATTGAGCAATGCTCCAATTTATTTTTGCGTGTACTTTTGTTGTGTAAAAGCGCTTGTAATTCCATGCAAGCAACTAGACGTAAACTTTGCAGAAAAAAGTCAATGTCTTTTGCATATCCGGCATCCCCTTAACTACTTCATTCAGCAAAATATTTTACTGAAACCTGCACTTACTGAAGCATCTTTTATAAGCATGGTATTTCAGTCGATCTTACTAACTGAAGCATCTTTTATAAGCATAGTGTTTCAGTTGATAAGTATAGCATTTCATGAATGTAGCATTTCAAGGATATACAAATTGAGACTCTGGAGACGACTTCTGCGCGAAATAATATTCGCGTGGGACGTACAGAAGGGCGCGGATCGCTAAATCATAAGATGCTTTTTCACATGGGATGCTCATAAATTAATGATATCAATAACACGTATCAGTAAATCGTGATGCAAATGCCGTTATCGTATCCATACTCCTATGTGTGCAAATCGATATGATTAATCTATGGATATAATAATTCACGACGGTTAAACCCTGGCGACGAATGAAACACATTTCCACGATAATTATTACAATCTCATCAATTCGCTTCTCTCTCCCGCTCTTCCTTCCCCTCCTCACTCTCTCTGTCTCTCTGTACCTATAGTATATGTACCTATATGTGTAAGCATTTCGATGACACGCTGCCCATCGCGTTTAATTCTTTGGTAATTAAATGGGACTTTGGAGTTTGCGTCGCAATCACGCTCGCGGTTCCATCCGCCGTAAAATCGATCGAGCTCTAATCTAGGCTGCCGCGATTTAGAAGCCGCGCAGTATTTACTAATAATTTCGGAATAATCGCGTCGCGTGTGTGTGTATGTATGTGTATATGTGTGCGCGTGCACGTGTGTGGGTGTGTAGACGTGTGCATTGTGGAAAAAGTGACGTGACTGTTTGCACGCGCGACATCCCGCTTTTTGCGAGCGCGAATTTAAATTTCAGCGCGGTAATACACGGTCACGCGCGATTATAAAGCACGTTATTTCGCGGCGGGGCGCAATTCGCCGTTTTAAGAGCGTCACGTAACGCGATAAAAACGCTTTGGATTTATTTACTTCCGGCATTTAGGGCACTGATACGGCGTTACAGCTGCTTATGCGGGCCCGAATCTGTTTCGCGAAGCGGGCTGGATTAAATAAAGCAGCGCGCGACAAAGAACATCTGGCCTCTTCCCGTCGTAATTCTATTTTTACAACGATAACGCGGATATGTCGCGCGTGTGCGAGACGATATCGCACTCGGAAGCTCGGAGCATGCACGACGTGAGAGCTCCGCGACGTCGACTCGACGTCTTTGCATGTCGTCGACGTCGTCGACGTCGTCGTCGTCGTGGCTGCTTATACATAAATACTCGAGGCCGCCGAGCTATCTCGATGACTGCCGCGGCGGGGGTGGCGGTGTTTTACCTCCGGGCGCGGCATCCCGCCGCCCCTTATAGGCGATTCCGGCTAGTTGATAGGCGATAAAAGCGGAAATTGCCGACGGCACCGATCGTCGATAAAGCCCGCCTGCGCCTACTATGAGGGTAGTCCGTGCCATTTGCACGTGAGAAGTGCTTCCACGTTGCGAGCGCACGGGAACGCCACGTTTCGCGATCCGCAAGATTCTCTGGAGGTTCGCGAATGGAAGGATAGAAAGAGAGACAGAGAGAGAGAGAGAGAGAGAGAGAGAGAGAGAGAGAGAGAGAGAGAGA
>NW_022639460.1:1342883-1360012 GCF_010583005.1 Odontomachus brunneus | reverse complement strand
AGAGAGAGAGAGAGAGAGAGAGAGAGAGAGAGAGAGAGAGAGAGAGGGAAAAAGAAATAGAGTTTATGATATAGTGTTGGGTAAATAATCCACTTGATATACAGCAAAGCGATAAGAATTATGCACAGACATGCGACGCAATTCGCACTCGAACACAAGTGCCAAATTTGTGATTTTTATTAAATATCTTTACAAAACGCAAATCAAACTATAAGAATATGAGAACATGAACATAATTATAAAAATAATTTAGAATAAAAATATACTGAAAAAAGAATTTAGTTGATGAAACCAAAATTTTGGTTAAAATCACCAAACATAATTATAAAAATAATTTAGAATAAAAATATACTGAAAAAAGAATTTAGTTGATGAAACCAAAATTTTGGTTAAAATCACCAAATGTTTAATAATCACAACCAAAAAATTTAATACTTTATTTTTTTATTGCCGCTATTTTGCCTTATTTTCTCAGTATAATTTATTTACTTGCTTAGTCACTAAGTAAAGCATTTCGTTAATCTCATTTTAAAATTTAAATTTCGTCAACCAAATTCTTTTTTCAGTGAGATGATGATTGAGATTATATAAAGGTGATGATAACTATAATAAGCGAGTAAAAGAACAAGAGAAAGAAAGAAAGAAACAGAGTGATGTGTGAGAGATTAAGCAATAACACTGCGAAATTTCGTGTCTCCATTTGCAAAATTGTCATTGATTATGCGTGCGTGTGTGCGCGCGCAATAATACCAGCCAACGTTGTACCGAACAGTGTTGGCATTTCTGAATTAACTCCTTGCGATGGAATGACATCTCCCGGACGTTGCGCTTTTGCAAGGCAAATATATATGTTAACGATCACAAAGCTGAATTGACTTTATCATTTCCTAATAATGGAACTCTTAAAAGAGTTGAACTCTATGTAACAAGCACAAATCGAATTTTTCTTTTAATTTATATTTTTATTTTATTTTATTCTTTATTATATTCTTTTTATATTTTTATTCTTTTCATCTTTTTTTTAATTTTTCTTTTAATCCTTTTAATTTAATATTTTTTTCATTTTACTTTTAATTTAATATTTTTGATTGAAAATCTTTGCTGGGCTTCAGAATGCATTTTGAATAAATGTGGTGCTTATGACAAACTCGTGATAGATTTGCGAATATATAAACTGAAGAAACATTTTTGAAACAAATAATATTTACTTGAATGTAGTATGTATTTTTCTGTATGTATGCACCTTGCGTGCAATGACACACTGTGTTTGCATCAATAATGGGAGTAGTCAACACTGTTAACGGGTCCTTTCAGCGGGATTTTACTAATTGCAAGGTTATATTTATATAACTACACCATCAGTTGTAAATATGACCACTTTCAGTGAATAACACACTGACTGCGCGTTAGAGAGTATAAATTGAATTACATTGTATACGGTTAAAAGGTCGTAGAGAAAATTGTAGGAACATTTTGTTATCCAGCATCATACACAGAAATTATGACGGAAATTACTATATATATTTGTTCGAAAATGTTGTGCACAATTTGATTTTCTCTACTACGAAATTGTTGAAATCGCTTGAATACTTTTTATATCGTATATTCAAGTAGATCGTCGAATTTGCTATTTCTGTAATCATTTATACTATAATATCGGTACACTCTAGCTTTACAAAAGGCATTGAAAAATAAAATATAAGCTTAACATGATTTTTACTTCAATATTATATATTCCGTGTATACTTTCGTCCTTTCCAAACATAAACTTAAATAGACGCATACGTCTCACGAATCCGCGAACGAAATGCTAACGCAAGAGGTGAAACCGTCGATGTATTTGTATATTTTATACAGAAATTGCGACTTTTCTCGTCCGTCGCATACTGAAGAAAAAAACGTTTAGTATTTATAACCATAATCACATAGAGAAACAATTAGTACAAGTAGGGTGAAGAAAACAATGTTTTAATTAAATCCTACTGCAATGTTAATGACAATAATCTTGTAAAAATATCATTACTTTCACGTTACTGCAAAAATATGGTTGGGACAAGAATAAGAATAACTTCAGCTAGTTCAGTTAGTTTTAATTTAAGCGAGACTTATAGATGTATCTATCTTTATCTTTCTTAATAAGTAAAGTAGATAGACACATATTTAAGTCTCGCTTAAAGCCAAAATAACGTTTGCACAATCGGGGTCCTGTAACCCTTTAAGTAATTAAACCCTTAACTTCAATAACCTTGACTACAAGAAATATCTTCTTGTTGATAATAATTTTCCAATATAAATTCATCAAAAATAAAAAAAAATCACTCTATTATTCTACCCATTTTTTTCTCAGTGCCGTATTCGCGTAATATCACCAAAACATACTTGGCGTAACTCGTACTTGCGGCTGCTAACGCGCTGGGCAGATGTACGCGTCGAGCTGTTAAAATTCAAATTAATTGTTAGGACAGCGGCCTGAACGACACGTTCTTGCCGTTACCTTCGTCGCGGCCGACCCGCTTCCCGCGTTTCCTTTTTTTTTTTTAAGCGATTAATACCCATACACGCGCGCCACGTGCCTCACATTTTTGTGCGTGAAAACGCGCGCGTGTCGACCTGGCTGAACCTCCCGCGTGTTTTCGCAGCATCGCATACAATTAAAACCGCCGTTCGCAATGTGTCACTCCGCGACAGCGGTTATAGCGGAAGAGAAGGGCGGGAGAGAGGAAGGGAGGATATAACCCTGGCTAGAGGAAGGGTGGAGAGGAGGGGAGGGACACAGCGGTGCGCGCTATACCCAGCAACGCACAAAGAGAAAAATAGACACAACAACAATAAAAACAAGAAGTAGGAGGAGACGTCGTAAATTTTATCGCGTATTTCTCGACGCGCTATATTTCGCACGTTCCATTGAATTTCTTTCCTCGCGGTGAGTTATTTTATCGTAACCTTTTCGCGTTCCGGGAGTGTCTCCTTTTCTGTCTCTCTTCCTCTCCCCCTTCTCTCTCTATCTCTCTCTCTTTCTCTTCGCACTTACTTCCATGAGAGATCGGTGATTATTTAATCACGATATTGCGTTTGGTTTTTTTATCAGGACTAATCGCGCCGCGCCTTTCTGATGTGTGTACGGATCGAATCCTCGGGGGCGGTGGGAACGGGGCTGAGGGCGAAGACGGAGTCGGTGTTGGAGAGTGTTTAAAGTTTGCTCCGGAGATATTATCGATCGTGCGCGTTCGCGGAAACGATGGCTTTGGAACTCGATACGCTTTAACTGGACGGCTACCAATCAAGCCCGCTGGGAGCCCTAAGCTCTTTGCATAAAGGACCCGTCGTCTTTAGCGCGAGTCTCAACTCTGGCAAGCTGCCCTCTTTTCACCCTTCGCCCACCCGCCCCGCCACGAGAGCGTAAATAACGCTTACGCTAAGAATGTATTCGCGAGATATATCGCCACTTGTTGACTCGCGCGCGTATATGCGCGGCACGTTAACAATAACCCGACGAAATACGACACACTTCCACGTCTCTCTCGCTCTTTCTCTCCCTTCCCCTCTCTCTCTCTCTCTCTCTCTCTCTCTTTCACACACCCTTTGCCCATCTAGTTTCGCCGTGAGCTATCCTGGGGCGCGGGAGTCTCGTCTTTTTTGTCGGACGAACTTTAACCCTACCCCGACATAAGCGTGAGTGAAATTTATTCAGCTGGGGGGAGAGAAACGCGGGATTTTTCTCACTATCGTTCACTACGAAGACTTTGCTCAAAGTGGAGGAAGACGCACAATAGTCGCCGCACATCACATACCGAAAAACATCATTTCACTGTTAAGAAAAATAATTACACACTTCACTTTCCTCCTTTTAAGAAGTTACGGGAGCCTGACAGGAATAAAAATTATATAAAATTTGAGGAGTTGAAAAAATTCGTAAATTAATCGAAGTGTGATTTTTGTTGTGCATATCTTAAGTACATTTAACAATATCTTTAAATATAAAATGTTATATTTTATTATAATAAATGTTAATATATTTCATTTCTGTTCTGCAAAAAAATTGTGCATCAACGGCAACACAGGAGTAATTTGAAATCAATATCAATATATTTTTCTTATTTATTAGGGTTATAATTATCGATCCATGAAGCGGATTTTGAAAAAATCAATATTTCGCAAAATGGGAGTTATGAAAAATTAAATTTAATATTTTCGTTGAAAAATTATTGCTTGTAAAATAAATAAATGAAAATAAGTTTTTAAATTTGCGGAATACCTCCATGAATCGATACAGACAATTATGGTTAACATTTGTGTCAAACATGAAAATTAATCGTAAACATGAAGTTTAATCATGTTCAAGTTATCGTGGTTACAGCTAAAAAAAATATTTTGAGGAAAAACGCGTTTAAAGTTTTATAATGGAGTTTTTCCAATTTTTTTTTATACTAAGATATTGTTATATACATCACATAAATAATCATATTCCTATTAATTTACAACTTTTTACAACTTTCCAAATTTTTGCTTCTCTAAGGCTTGGTTGTATTAACATTCTTTTGATTTTAAGAGAGACTTATGTATGTCTATTTTTATTTTTCTTTCTAGATAAGTAAAGACAAATACATATTTAATTCTTGCTTAAAATAAAAATAATGTTAGTACACAATAAGACTTCAGGGTCCTGAAATAATTAACTCATTAATTTCAATAAAAAATATTTTTTTGTTGATAATAGTTTTTCAATATAAATTTACCATAAATTTGAAAAAAATTCACTTTATCGTGTATTCAAAAGAAGAATTTATTTTCTTTAGAGAAAGATATAGAAGATAATATATAATTCTTATAATATTCTTTAGAGAAGAATATTATAAAATTTTATCGAAGAAAGAATTGATTCAATTTTATGTAGTAAGTAAATTGAATTTTTCTGTGAATTTAATATTCTTGATTGAAGTGCGAAATACTAAAATTCACATAATATATTTTAAATAAATTCGGTGCTTATGATAAATTGATGATAGATTTGTGGATATGTAAATTTGTGAAATATTTGAAACAAATATTTACTTGAATGCAGTATGTATTTGTCTAGGTGTAGTTTCAGGCATTCTTACGCGAATTTTATTAAAATATATGGGAATATGTTGTGCATGTGCATATTAATTACTTATTAATTATTATTTATTTATTTTTAATCTTCCATATACTTCTTAAAACGTTTGATGAAATTCGTATAGGAGTACCGGCTACTAGAGATTTTCTCCTATAAGGATCTCCGGGAATTGCTTGCCAATCTTAAGTTCGTCGTCGTTGAATTTAGGACGAACGTTTCGATTCTCTCCCTATGATGACCGCCTGCAGTCGATTCGACGTCGAGTGCTTGCTCTCGTCTTTATCGATGAAACTATAAAAGCAGGGAACGTTAACAGTACGCTGCTATAAGGGATCTCGGTACAATGTACAATGCCGTTCTATATTATTCGTGTCATCGTAAAGTCCCCAAGGCGTAGATAGAAACGTTCGGCTCAAATTTACGTATGACTATACTTTAGTCGCCTGACTAAAAGTTGCAACAATCTTCCTCGATGGATTTTACAATAAATTCGATAACCAACGAGAGAAAGTTTGATTGAATTAATCTAATAATGTGTGTACGTGTCAAAGCTTGTTTCGGTTAAAAAAGGCAAAATTTCTGGTTCCAAATAAACTAAATTTGTTTAAAAAAAAAACACGTCTAGTTCGATTATTAAATTGTAAAAGATTTTATGTTAAATTTAAATTCATGTTAAATTTCATGTCTTAATTAATTCACTCTAATTTATATGTCTATTTAACACAAGGTAAATATGTAAACAAATAATACAATTTATCTATATATTTTATATGAAATATGTTACCTAAAATTCATACATTTGCATATAAATTGTGTCTTAGAAATAATAAATACGAATTCAACTTAAAATAGTCAACATAATACGACGATTGTATGTCAAATTAATATACGAATATGTTAGAAACGTCACGTTACGCGCATCAACTTCAACATAAGTACACTGAGTGAAAAAATATTTAAAAAATAAAACAATTTACTCGTTGGTTACTAACAATGTTATCAATAATGTTACTAATAATATTCACTTAAATCTAAGTTTTTTTTTTTATTTAAATAGAATAAACTTATTATTATTTTCATGCAAAACTAAAGTTTCGTGAAAATGTATTTATTTTATAAAATATTTTACACTATAAAAATATTTTATATTTTTTATAATATTTTTATAAAATTATATATAATATAAATATTAAAAAAAAACACTTATATTGTGAAAATATTTTATATTATTACAAATAAATATGTATGTTATTAGTACTCACTGAATAAATATTTCGCTTTTCTTTCTTCTCTATTCTTTCTCTCAGTGTGTAAAATGTTATTTACTGTGCAGATTAATTCAACCAAACTTTTTTCTCCGTGTGTACATTGAAAAAAGGATTTTGTTGTCGATACGAAAATTTGCACGGGACCAAAATTTGGCCCAACCAAACGTTTGGTAACCAATGTTTGCAATCAACAAATTTAATTGTCACTACACGTGTTTGTTTTCCTAATAATATATATACTCGACACAAGCAAAAAACATGGTAATATCAGCCAAATCGGACATACCAAATATATTAGTTCCAAGTAAAATATAATTTTGCCAGAGTGTAAAAATTATTAAAAAAAAAACAAAATTCTCCCGTTGGAGATGAAATGTGTTATGAAACTCACCGAGGAAAGGTGTTGCAAGCTTTAAGCTTAATTTACAATGTGCTCTTTGCTTCCTGTTTCTTATTCTCCGTCTTTTTCTGGCTTAAGGCTTAAAATTTGAGTCAGAAGAAGATAAAGGGAAAGGAGCAGGCAGCAAAGAACACATTGTAGATCGGGCTTTAGAGTCAGCCGACTGTGAGTTCGCGCTTTGGCTTTTGTTTGACTACACGCGGGCACTCTCGCGACGCAGGCGGGGATGCCGCGGGTCCCTTTGGCGCGTTCACCTCAAGGCAACGTCACTTATCTAGAGCTAAGAACGGATTTCCGTTCCGTGTTCGCTGTCGAGCCGATTCTCATCTCGCAGCGCGGGCGGCGCGATGAGGAAAAATGTGTGCGGGCAAAAAGCGCGCTCGGGGATGCGCGCCGCGGTCGCTCATTAATCACCGTGAAGTATTCCCACCGAGAGCAGAGGTTGCCCGTTCGCCACCGCCCCCGTCCTTAGTACCCGTCCATCCCTCCTGGTCGTCTCCCCCCGGGCCGCCTCCTCGCCCTCTTAGTCCGGGCAGCTCGAAATTGTATCTTGTACGACGTAAGTAGTACGAGGAATTGCAGTTTGTCTCGGATGAGTTGCCTGCATGTAGGTTGTTACGATAGGCGGGTCGGCGCGGCATGGCGGCGGCGGTGCATCTGCATACACCGCAGGAACAGAGTGTTCCCCATCGCCCGGGGCTAAGCTACATCGACCGACATACAGTAGTCTAATCACGATGCTCCAATTACAGATCAACAAAGTATTAATTGGACGTTGCTGTATACACCGTCGTCGTCGTCGTCGTCGTCGTCGTCGTCCTCGTCGTCGTCAACGTCGTGGCGCGCGAGCGCGTGTACGCGTGAATGTACACATACGTGTATGTTTGTTCGTCGTGCACCGTGTTTGCATTTCGCCACACACCGACTTCGCCTCGCTGCCACCGACGACGACGAGGACGAGGACGAGGACGTCGACGACGACAGTCTTGGAACGCGTACATTAAAAAAACGATTTGGTTGTCGAGACGAAGATTTGATACATATCATCATAATTTGGTCAGAAAGACGATCAACGCCGAATGTTTGGTAATTGCAAGCAAAAGATTTAATTGCCGTTATATGTGTTCTGCTTTCTCAATAATACATGTATTTGACACAGCAAAATATGGTAATAACGATCAAATTGTATGTGCCAGATATTTATTTTTTGTGTGGATTACTAAAAACATAATAAAATTGAAAAAAACTTATATGAAAAAAAGAATTGTAATATTCTCTCCGTACAATAACATCGATACCTAAATATGAATATTCTTATAGTTTTGGTTTTTAGATATAAATATGAAACCTTTAACGCGTATATTTAATATATGTACATATATTCTATATTGGGAGCTTAAATATTCATGTTTAAAGATAAAGTAATAAAAATTCATATTTAAAGACAAAATAATAAAAATATCTAGAGTTGGGTACCAATATTATTAGTTTCCTGGCATTGGTACTTTTTACCTCAGATCTTCTACACTGAAAAATTATGTTTGGAACTAAAATATTCGGTACATATGATTTGGTTGGCATTACCGTGTTTTTCGCTTGTGTCAAGTACTTGTATTATTAAGAAAGCAAAATACACACAGCGACGATTAAATTTTTTGGTTGCAGTTACCAAACATTTGGTGAATCCTATTTTAACCAAATTATGGCCCGATGTATCAAATTTTCGCTTCGACAACAAAATCCTTTTCTCAGTGTAGGTTGTTCTCTTATGGTTCACACGACTACTTTCTCGGATATTCTAAGAAGAGTTGAAATTTTCAGTATTTTCGCGTCCCGAGAGATGTCAGGTACCTGCCCCGATCATTTCAAAATCACGATTCGTCTGTGTTTTCCGATTGTTCCAACCTGGAAGCTTCCCGCTCGAATTTTTCGCCGCTCCTCGCTCAATTTTTCGCGGCCGTGCGCCTCCACGCGACGTCAGATTCCTGTACGTACATATATATCTATCTAACGAGCAGTCGTCGCTCGTCAATATTGGCTCCTTGCGCGCGAGTGATAGAGAAGTCAAACATTTACTTCATTTCACGCGGGCGCGCGCGCGTCCGCGACGCGGAATTAAAAGGGAACGATCACACCCACGAAATTTTGCCCGCGCTGAGATATCTCGTCGTAGGAGTATCATGCAGGGGGCTGCTCGGTGGGAGCTCGGCGAACTGTAAACATTCGTTGCAAACGTTGCTTGGAGCGCGTCGCGTCGAATCGACGAGAGACACAGGTCACAGGTCGAAGCGAGTTAGCGTTAAAACCCCGGCGGTATTACACGGTAGATTTTCGAACCTGTGTCGGTAGTATCCGTGTGTCGCGAACTTCGGGATTTATTTTTCTCGAAATTGACTTTCGAGACTCGGGCGTTGTTATCGCTTGAGCTATGCTATCCGTCGACGCGTCCCTCTCTCTCTCTTTCTTTTTCTTCCTTTCCCTGTCTCCCCCCTCTCTCCCTCTTTCTCTCTCCGGTGCAAGAGGATCGTTATTCAAACACTCGCACCTCAGCAATTCCTGAAGCGGCGGCGAACTTGCCTCGCCATATTGGCGTTCAAATGCCGCGCAGCTTCCTGCGAAACACTCTTCATTGTCGCTATAAATTTCTATGTCGCTCTCGACGCAGAGCTCGATGGTCCTTCGTCTCTCCGCCAGGTTACCCGCGGCTTTTCGGCACCTCGTATACGAGCGCGCGGTCCCTCCCAATCCCTCGAACGTTGCGTATCGAGCGCGACGGAAATTGCCGGTATAATTACTCGCGAGTTGTATGCCCCGGCGACGACGATACCCGACTAAACTGTGCGACATTCCATCAGATACGACGGGGAAAAAGCCAGGTGAAAATCTTCCGTCGCGTGACGAGAGAACACGAACGAACTTCCCGCAATGCACATCGACGCGTTACGATGTCTATGACGAGTGCACACGGAAAATTTCCTGGGATCTAATTAGGACCCAGGACGATTCCCTAAAGCGACTGTGTATTCTGGGTTCCGAGGATTTTATAGTAAATTTCGTAGCCGAGAAATTGATATTCTGCAGCAATTCACTTCCGTCCTTTCATTTCACATGTACTGCTTATACTTGAAGAACCAAAGTGTGCTACTAAAATTAAAAATTAAATAGTAAAACGCTTGCTATATTCTAATGAAATTTACTACTTTCCTTAGGAAGATAAATCTTGCTGACAGTCTATTCCTAGAATACTAAAAACATAGTAAAATTGAAAAAAAAATTCACTTGAGAAAGAAACCACATAATATTCTCTCCGTGTATAGAAGTGTGATGTTTCAAAAGTAATAAACCAAAATTTTTCTCCAATGTCCCTCCAGATCTTTCTTTTGCATTAGAATTGAACAAAATATATGTTGATTCTTAAATAATTCTATTATTCAGTAAAATACTACTACTGTTTTAAAAATATTTTATTTTTCATGTTTTTTATTCTATCGCGTACAACGGTTGATATAAGAAACGAGGTTTCTTCCTTGTTTAATAATTCAATTTACTATGTTCTTTAGCAAGATAGACTTTGCTGACAGTCTGTTTCTGTACCACTGAAAACGTAGTGAAATTGAAAAGAATTTAAAAGAAACATAAACTACAATATTCTTCTCGTGTTGGACTCGAAATATAATTTGAATAAATTTGACACTCTTGTGATGAACTTATGATAGATTTATGCACGGATACATAAACTTGTACAATACTCGAAACAAGTAACATTTATTCAAGGGAGTCTCTATTAGTATCGCAGTGGGATAGTCATTTTCGAGGTAGATTTGCGTATCCCGATCGGAATCTATCCCGCACTAAGCAAAATGGAAATTTCTATGCGGGGAATCAAACGTGAATTCCCGGCTTATATCGGTGTAACAGAATTTTTCGCTCAACACGAAACCGTGTAAGATGGTCATGGCGCATTGCGTCCAAGCACCCGGGGGCTGCCAAAAAATTGGTGTCGACCCCGGGGCTTATTTGTATTATTTGCATCGGATGAGGAGGGGCAACGGTGGAGACGGGCATACATAGACAGCAGGTCTTAAAGGATAGCAACCTTTGACTTTGAGAGACTGACAGCTGTACCATTTGGTACAGTAACATTGTTTCTCTCTGTAGTCGCCGTGCGCTCGGGATCGCGCCAGAGATGTCGCTTCCGAACGGCATCTCTGAGCGTTATCTAGGAAGAGGAGAGTGTCGTGAGCGTGGAGCGTCAGGTAGCTCAGTGGTTTAGAGCAGTCGCCCGGCAAGCGAAAGACCCGGGTTCGAGTCCCGGCCTAGCAAGAGACCGCGCTCTCGATATTTTTCTCTTTCTGGAACGAAAAAGATACGCAGATCTCGAACGCACGCCACCTAGTATGCCCTCCTCCTTCTCGGTCACGCACACAATCGTCTCCTCAGCCTTGCTCGACAAACGCCTCTTTCCCTATCTCTCTCGCTTTTCTCACGCTCGCGATTCGGATTAATTCAGCGAGCGACATTTAAATTCGCATTGGCGGCGCTCTCCTACGAAGTCACGAGTTTCTCCAACACCGTGTGTCGCGTTATACGTTTCGGCTCGCCCTGATCGCCCTTTATCGCCGACCTGTGGCGTGGCCACGCGCACTCGACTACCTACGAGCGACGTTTCGGACCGATGCAATTTCCGCCGGCCACGACCCGAGGGTGCAAGAGCAGAGAGACAGAGAGAGAAAGAGAAGGAGAGAGAGGGGGAGGGGGAGGAAGAGAACAAGCAGTAACGAGGAAGAAAAACGAGCGGAGTATGTGGAAAGAGGTGGGACGACACCGACCGCGAAAGTGCGCGCGGGGGTGGCGATGGTGGCTGCGGGGGTGGTGGTGGCGCTCGCGTTCGCGCGCAATAAAATACGGCTGCTTCACGGCAAAATAGTATCCTACTCGGCGGAACAAAAAAATCGCCACATTGCGCTCCACTATTAATTCTGGAAACGTGGGCGGAATTATGTAATGGCCGCGCGGAGCCTCGTTAATTTTAACGACGCGGTGTTATCGGTTACGCGGGACATACCATTTGTATTACATTGTGCATTATTATTATTGTCATATGCGCGATTGTAATTTGGGAGATACGATACATGCGTGCGTGTGCGCTACGCTCAAATCGATACGTGAATCGCGTTGATATATGCCGGAGAAAACCGTAGAAATGAGTTCTTCCGTGTCCGACCGACGCCCAGTGTCGCGGAGAGTCTGTTTTCATGAAAAAAGCCGGTTTATGTGACAGAAAGTTTTTCTTCGTGGCAGATTAAAAGTATAGTATCTGAAATACGATGAAACGCATAAATAATACAAATTTTTTCCATTTATTCCACTTATTCGCGCTGGCGAGTGAACTTTCTACATATCAGAACAAATACCAACAGTATAAAACAATGTACATAGCACCCATGGCCTTCGCAAGTTAGGCTTTGATATCCAGACAATTTTTTCCGAAAAGAATTTTTTTTATTTCTTGAAATCCTTGCATTATTGAATTCACCAGGAATTGGCGGACAAAACATTTTTGAAACAGAAATATAATTACCATTAAAATTGTTTTATTAATTGTTTCTTACTAATAATTTTTTTGTTTCTTGTTTTATCCATTTTCATATAGTTTTCATTTTAAAATTTATTATGTAAAATATCAATCATATATAATAATATTACATATGATTTATATAATATATAAATATAATATTATATAATATAATATTATTATAATATATTATATATACGAGTATATATATATATATATATATATATCATTATATTATTATATAATATTATTATATGTTATTGATATTATATATTATTGAATAATAAAAGTAAATAATGTATGTATCATTTTTCCGCAAATTAATATATTTTTGGTATTACCCACTTAATCGTTCCAAATTTGGCCAGTGACTATAGAGAAACTATAGAGACTATTGTTTTCCATATAATTTATATATGTGGAATTTCAGATAAGTATTTTGAATACATTGCCAATTTTTGTCCATGAGAACGGGCAACACTACGACGCGACGTTGTGCGCGCGGTGGCAAAATCACGCGTTGAGGTACATAAATAAATAACTTAATGCTGCTGCGAACGCGACGCACCGGGCGGCGTTCAAACAGATGCATTCAGTACACAGGGATACGAGCTATTCACGACGGCTGGTTTAGTCTACTTGGTATAGATGTATAATGCTCTACTTCAGCTACAAGCACTGAAAAGCGCCTTCTGAAAAGCAGTCACTCATGGCACTGCAAATAGATTTCGCGCGCACACATTCGCAGTTTACATTTGTTACGAGACCGTATACGGTAGACTTTAGCGCACACAGGACTGGTCGCATGTGGGACCCGCTTCGGAAACGCGGAACAAAACGTCAAAATCAAGAAAATGTAGCTTCGCGTATTAATCTTGTGACGTATTATGAAAATACGTAAATACTGCTAATGTCACAATGCTCGCGAGAGAAGAGCTAAACTGTCGAATAAATCACCGACACTTGCGCAAAGAATATCGATATCTTTTTACACTGAAAGGAAAAATATCTGAAACATATTTACTCGGGATGAGTGCTAATAATAATATTTACTTAAATCTAAATTCTTTCATTTAGGCAAAGTAAACAATTGTACTTTTATGAAAAGTCAAAGGGTCTCAAGAAAATGTATATTTTCTCTTTGAAAAATATTTTATATTAGTATAAGTTATTTGTATCCACCGAAGAAATATTTTTCTTATTTTATAGATATGTATTCTCTCAGTGCATACACACGGAAAAGTATTCTGCTGCTGAGAAAAACGATTACTCAGTTTATTTTTATTCTTCTCGGTAAAAGGTTATCTTCAACGAAATATATTTTCTTTATGATGGTTTTAAAATATACTCAATACAGATTTCACGAAAGCTCATTATCATACACTCAAAAGAAGAATTTATTCTTTTTACAAGAATCTTGTAAAACTTTATCACAGGTAAAATTAATTCAACTCTGTACAGTAGATAGACCGAATTTTTCTTTTAATTTAATATTCTTGATTGAAATGTTAAATTTGCGATGATTTAGAATGTGTTTTGAACCAATATGATACTTATGGCGAGCTTATTATAAATTTGTGGATATATAAACTTGTGAAGTGCCCGAAACAAGTAACATTTACCAGGTACGTAAATATGAAACCGGAATTTTTGTATAGAAAATACATGTTTATTGTATGAAAATGATAAAAAATATTTTATTCAAAGTATTGCCCATCGCTAGCACAAAATTCGACTTGTTTAACGCTATTACAAACTATGCTGTTGTATGAAACTTGTATTGTTGTAAGTTGAAAATCTTTGTCAAAAATGTCAATAAGGAAATGACGCCAATGACGCGATTTGACGGTAACTACATTGACAGCTAGTGCCATCTATGGGCAAATTCCGGTTTCATATTTACAGACTTGGTACTTGAATGCAGTACGTATTCCGTACGTATTTATGTATGTATTCCGTATGTATTTTTGTGTAGCGTAACGCGCGCACGATGTAGCAATAATGTACAGAGAAAAGTATAACTCTGAATGGAAAACAGACCAAAATTTAGTCGAAAACGAGAAACGATATACCTGTTTTGATGATAAAATATTTTATATCTGCGTGTACATTATATTATAATTATATGCAAATTAGATCCGCAATAGACTGTTGACGGCTTTAATTACACGAAGAATCTTGTACCATACAAAAATTATGAAAAAAATTATCATACTAAATTATTATATTTGTTATATATTTTATTATATCTTTGTTTGAAAATATTATGCACGTTTAACTTTTTACTACAAAATTATTGTAATTGCTTGAATGTTTTTTTTTTTATATCGTATATTAGGTACATCATCGAATTTACTATTTCTCTAGTAATTTATACCACAACTGCAATATAGTTCAGTTTTACAAAAAAACATTGCAAAAAGAAATAATTTTAATGTAATTTTTACTACAATACTTTTTCGTATTACAATACGTTTTACTACAATACGTTTATCGTATTATTTGGTATATCTGTGACCGTAAGACATTGGAAACGTTTGTCTGAACATTCGACTGAACAAAAACCTACAGGTAAAACCTACAGGAACCTTTTTGTCCTTACAAACGAGATTTCGTGTAATCCTCAAGATAGAAAATTCAGGTACACGGGCGGACTTTTTTCCCACGCATCAGTAATTTTAACGCCATTTTGGCGTACCGTGGACAAAAATTCCGTCATGGACAGCGTCGGGAATTTCGGTCGGCGCGGTTTCGCCGCCGACATTAAATCCGAATTTATTGCCGAGTCTCCTAGTCTCCTCTCAGTCTAGTCTTTATATACGTGCGCGCGACGTTATCACGATCGCCGTATCACGCGCGGGGCGAACGAACGAGACTCGGACTTTATCTGCTCAATCCCGGCGCCGCCGTCGTGCAACCACCGGCCCTTCGTGAAGGGGTTAACCGAATCCATTAGATATTCCAGCCAATTACGCGGCGGAGAGTAGCGGTTCTATCCGGGAAGGAAGGAAGGAAGGAAGGCGAGCGTGAGGCGCGCGTGGACGAGAGACGACGACCTGCACGAGCTAGAGATGCATCAAGAAAATCGGCGCATCGCGTTGTGATGTTCCTTTCTTCAACTGAATCGGTAAAAAATGTTTCTGATTGTATCAGTAACAGGAGTTACCGAGGAAACCAGGGCTATACAGCCCCAGGGAAATGTTGCTCATGTGATTTTTTTAATATTTATCTTGAGAGGAATAGTTTCACCCGATGGTCAATGAGCGTTCACTTATTTTCAGTGGCAACACTTCCATTTCAGTGCTCCGTTTTATATCCCAACTTCGATCAGTAATTAAAATTTCACTGCAAAATCCGTGATACACAAATTATATGGATGTACATTGTACCAAATCAAACTTCCTGCGTTTGCAGCGATGGAATTAATGGTTCCTGTGCGGCTTGCGTGCAGTGATATTATGTGTGTTTGCAAACTGTACGTGTAAAAAAAAACAGTATGGCTAGCCCATACATAAATCTAGTTGTACCAACCAGATTAATAGTAAAGTACGCAAAACTCATTATGTGGTTGCTGCAACCACAGAGCAATTGCTGAGTCAACAGTGACGAGATATCTGGTTGCTCTAACCAGAGTATATTGTCCACTCCATAACCATAACCACTCTGTTAACCATTGTAATTGTCATCTCGATTTCTGGTTGCTGCAACTAGATCACGCGCGACTACATTAATGCAGTTTATGTGCTAAAGTAACTGAGTCATATCAACCATATACCATTAACACTACACAAATTTAACTAGAATGATGCAACTATGCTGCTCACAATTAAATATTCCTGATTAGGAGAGACCGGGGCTAAATATCCTATATTTTATAATTTTGAATTTACAGCTTTTCAGACAAATATTAGGTGTACAACTTTGCTTCCGCTGTTTTTTTTTCCGAAATTCGAGTCTTTATTGTAAAAAACTGGTTATACATTTATGATTCAAAGTATTGTCCATCGCTGGCCACTACTTTCTCCCACCTTTCGGGCAGCGTACGAATCCCGTATCGAAAAAACTGGTCATCTTTTGAGGCGACCCACGAATCGATCCAAATTGTTACTTCTTCATAAGACCGGAAATGCTGGTCAGCCAGGCCATGTGCCATTGATCGAAACAAGTGATAATCAGAGGGAACAACGTCTGGAGAATACAATGGGTGGGGTAGGATTTCCCATTTTAACGTTTCCAAGTATGTCTTGACCATTTTCGCAACATGGGATCGAGCATTGTCATGTAAAATCACTTTATTGTGTCTCTTGTTATATTGCGGCCGTTTGTCTTTCAATGCTCGGCTCAAACGCATCAATTGTGTTCGATATCGATCACCTATGATTATTTCAGTCGGTTTTAACAGCTCATAATACACTACGCCAACTGATGACTCCAACGATGTTCTTAAAATTCATGCTTATATAATGTATCCTTATAGTGTTCACAGTATATTATAACATACAGCAAACACCAAATAATAGTTATATAATTTTTACTTGTTGTTTATTGGATAATTTGTTGGTAGATATTGAAACAATGCAACATTCGATATGCGATGAATATTGATGTAATGTAGTGAACCAGTGATAATTACTTTTACATTTTTAACAAAATGTTATAATGATTAATCCAACAAAAAAAAAATTAAAAAATCCAAGAAAATCCAAATTAAACAAATCGAATTACTAAATTTTGAGAGAAACTTTTAAAAAATATTATTTAAAACAATAGTGTTGTTTCATCAAATGA
>NW_022639460.1:1327465-1342697 GCF_010583005.1 Odontomachus brunneus | reverse complement strand
ATATTTCGCAATGTATTTGCAATGTTGCAATCTTGCAATTAAATATTTCTGCAACGTTTCTGTGCTGTATGGAACAATATAATATTGTCTTATGGGCTTTTTATAATAAGTTTTAAGTGGTAATGACATTAACCAATCACAGTCGATAGAAGAATAATCGATCCTATATAAAACAAAATATCTAATATACGTCATCAATAATAGATCTATAAATCAAAGAAACATCTATGTTTATAGAAAATGTTATCTATATGTATAATATATGTAAATGTAATGTTAAGTAATATACGTATATAAGCACAAATCCATAATACATATAAAATACATATATAAAATGTGCATGGAATAATGTACAATTTACAGCTAATAGATATTTCTTTGAGGTATAAACAATGTGCGTAAAATAAATATAAATATATATATATATATATAGTGGCATATATATAGTGGTCAGAGATGTCAGGAAATGGCGCCAATGGCGCGGTTTGACGGTAACTACATTGACAGTTAGGGCTATCTATGGGCAAATTCCGATTTCAGACCTGGTATGTATTGTATGATCTATTTATTTCGACTACCACTTACCGCTAAAACCATCTGTAGAAAAACAGCGGAAGCAAAGTTGTACACCTAATAATTGTTGTGATTGACTGTACAAACACGATAGAAATCTTTTTCTTTGTATTAATGTCCGCCACGATCTTGTTATCCGTATATTCTATTTTGTAATAATCAAATACGAACATGCATTAATGTGGTTATCTTATCTTGGTACCGGATTCAGTGGCGCAGAATATTAAAAAAAAGAAGAAAACCACATATAAAATATAGTATATCCTAGTTGCAGATTCTCCACGTGAGGTTTCCTCATAACTCTCCTGTCAGCCTTTAGTTATGGACCAACTTTACCTTCACCGTTCATAATTCGATTTCAGTCGTGTTGTAAATGAAAATTGCTTTTATTATCGGAAACAGTATATCATTTTCTTGCAAGAAACTTTATTTTAGCTAGTAACATGACGCTTAACTTCGTTTACTCACGAAATGGAGAATATTAATGCAAAATTTCAAGAGCTCGAAAATTTACTTTACTATTACTAAATCAGTTTTCCTATTTTTAATTGTAATATTATCTTGATTTTAATGAAACTCATAAAAATTTATGTTTTAAAAGGATTATTTCACGATTTTGTATTTCTCTCAAGATAAATATTAAAAATAACACACGAACAACATATCCCTCGGGCTCTAGACTTTTTTCCATATATCGATAATGAGGATAGTCATTACTATGAATTGATTCTTCCATCGAGATTTTATTATGATTGCAGTGCTTTATTTATAATCGATGCACCAGTTAGAATTAGCATAGCATTTCAGTGAAAAATACATTGACTGTACTCTAGAGAGTAGAGACATTCGAAATTGCGGATTCAGCACTACAATTCGATATTATAATCGATTTAAAAAAATATTAATTTAACGAAATATATATGAGAGTTCCACATGTAGTGTCAAATGCACATCTTGCCGAGATTACATTAAAAAGGAAAAAGTTTGATAGTCGTGACTATAAGTGCGTAGTGAAATGCTTTCACGGTCGGGAAAACCGCTTTTAATATATTAAATTAATTAAGTTGATTGCCTAATATTAATACTATCATTAATTCATATTAATATTAATTGGTGTTAATTAATGTTGATTATCTCATATACACATAGTGCCATCACTGCTTTCCCATTGCGCCAACAAAAAAATACGGCCGTAAATGACTATAATTCGTAGCGAGATTAAGCAATTTTTTCCTCTCAGTGTCGTTTCTCGCCAGATTATGCAGTGGCAGCTACGCAAGCTGGGCTCGAAATCATAAAATTCCCGTGTAAATGGACTTCAATTTAATTTTAAAAATTTCAACTGCACACATCAAGATTAATATAAAAATTAATATTAATATTTTCGGGAACACACACATATACACACATATATGAGATCGCAAACGAAATAAATATACCGCGTTCCCGAGATTTATCCCCGCGATCCGAGCCTCGCTGAGCGATCTCACGGGAGCGCTACATCATTACGAGCTCTACTCCAGCCCTCGCGATTAGAGAATGATAGCACGACAGTGCGTTAACTTTTTACTCGGCTCTAAATGGCGGATTAGTCGGATCTCGGCTTAAGGGTCTGTGCGCGGCGACATTTGCGAAACCGCCAACGGGCAGTGCAGGAGCTCGAGTAGCGCGCGCGCGCGCTTCTAATCCCGGCTTGTAGCGGCAATCAGACTCGTCCCTAATGAACGACGCAACGAGGTCCACCGACGTATTCCTGATGTCCCGACTCCGCGACAGTCGACCTTGCGCCGCCAGGTCGATAGTTCCGTCAGCCACGTTCGCCGTCGAGAGCGCGAGAGCGTTCGATTCAGAGATCACCGCCACTCTGCATAATGCACTCTAGAGGAGTTAACACTCCCCTGCATTCTGCTCACGAGCCCCCTAACACGAATGCATTAGGCCACTAAGCCGGCGAAATATCGGTAATATATCGGAGCTGGTAGCTCGGTTCTCGAGCGGCGGGACGAGGGGCAACATGGAAGTCGACCCGAGTCCGGGGGTGGACACGAGACGTGGAGACGTTGATATCTGACGGCGGGGACGTGGCTCTTTTTAGCAGTTCCGCAGGAATTGAATTGCGAGGGGTTTTAGCCTTAAAAAGTCGCGACGAAGTGAAATCATATCGCCGGAGGGAGCGGCACGAAGTTACAGTTCCGAGCGTGTGTCTACACACTCGACTGATTTTTTTTCGACTGATCCATTATTTATGTCTCTTTACAACTGGGTCCTTCGAACAGACCGGGGCAAGAAGCCGCCGGCGGGCAGCGCTTGTGAGAAAACCGAATCGAACACAACACGGTGAACTTTCCTTGACTTCCACGAGCAACTTTCGAAAAAGTGTCAGACGAAGAACTGGGGAAATGTATCGGAGCGTGATTTCGAGCGAGACCCCTGAAGCCAAAATAATACGTCAGCGACGCAGCGCGATGAGAGAAACAGCGAGTATTGCGGTGTCCCGGGTATATATAGGGGGACAGCAATAAAAGTTAAACGATCTCGTGAGATCGCGAGGAATTCGACGAAGAGAATAATCAAATCGACTCCGAGAAAAATGGAGTCGAGCTGGTTGGCGGAGATATACGAGCCGCTCAAGTTCGGGTGAAATCAAATCGGGTGAGATCCGATTAGACTCGAATGTGAATCCTTAATATTTGAATCTGAACTATCCTGGAATTTTTTAATTGCAGAAACATAAATACAGATCTCGCGTCTTGTGTGGCAATCTTGGGAAGTCATAATTTCCCGCTAATAAGCAAGAGTACGCTGGGGGAAAAAATATCTGTAAAGTAAATATATTTATTCGACTAAAAACGTATTTACTATGATCTAAATTCTTTTACTTAAGTAAAATAAACAATTGCTTTTGTGAAAAGCAACAATTCTAAGAGAATATATATTTTCTCATCTGAAAGAAATTTATTCACTAGTACACAATTTTGAGAGACTTGAAAATTTACTTTGGTGCTACTGAATAAGCTTTTCTATTTTGTAACTGTAATATTATTCCGATTTTAGTGAAACTCTGGGAAAAGATCTACGTTCTAAAAGGATCATTTCGCGATTTTGTACTCACTGTTTCTTGTAAGATAAATTCCTAAAAAAGCACATAAGCAACACATCTCTAGGACCATCTAGACTTCCATAAGTCGCAAAGCTATATCAAATTTGTGGTTGTATCTAACAAAGTTAAGTATATTAACAAAGTTTGATATTGCAACTAATTCAGTTGCTGTTGTATCAAAGACAATTTGGTACATTAGCGATTTTCGTCATAGCTAAATAATTGGTTGTTCTAGCAATAAAAGCAATGGCAACAATAACACGCGCGTATTATAAATATAAAAATGCATACACATAAAGATATATATGATTTATATCAATATATTATATCACACACACACACATATATATAATTATTAATATGAGAAGAAAAACATGTAAATGTGCAACGCATAATAACATATTTTTCATTACGGACATTTCAGATTTAATGAGAATGTACTTCTCCGTAAACAAAAATATTTTCTCATCTGTCGAATATGTGCATAATTTGTCTGGTAAAATGTGTCTGATAAAATTTGTTTCGCAAACTTTAATTGGCTCGCAAAATACGAAACGATTAATTCCGCACATAATTTTTTTACTGCATTACAAGTCTGCTTAGTTACAACGACGTTTAATCTTGTTCAGCAAACAGCAGATTTTCTAAATTAATCAAAGCATTTTCACTTCCGCGCTTCTCATGCATTTTTCTACGTAAAATCCGGAAAATGAAGTCAGAATTTCGCGCTCGCGCCAGAGACGGGTGACGTTGAAAACGAGTAGCGACTTGGGCGTGATGAGGAAGTCGTGGGTGATTCTTTCGCTTGCCGAAAGGCATTCGACTTCGCTGAAAGTGAAGTATTTACGCGCCTTCATGTCCGAATTGGGGCGCAGCGGGGACAAGAGCGGGTTTGGGGGCGACGTTAACCGAAAGCTACGCGAGCACTCTCGGGAAACTTCGCAGGGCGCGTCCGCTTGAGAACTCGTGAGCGTAACTCGCGAATTGCGCCGTATTTCGCGACGCTCGCGAATTTTCGCCGTGTCTTTACATCGTCACTCGTAAACTCACGGGCGAAAGAAGGAAGAGAAAGGAGAAGAAACGGGCGAAAGAAGGACGGTGGAGCGACGGCCACGACTGGCTAGCAGCGGCTAGGTGCGGAGGAAATCCGCGATACGCCGGCTCTCTCGTGTGGATAAGCCGCGGCTTTGTCGCATTTATATACCACACATAATGCATAATCTCGCGGAAGTGAGTGCGCGCACTCTCATGCGCTGATACGCACGAAACACCTATCGATCAACGATTACAAAGGGAAAGGAAAGCGTGGCCGCGTTTGGGGTACACGTAGATCGCTAAGCTCTTGTAGAGCGAAGATCGATTAATACCGACTCCGCGCTGGCATCGACGCCCTTTTTTGAATAATATTATTGACGGCGATGCTTATCGGTGATTGATCGCGCACGCACGCACGTCGATCGCCACGTTTCCCGCGGGTTAACATGAAAACGCTCGTATGCTACGGGGGAGAGAGCGAGAGAGGCAGCGTCGTTTATTATGCGCTCGGGTAACAATTTTTCCCTGAAGCGTCTCGAAACACAAAGTGTACATAACGATATTCGGGATTATATCGCACACGAAAAAGACATTGCAGAAAAAATTGCAACAAAACCTTTTAATCTTGAATTATTTCTACGAAAATAATGACAGAAATTACTATGCTGGGCGTCTGGATCTGAATTCCAATCGCTCGTTAGGGAAGATCGAGGCTATATGTCCTCACAAGTATATTGCTCGCGTATTTTTTTTTTTAAGTATTTATCTTGAGAGAAATAGTGGGTACAAAATCGCGAAATAGTCCTTTTAGGACATAAATACTTTTCTCTGAGTTTCATTAAAATTGGAATAATATTACAGTTAAAAAAATAGTGGAATTGTTTCAGATTTTTGTTTCAATTGTATAATATTCTTGACTTTGAAGTGCTAAATTTACTCTCTAAATTTTTCGAAGTGGAATCTTACTCGAAACGAGTGAGAGTACGGCAGTATTTTCACTCGAAGCGACAGATAGATCGAAATCGCAAGAGTGAATGTTTCACTCGAGCTTAGGGTGGATTCTGACTCCATATGAGCGAATCTTTCAATCGATCAGAGTGAATATATTCCTGTAACGTTGGAATACATCAGATTTATTCTTCAATTTTAAGGGGATGCTGAAGGAAACTCCGACAATATCGATAACGTAGAGACTATGATCACTAACACGATCATACTATCCTTCTCGTATTCCTTGTACATATGTACAAATCTAAATTCAATTGCGAAGATACAGAAATATTCTTTGAGATTTTCGTTAGCGGAACGAATACACTTACGATGTACGTACAAGCTGCAGAACTTTTGTGTCACGTAAATAATTTACGTCAACTGACAGCCTCGAGATGTCAATTTTGGAACTTTTTATTGTTTTCATTACACATTGAGTAATGCTCCAATTCATTATCGCACACTTTCAGAATATAAAAGCGTCTGTAATTCTGTGCAACCAATACAACGCGTAATCTTCCTAGAGAAATGTCAGTATTTTGTCGATAAAGTTCTAAAGTGTGGCATTTCCTTCACGTAACTTTTACTACAACGCTTCCTCCGTGTACACAATTAAAGAAAAGAACATGAGAAGAGCGGAAGAGAGCGAGAGAACATAAGCACGCGCACACGACAGTCATGCTATTTGCGCTCCGTGTATTTTACTCTTTCGTTAGCCTCACGCGCGCTACTTATCCTCGCTCGTTCGACACCAAACCCCTTTTTCGTGTCTTTGACGCGGCGGCTACTCGGAGTAGAACGTAGGGGATAAGAGTTCGCGGGTATATTGCGTCGATACAAAGTGCATCCGTATGCTATTGCAGCAGCAGCAGCAGCAGCAGCAGCGCCGGCAACGGCGGGCCGAAGACGCGACCGCAATTTCTCTCCGGAGTCGTAAAGTTTCGTTTCCGGAAACGAGAAGGGAAGGCGCCACCTATTTTCCCGTTCTTTTTTTCACCCGCCGACTCGATCCGGGGGTGGGCCGGGCTCCCTCTCTTCGTCCGCATCCGCTCTCAACCCCCCGCGAAGTCGCGTGTTCTCCGACGGTATGCGGCGCACGTTTCCATCGCGAAATATAAGGATAGCCGTTGCTAAGTTCCACTAATACTAACCTAGCAACTGTGTCGGCTGGGTGGATCACGCGCCAGGGAATTGAATTTAGTCATTTTCTTATTATTTTATCGAGTACTCTTCCCCGGCGCGTCCGACAACGACGACAACGGCGGAGGTGAAGGCGAGATACGTGTTCCCCTTTGTCGCCCGGTCCCCTCTAATACAGCCCGCAGAAGCCTTGCGCAACCGGTTGATGCACCGGCGGGAATAGAGACCCTACGAGGTCGTACGATTTTCCTATCGCGTCTCTTGCGAATTTCAATTTCAATGCGCTGATGTGCCGCACAGTCGTCTTATTCTGAGATGTGTGTCGAATGTGTGGATATGCGTCTGTTTGGTTCTACATGTGTATAATTTTACTTACTCGGCACTTATTCGCCGTGTTTAACAAATTAAATAATTATCTAATTTTAAAAGATTAATCATTTTTATGAATATACATGAACAACATCAATTCAGTATTTTTGTAAAAATCTAACAAGAATTTTCTATATTTTTAATCTTTCGATGAGTCTTTGTGGGACAAAAATGGAAATTTCATCTAAAAAATTTTATCAATTAAACGGAAGAGACGACACATTTTTAAAAAATAGCTTTATAATAATCTTCAGTCCCATTTTCGATATACAGAGAAAATATTATGGTTATTATATTAAAATTATATTTCTTAATTATATTAAATTATATTATATTTCATTAATTTAATTAATTTATATATTTCTTAATTATATTTTATATATATATTTCTTTTTAGATTAAGTATTATAATAAAAATTATTATAAAAATAATAAATTTTATAATTTGCTGGATATGCAATATAAAAAAATTCTTTTCCATGTGTGTCGTAAATTCTTCACGATTCGCCTTATAATCAGGGCAAGTCTTTTTGATTCAATATACAATTTTTGAAGTGACTTGGGGTGAAAATTCTTCGATAGACAAGACGAGGAGTTCACAAGCTCACTCCAAAGATCAGAGAAGCTTTCTGTCCACGAATGTTCTGTCTATCGTGGCCGATCGATACTTGGTCTCGACACAACGGCGAGCGCCGTTTCCGGTCGATGAGCGCGAGGCAAGGATCGTATCCTTATGTCGTTTCGAGTCGCGTCACGTGCGATATTTAGACGCGCCGAGAAGCTGGTGCATTCTGCGAGCGAAGCGTCCCTCGCCGGGTCCTTTTCAAATGACCTATTTGCAAACCTTATTCGAGCAACGTTATCGTGCGCGGCTCGTTCACGCCGCGCCTGCGAAAAGCGGGCAATCGCGAAATGAAATATCCGGGTCTCAAAGGGTTAACGAGTGCGGGCGGCGCGGACACAACGTGTATGCTCTCCTCTTATGCACGATTGCATCGTTCGTTCTTTGTTATTCGGTTGTTTCAATTGCGCGAGACGCAGGGCGGTGTTACCGTGAAAAATTTCGCGGTTTCTTCCGCTTCATTCCCTTTTCTCTCCTCTCCTCTTCTCTCCTCCCTTCTTCGTGGCGAATCGAGTCAAGCCGCACTACCGGGAACAGCGGAAAGAGCTTTCAGACTACGATGGCACTCAGTGTAGGCCGTAAAGGGGCGAAACGAATGTACTTTGGCGCTTCACGATCGCCGATATAGCGCGGTGAGATTGTCGCTATCACGACGCTATCACGAACGTTGGCGCGTGCATACGGCGTATAGTATAAGATGCACCACAGGTTTTACACTCTCTTCAGTTTTACACACTCTCAGTTTTACCCTCTTTCTCTC
This sequence comes from Odontomachus brunneus, assembly GCF_010583005.1. NCBI lineage: Eukaryota > Metazoa > Arthropoda > Insecta > Hymenoptera > Formicidae > Odontomachus > Odontomachus brunneus. Next base: position 1,334,108 of record NW_022639460.1, on the reverse strand, counting down.
TGCTTTAATTTATTTTCGGGGCTGTTTTCATGTTTTGTTTGCACGGCGAATGTAAATCAAAAATAGCGAATGTAAATCAAAACAACAACAGTTTAAGTGACTCACGTATGGAAACAGTTACTACGACCATTAATTATTAGTTATGCAATTTGTAAATATATCTCTAGTACGACTATCGTATTTTACTTTCCTTCTTAAGCTGTGCGCTTTGAACAATTTTTTCTTCTCTTTTAATTTTCTGCATGATCTACATTGCCATCGAAATATCAAGATATTTCATTCTATTATATCCTAAAGGGCTCCAGGACATTAATAATCTCTATCTCTCTTCCCCTTTCCCTCTCTCCTTTCTCCCTCTTCTCTCTCATGAACTACAGATAAATATAAAGGCAATTTCTACTCTTTATTGCTTGAACGTGGTGGTAGTAACTGTTTCCATACGTGAGTCACTTAAACTGTTGTTGTTTTGATTTACATTCGCTATTTTTCTCGCATCTTTGGTAGTGATTCTGCATGTTCTTTCTCTCTCTCTCTCTCTCTCTCTCTCTCTCTCTCTCTCTCTCTCTCGCCATTGAGCTCTCGAACCGGAGATTAAATTTCTTCCCGTGCGGATTTAAGAAGCTACTGTGCTTGCCTGAGAGGAGAAGTCGATGCAGTCTGTGGTATCTTATATCCTTAATACGGACTCTCTTGGATTCGCTGAGTTCGATCTTTTATCCTTCAACTTTCTCTTTTTCTGTCCCCCTTCAACTAATCCGGCGTTGAGCTTATTTTTTGTCGAAAAAATGGAGGACGGTAACTCTCTAAGCCGTGCCGTGCGATGGAGACGAACGAGCGTTGAGGAACCGAAGTCGACGACCGGTCGAAGAGAATCCGCGGATGAAAAATGATTCGCGTGGATTTGCACACGAATAAAAACAAAAAGGAAATGCGACTCGCGCGTTCAAAGTTTGCTTCTGAATTTGTAATATGCAGAAAAACAGCTTTCCCCCCTCCTCCTTTCCCCCGAGCGCGATCAACAGCGCGCCTGTGGAAGGAGCGTTTCATCAACGTATTAAATCGCGAGCAGCGATTAAGCGCTTGATTTTTGAAGCGCTCCAGGTTAATGGTACTTTCACGATATCGGAGAATTATTTTCATGTAATTACGCTGTAATTTCATATCCGCCGACGCTCTAAATTACAACCTCGGCAACTGGTTGATTCTAACAATTTCGTTAAAGGAAATTTTTGCACAGCGATTGTAACCTCGTTCCCTATGATTGCAAGTGAAATTTGACACTGCGCGTGTTACTCTTCGTCCGCGCGTATTATTGGAAGAAATCTTGATTTAACAGCAATATTATTAAAACTAATATTCGAGTTTTATTAAATAAATATATATTCTTTAATAAGTTTTATTAAATAAATATAAATCTTAAGTAAGTTTTATTAAATAAATATAAATCTTTAATAAGTTTTATTGAATATAAATTTTTAACAAGTTTTATTAAAGAAATATATAATGTATCAGTTTCAACAATATTGAAATCTATATTGAATTTATATTGAAGCTGTATTGAATCGAAAAGATTTACTCTAATTATGAAGTGAGTTATGAAGATTTAATTAATCACAACTATTAAAATTACTAAAATTACTAATATTATTATTATTATTTATTATTATTTATTATATTATATTATTATATATTATATTATATTACATTAATAATAATTATTATTGTTACACATAAGTATTATTATGTCGATTATTATCGCACACTCTAACAAAAAATCTCATACGTTTAAGTGTAATTAGCATTTATAGCCGCCGGGAAAAAAAATGGAAAAAAATAAAATAAAATTGGCCAACAGCGTAATAAGTTCAGAAAATCTTCTCTTGATTCAATAGCAATATTACTGAAACTAATGCTCGAGATATTAAAGCAATGTATATTATTATTGCGTATTATAAGAAAAAAATTTGACGTCTTTAATTTCAACCCGCGTTGAAACAAATAAGATATTATTATTATTTGCGCAATAGTTGAACTAAATCTTTTTGATTCAACAGCTTCAATATTGTAACCAATACTCGAGTTATCAAAGCAAGGTAAATTGTATTAATCTCAATAGTATTGCTTTTATGTCAAACAGATTTACTCCAATTATGCCGCTGTTAGCTATTTCATTGATACAGCTTTATTTCCCGTGGATATCAACGCAAATTAAATTCAAACATGCCGAGTTTGTTGTTAGATTGTACAATAATAATCAACGTAATAATACTTGTGTGTATGTGAGGACAATTAACCAGTATTCTATCGATACGACAGCAGTTATTTCCGTGTGTCTTATACACTATGCACTGTTTAATATAATTAATTATAATTCGAGTATTTTAGTTTCAATAATATTATTATTGAGTCAAGCAGCTTTATTCCAGTTACGGCGCTGTTGATCAATTCTATCGACACGACATTTTTTCCGCGTGTCTGATACACTGTAGATTATTTTAGTAACTCGAGTATTAGCTTCAATGACGCCATTCATTCGAGTAGGTCCACTGTTCATTTATGTCGCGGTCGACCGGTTCTATTGACACTAAGCGGCATTTTTTCCCGGATATCTTTTGATTTCACAGCCGACAGTCCACACTTTAGTTCCTCTAATCAGTCGTCGATTTTCGTTTAACCTACATCCGACTGACCCCGCGCGAAGCACGGACACACGCAACTCGGCCAGTAATAATAATGATCAACGCTCCGCTCTCCCGTCGGACGCTACGATTTATCTCGCGCTCGCGGCTCCACGTCGGCGGTGAATCTTTTACGTCGTAATAAAGAATAATTATTTGGTCAAAACGCCACGCGCGCGCGTTTTCTCTCGCGCTGATAAGTGAGTTAATTAACGGTGGTAAGAGCGAATAAAATGGCGCAACACCCCGCGCCATAAAGCCGCCTGGCCGGCCTTTCACACGCGCGCGATTTTCACGAGAGCATTTTCGCGTGATTGCCGGCCAGCAAGTGAAACTTTTCACATGACGCTTGTCGCAGATTATGCGAACGCCGTTGACGCCGATGCGCATAACGTCGATTCAATTTGCCGGAGTATGGGCGACATAACCGTGAAATGAAAGGTTAAAAGGAATGTCGCGTCGCGACTGTAGGTAGCGATGTGCGATTTATGAAATTATGTAGCGCGATCTTTTTTAAGAATTGCAATAAATGCGATCGCATCGCAATTTTGTGTCGCAAATATGATTTTAAATCACGCACGATTTTATATCGCAAATGCAATTTCGAGTCGCGCGCGATTTTATATCGCTGGCGCGATTTTTAATCATGAGCGAGCATGATGGCAACCGCAATGTTTAAATATGAATCTTAAACATATTAAAAATAAATAAATCAACTCTCTCTCTTCGTACTGCTTCAAAATATTCCTTTCTGAAAAGTTCACTATAAGAAAATACAAATTTTGCTATGAAAGAATAGTTGGAAATGAAGGTATAACGAAGTTGAATGATGTTTTCCTAGAAACATCACTTAATCTCATTATGCTTTCTCCGCGAGGAAAAATGTGAGACATTTTACAAAACTTGTTTATTTCTGAATCATTAATTTTTAAACTTTTTTAAAAGTGACTCGTTAAGAGACATGCAATATATAAGGGTGTGTTATCGCATGTTTAATTAATTATAATTATGTATTCACAACATTTTTCTCATAAAACAACAAGATTATCTTTTTTATTAATTTTTTCTTTACTAGAATATTATTGACAACCAATATTAATTGTAGCAATCTTTGATAACTTTTTAAAACATATAAAAAAATATACATGTAAAAATCATATAAAAAGAAATAGTGCTACTCGACATCTTAAAGCTGTTATAATGGCATAATCCCATTATGTTTTTAAATATATAAATTTAGATTAAATAGTATCAGATTGTCGCGCGATATTTATACAGATACTCAACTAAAAGTCTGCCTCCTTTCTCTTTGTTTTTCGTTCTTTCTCTCCTCCTTTCCCTCTCTCTTTCTCTGTCTATCTGTTTCTCGTCTTCTCTCCTTCTTCTTCTCCCTCTTGCTCTCCGTCGCACCGCAATAACGTTATCCAGTCTCGTGAACAACGCAATCCTCACCGGCGTTGCATCAATTAAGCCGACGAAATCACACAACGACCCATTTATCTCCGCGTAATCTTCCGCCGCGAAATAGAACGCGAAGCGCTTTAATGTAAACAAATTCATTTTTTCTCCTCTTCTCTGTGCGCGCGCACACAGCTGCGTCACGACGCGGGATTTCATTGGGAATATAAAGTAGCGATTTTCCCCAGCCGAGAATATGAGTTGACGACTGGGACGTGTCGTACGGCGGGATATGATGTGACAGTGATGCTATTTTCTCCGGGATAAACTCTCTCCTTCTCTTTCATCCCTCTTTCCTGCAGCGCGTCTCATAACTAGCGCCGAACGGGCAAAAAGTATGTCCGACTCTCCGGGGAGTCGTTGAAAATCTGGCGCTTGCCTTCTGATGACACGTTTCACGATTATCCGTTCTTTCTTTCGGGCCCTCCTTGTACAAATCTCTTTGTTCGTCCCTTTCTTTTCCGCCTTCCTACGTGACTTTAAGTCCCCGAACAAAACTTGTCGTCAATTTTAGGACGAAGGTAACATTGGTTGTCTGACATATCGCAGCAGATTAATTGTCGGGCGTGGGTTCGACGGTGAAGCCACACAAGAAATAGCCCGGTTTACGGTTAACGTTTAATATGGTCACGGTCGGTATGTTCGTGAGACGTGTACGGCTAATCTGCGCGAGCCGACCCGGCGCTAATCGAGATCCGTGCAATTAATTTGGCGGCGCGGCGGACTAAAGCAAACGCGTGTGCGTGCGCGCGTGTGCGTATACGTGGGCCTTGCACACAGAGGCGTTTGACCAGCCGCCGGTGTGTCCTTTCATCTACAGATACCCCGAGTAATTCGGACTCGAGTTTTCCTTAATGAGGATATCGCGCAACTAATTGCCCCTAAATTACGCGCAATCGGGAACGAGGAGCCGCGTTCTCGAATTGAGCTGCGCGAAAATACGAATGGATGTGCTAGCTCATTGGCGGTGGAAACTGTGCGAGTCACGCGGGCGAAACGCAGAGTGGACTGAAACCTTCCACAAAGTCGGACTGTTCAAACTCGGACTGAATCTCTACAGAGACGCATTTCCTGAAATAAGGAAAAAACGGTTTACCTGAAAAATGACTATGACTTATTAAAAGTCATTTTTTAATGAATTCTGCTATAATGTTAGCGATAATAAGTTTATGTGTATGTTACCACTACTACATTGAGAGAAAAGACTGGTAACTATAACAAACTGCATTTAGTTACAGAAATTCATTGAATCCTTAGTAACTAATACTAAATATGATAATAATTACCAAATATTTAATAGATCGGGAGTATGACGTGAATTGCATTCACAGTAACATCAGTTAAATAATTTAGTAATAGTTACTTAATGTTAAATATTTAATATGAAATATATTGCAGTTATGAACAGATGTTTGATAATTGTTATGAAATCGTTATATCCCATATAATAAAAAATTCAGTAGGTACGAGCTCTATTTTCTTACTAGTATAAATATGTTTTGTTGCAGCACAACGAAAAATTCATTCATTTGCAGCTATTACATCGTTTCAATATCTATTATTACAGATAGTTGGTTGAACCTATCAAAAATTTTGTAACTATTACAAAATCGCTTATTTTGCTCAACTATTCAATAAGTTTTATTTACCAAATATATTCTGGAAGCAAATAAATTTTACTTCTGTCAAATAAATAATTTATTTTACAGAACTAAATTAATTAATAAGTATTGCCATAGCTTTGGCCCGCTATATTTACATCTATCATTTAGTAATAGTAACCAAATTTTGATAATATTTATTAAATTCTTCTCTCAGTGCATTTTCATGTTAGAGCAACCAAAAAATATAATTAGAGCCAAAAATAACTATAACTTTAGTTAGATCAACCATTTTTTTCTCTCAGTGTATTTATTTCTCCGCGTTTTCTCTCTTTTAAAAGTTCCATATCCTCTAATACCCTTGACAACATCCGCGCGAAAGAGCGCCGAATACTGAATGTTTTCCACACTGAAAAATTCAGTTTTGTATTTTGGAACTAAAATATTCGGTACATACACGATTTGGTTGGCATTACCGTGTTTTTCGCTCGTGTCAAGTAGAACGTATTAGTGAAAAAGCAAAATACACAGGCGCCAATTGAATGTTTTGATTGCAACATTTGGTCGACCTCACTTTAACCGAATCTCGATCCCTTGTATTAAGTGTTCGTTTCAACAACAGAATTCTTTTTTTCAGCGTATATAGATATCTCAACTTTCTCGTCGTATCTCTTGAATATTTCTCACATGTTTCACATGTCGTGTCCTGCGTTGAAAAACGTCGCGCCGAGTCTTCGCCTCTGAAAAATCGATCGCGCGCCATCCGTATGCACATATTGTACATATTGTATACATTCGGACAGATGTGGTACGTGACTCCGCTTCTTTTCTGAGTCCACGCTCCCACGAGAGAGAGAGAGAGAGAGAGAGAGAGAGAGAGAGAGAGAGAGAGAGAGAGAGAGAGAG
>NW_022639460.1:1295620-1326746 GCF_010583005.1 Odontomachus brunneus | reverse complement strand
AAAAAAAAAAGAGAGAAAAAGAGACAGAGAGAGAGAGAGAGAGAGAGAGAGAGAGAGAGAGAGAGAGAGAGAGAGAGAGAGGGAGGGAGAGAGAAAGAAAGAGAGGAGGTAAGATGGAGAGGTAGATCCATTGGATCACGATGGATGGATGGATGGAAGGACGGATGAGTGGATGGATGGATAGACAGATGGCATCGCGTTACTGCGAGACTCTCGACTACGGAATATCAACGCCTGTAGGTAAGTGAGTCGATCTCCGTACCGAAATCGCGATGTTCTTCTCTCTATCGTGCTTGACCACACGACCGCTGCAATTTGCGAGCGACGTGTCCGGATTTGCAGAATAGTTTGTCTTGCGAGCGATACGATGACGTTTCCCTGTCCCGCGATGAATAAATGGACGAACCGTGTTTGCGGCCTGCCCGTCCCACGAGATCACCAAGACGTCACCTTTCGCCACACTCGCCGCGATTACGCCGCCAATTATTCCCACGTTTGCTGGCCGACGATCGTCGCGCGGGTTTCGCCGTGTCTCCTAGTTTCAAAGGGAGCAATTTTGGGGAATTAACGACCGAACGTGTCGTAATCCCGAGACGAATTCGCGGGAGAGATGGATAGCTGCGCTTTTGTCAGCTCGATTTATAAGTTAGTGCGGATTTTCAGGCAAAATTTAAGTGCATTTTACTCCTGTAAAAACTTCATCGACGATACGTGTGCCATTCTATTCAATAATCCTTTACCATCTTTCACGTAATCTCACAATTCCGCATCTCCTGTAAAATTCTTATATTTTTCCGGCAAAAAAATGCACCAAGTGACTTTTCACATTTCCTAAAGAAGCGAAGTTTAGGAGTTTTGTAATGAACGAAACAGATTATAATCGAAGGTGTAATATGTCGGTGAATATGATAGGTAAAGATAAATTCTAACATCTCTAACATCTCAATTCTAACAATTTTTATGGAAATAAAAAAGCACAATGCACCGGAAAAACTCGTTGCTGTCTCCCATTTTCAAGCTGCAAGAAAGACAATTGTACTTCTTGAAAGGATCATACCACTTTGAGGCGCTGACGAAACATCAGAATCATTAATTTTTTTTTCAAAGCAACTATAAATTATGAATATTCTCTTTATTGTTTAGTACATGGTTTGATGAAAATTTTGTGAAAATGGTTTTAAAAAATATTAAAAAATAGCTGAGTTATATATAGGATATCTTGTGAGCTTTTTTGCTGAAACGCGCATTCCGATAGTGTATACGAAATATCTCGCAAATTTGGAAAAATCTCGAAATATTTCGAAAAACAATCATCCGATTGATTTTTAATTTGGCGCTCATATTCTTAACAAAATATCTAAGGCACAAGGGATTAGTAGGGATTTTGAGAAAAATGAAAAATTATGGAAGTTACAGCAAATTGAAGGCATAAATTCGATCTTTGTCTAAAAAATTTAAACATTTATTTAACTATAAAATTATTATAAAAATTATAAAAAATGGTTAAATCTAAAAAATTCTTGTTGATAGTATGTATGCCAAATTGAAAGTCAATTAGATAATTAGTTTTTGAGATATTATGTACACCATTAGTACACGTTTCAGTAAAACGGGACATCCTATAACTCGACTATTTTTTACTACTTTATACTTTAATATTTAACCAAAATTTTCACCAAACCATGTAAACGTCGTAAATAAACGAAATTGTTCATAATTTGTTAATAGTTGCGTTAAAAAAAATGTGTGACTTTTGAAGTTTCTTTCAGCGCCTCTGGGTAGTGTGACTCCTTAAACACATTATTATTTATGTCACAAAACGTGCTCTGAGATGTTTGAAAAATAGTCTGAAACGTGAACTATAGATTTTCAGTAAGATTTTCCTCAAAAAGGACGTTTCAGAACCCCTTACTTTCTTATACGAAACGTGAACTATAGATTTTCAGTAAGATTTTCCTCAAAAAGGATGTTTCAGAATACAACCCCTTACTTTCTTATACGAAAATTCAAATATCCAAATATCTTTTAGAGAGAGGTGGATAAATTAAAAGCTTGTATGGATATATACGCATCGCCCGGTTATAAAGTTTTCTATCGTGAAAAAACTGTGAGACCGGGAATATAATACGCGGTATCGTCGCGATCGCGCGAGTTATTATTCCTCGCGCTTCTATATTTCATGATATATATTTTTTGGCCCCTCTGCGAAACACAAAGTTAATACGTTATGAAATTTTGACGCCCATGTTTTAAATATGTTCCCGCGCCGTATCTCGTGGATATTTCGACGCGGGAAAGCGGTGTTTAATGCGCGCGTGAGAAGGGAATTTCCATTTATTTACCTTTGTGCGTGACTAACGACTTCTTAACCGCTCCCACCGTTTGAACCGTTTTCACTTGAACGCGAAGACAAAGCACCGGCGATAGGAGAGAGAGGAGCACATGCGACTACGTCAATCGTACATTAAGTCATGACAAATGGGAAACGAGGCGAGGCGAAACGAGATACGACGGGCCGCGACCATTTCCACGAGCAACGAAAGCCGTGTATCCCGCTACGCCCCCGGCGACGTAATTCCCTGGCGAATTAATATCTCGGAACGTCGATATCGCGACGACAAAAAGCGAATGCAAGGGAAGGAAACACGCGGTTCGACGTCTTACGTTAGTTATGGAACACACGATAAGCTACTTCTTTCTTTTTTTCGTCCTCGAGATCCTCTTATTTGCGCGTTTTCTCCGCGCAAGAGATAGCTTTCGCTCGTAAAGTGCACGCGTCGACGTTTATAAGAAGGTTTCAGCTCGAATAAAACCTCGTCTTAAATTACTAAAATAATAATTTTGCAACGATACTCGTGAAATGGGATTCGTAAGTGCCATAAATATGCATGCAGTGTTGCATTAAAAAGATATATATTTATGTAAATAAAATTTTCTTAAAAGGAGAATACAATTTTTTTAAGACACTCATTTGATGACAGCATCAATTGTAAGAGAAGAAATACGAAGATATATAAATAAAAAAATACGAAAATATATAAATACAAAGATATAAAAATAAGAAAAGAAATGCGATATGCAGTGCATATTTAATAATAAATAAATTCAACACAAAATCGTGAATAATTTAATCTTTTATAAGCTTTGATATATTGATATTATTAATTATACACTAATTAATAATTAACTTCGTCAATCGATTAAACTATACGCGATTAATTTTGATTATTGATCTGCCAATTATTTCAGGCAACATATATATAGCCAGAAAGATATAATTTCATTTTTAACAGAATTCTTCGAAACTTAGAGAGTTTCACTCTTACGTATGACCTTATTATTCTAAAATCAAAAAGAAATATTCTTAAAAGCACAATATTTTTAAAGTTAGAAAAATTTCGTATTTTATCTGCAGTACAAGTTTCGTTCTCACTAGAAATTTCTTCTAGTAATGGAGCTTTTCGCTTCAGATAAACATATTACTTTTGATTTAAAAGAGGAAAACAGCAGAGTTGTAAAAATATCAATTAAATTCGCCTCAATTTAATAATTGATTTGAGTAAATAATTTCTAATTTAATTAATTGACGATTAATATAAGCTTATTCAATTAAAAATATTTTAATTAACCACTGACTTTCTAGAAATCTAATTAAAAATCATTCAATTAACGATTGATTTGAAGGAATTTAATTAAAAACTGTTGAATTAACGCTTAAAACGAGCGAAATTCCGTGTTAGACGTGCGGCGCGACTTCAAACGCTTATAAATCGAGTCAATCATAGTTAATGTAATTAAAGATTATTTAATTAATAATTGATATAAGCAATATATATATATATATATATATATATATATATATATATATATATATATATATAAGCATATTTTCAGTTCGATTGGTTACCATGAGCAATATAAATAACTATGATTATAATTTCGATTGACATCGATTGGTCAATTGTCTTATTGCGCTTTTAGATTAAATTTGCTTATATCAATTGTCAATTAAACAATCTTTAACTACATTGACTATGTTCAATCGTTAATCGAATAATCTTTAATTACTTTCGCTCGTTTTAATCGTTAATTTAACAGTTTTTAATTGAATTCCTTTAAATCAATCGTTAATTGAATAATTTTTAATTAGATTTCTTGAAGTTAGTGGTTAATTAAAGTATTTTTAATTAAATAGGTTTATATTAATCGTCAATTAAATTCGATAATTAATTGAAAAAGTAATTAATTATCGCAATTCTGGAAAATAGTTAAAATAATATCTAGTACATTTCTAATTAATAGTTCACTTTTCATTAAAGAAGGAATAATCTTCTGATAAGAGCTTTTGCTTGGAATATAGGATTATACATAAAAAAAGTTGGATTGAATTAACCATTTTCTGGTGAAAACTTGTTAACTTGAACAAAATTCTGGTGACCTCAATTTTTAGCTCTTCCATATTTCACCAGGAATTTGCTTGATGCAAACTCTTCTTTCCGTGTAAGAAATAGCACTCTGTAACTAGAATTCTTTTTTCGGGCGTTGGGATATTTCCTTGTTGGCTTTAGAAAAATCCTCTTGATGTCTTATATAACAGGATTTCGCTGAGAATAAGACTATATTTTTTTAGGCGTGTACATGTATTATACGTTTATATTAATTTCTAGTCGAACACACTAGCACTTCCTTATTCACGTATAACGCACGAATAAGCGACGCCGCGATGATTAGCGTCGTTAATTAACATCGCTCGGCCGTCGTTCTACGACGCGTTAACAATTCAGTTTTCCTACGGAGCTCAGAAGTGCGCCACGGGGGTGCGAGACGTAAGGTGCGCGATAGCAGGCCGTATTGTTCGTCGCCGTCGTGCGGATTAGCGCCGGCGGTTCGTGGCGAGAGGTGATAGCCTTTTGCGGAGGTCGCAAGTTGCTTATACTCCGGGGTTAGATTTCAATGCATTTGTTTTAGCTAAAATTCTGTTGGTCCTGCGCGCGACACTCGCTCCCTCTCCCTCTCTCTCTCTCTTTTCCTTTCTCTCTCTTATCTTCCTTGCCTCTTCCTCTTTCTCCTTCTCGTGGTTCATTGAAATGCGCACCAAAAGAGAGAATAGCGGGCGAACGCGGCCGTGGCGGTGCGAAGGCTAAGTCCCGGATTAAATCGGGATTATTCCACTTTGTGTAGTCAAACGTCCGGCTACATCCAGGAGAGTGTTTTTCTTGTATACTTCGGAGTCGTATTATTTAAGCTTTTCCCCTGCCTACGTCATCTCTCTTCCTCCCTCCTCGTCACGAGGTGGAATATCTATTATGAATTTGCGGGTAATTTAGATTTACGATTCCGCCGTGTATACTACGTACGCCGCGAATTCGTATATCTCTTTTTATTTTATTCTTCCTCCTCTTTCTCTCTCTCTCTCTCTCTTCCTCTTTTTTTCTTTTTCATGAAATCGTAGTTCACCAAACGCGCCGGATCAGACCGGGACGTTATATACGAGAGTAAAATAATAGGCGTCGTAAACTATCGCGCTACCGTTGTCTGAACACGCTCGACGTAGCGCGTGCGAGCGCGCGCGTCGTATTTTAGAAAAAAATCCCACATACGTCGCACGTGATAACATTTATACCGATATCGATACCCGAAATAAATCCTTGACACTTAATGGCCGACGTATGTCGTTCCTCCGGTCGGACGGAGTGTAACACGTAGCCACGTCTGAGAAGAATTCCGCAAGTCGTAAGAATTTCGTGAGAAAAAAGAGGAGACATGAGGGGGTCATTCAACAATTACATCACACCACAAATGGGGGTGGAATTCAGCTTGCGTAACGTTACGTAACGACAGGAAGGAGAGGAAAAAAGAGAAAAGGTTGTGAAACGTGATAGGTATTTTGCACCTAAATTTTTATACCTAAAACATATTCTATAAAAATATTTTAATTTTGCGTTAATAATCAAGATTTTAATTTTGAAATATTAATTTTGTTGAAAAAACGACTTTTACTAATTAAAATTATAAAATAAAATAATTAACTTGAGGTTTTACACCTAAATATTTATTTCAATAATATACAATAAAAATATAAAATATAAATTATTATTAGTATATTAGAGAAAAAAGACTATATCTTCAATTTAATATTTATCTCTCACAATATGATCATAAGTAGTTTTTTCTAATTCCTTGTGAGGGAGGGGAGAAGTAATTTACATGTCACGTAACATTGGAAAGGAATCCAACAGTTTCGCGACGAAATGTGATGAAGCAAAGGGAGGACAAGAGGGAAACTAAAAAGTATTCAAATTTCGCATGACAAATTTCTAAATGCAAAAATCGAGTTTCCGGATTTCTGCGACGCAATCTTCGATCCTCCCTCTCGTCGAGATTCGAGCTGTATAAACGCGCGCGAAAAATAATTATGTGGTAACTTGAGTCTCTTGATCGACCCTCGGGACATAATTGAGCGCGCGTCAGTCTTTTCCCACGGCGCCGTAATCGGCGGCGCATTTAACGCGTTATCAGGAAGGGATAGACAGGTGAACAAAGACCGACCGACGTTTCTCATCCGAAGACGATCCCGGGAGTACATTGTCGTATCTAGTCCCGTCCTCTCTCGCTGAGACGTCTTCTCTATACACTTGAGTGTCCCTCTCTCGCGGATCGATCCTCTCGACGCTGAGCAGAGCGAACCAAGCGCTCTTCTCGCGGTTTCTGTACGTTACTAAAAGATTTCTTCTCCTTTCCTTACCGTTGCGAGCTCAACAGACACGCGCGCGTGTCATACGAGTGCGATATTAGATATTTACGTCGATTTATGTGCCTCCCCAAGAATCGAGCGCGGTAAAACATGTCGTCCCTCGAAATCACCCCGCGTAACTGAGATTCATACGCTCCCCCTTCCCCCCCTCCATACGGATAAAATAAAAGGAAATCTTACTGTAGAAAGATAGGATGTTCTTTAACAAAAAAATATCCTGCACGCAAATAATTCTTCTCGAAGATATAAACATTTATTATTCCAAGAAGCACCGTAAAGTACTCTTGTCCGGTTTGAATATACTTATGAAGCAGAAAATATCTCAAGGAAGTATGGGAAACTTAGGTCGTGCTCTAAAACGTCCCCTTTGAGGGAAATTTTACCGGAAATTTATTACTGGAAACTTTTTTTTAATACTTTTATTGAAAATTTATGTGGTTCACGCTACATATACTATAGATTTTTAGTAAAATTTCCCTCAAAAGGGACGTTTTGTGGAATGCAACTTTTGAAAGTAAAAAATTAAACGATATGCAAAAGTAGTTCTTCCTAGAAGTATGGGACTTTCTTAATAGATTTGAAACGCAGGCGAGAAGAAATTCTCACATTGAGTTATATCTTTCATGCATGTCATGCGTTTAATGCTACACGGGAGAAAAAGATTTAGTTGAATTAACTTTGACAGTGAACAAACAGAAATTCTGCTCCAAAAAACCAAATTTATAGGAGTCAGAAGTACTGTCTCCTTCAACAAAAAATCAATTCACTACATTTATTTGTACAACCGCTCTTTCGCAAGTAACGAAATACAATACAACGGTTATAACTGCGTGTCACTGTTCAAGATATCGATCATATATCTTCTCCCCCCTTTTTTTTTTGTAAGGCAGGGAAAATGCGTTACGCACACCCCCGACGGTCAGGGAATCCTCAGGGGTAGTGTGGGACTCTCCCCCTCTACGAGAGAGAGAGTATGTGGGGACATCGCGGGCATCGCCAGCAGCATTCTTTCGCGGTGCCCCTACCGCGACCAATTTTTGGCCTGACCGGGGGTAGATGTTCCCCCGGTCCGTCCCTTGATGCGGAGGAGGGCGATCCGCTTTCCCACCTCCGCACCGCCCTACGAGGGGGGGTTGTTGCCGGGGCCCAGGTCCCTGCCCGGGACCCAACTCCCCTCGTGGCCCCCGGGTCGGCGCACGGTAACTTTTTGCGCCGGCCCTATAGGCCCATTCCTCTGTGGGGGAGGGTGGGTGGATACCCCTCCCCCCATGGCCCCGTTTCGAGTCGCCCGGGGCGGGAGAAATGTTCCCGCCCCGGACCAAGGACCCATCCCGTTCATATCTTCTCCCCTAGCGTGAACTCACGAAAAGTGAAAAGTTTCGCGTGGAAATTTTCATATTTCCATTGTTCGAGTACATGATTGTTAAAGCCGTCGAGTTCACGTGAAACTTCTCACTCTTCACATTTCCACCTTTAGGATAAGGTTACATGATCGCTACCCAGAGGCGCAAGGAATATTCCGTCTTCCTGCAATTCTCGTAGACGCGTATATACAATAGTACTATATATTGCTATGGTTACTAGGCAAGGCAAAAGTTTTTCCCGTACTGGCATCAGAAATAACGAGTAATGAAGACTGCAGCTGAAAATACACATATCCTCGATAGAAGTTAATCGGAGCAGGCCTTAAGCATGTAGTGATTCTAGCCAGAGATGTTTCACAATAGGAATGTCTTCGTAGAGCCTGAATATGGTTAAGATAGGTAAATTCTGAATAGAATTTCGTGAATAGGTCATGAATTGATGCTGACGTGGATACCTCAAACGAGGTATATACTAATAAAATTCGGTTAGGCGCAAGTTAGCTTATTCCTAAAATTGTTCCATTGAAGAGACGATTATTTATTAAATTTTCGTTTAAAATATATAGAATATAACGTATTATATATAATGTACAATAATACAATATATATATATATATATATATATATATATATATATATATATATAGTAATAATATAATATTATGTGCCTCCCCAAGAATCGAGCGCGGTAAAACGTGTCGTCTCTCGAAATCGCCCCGCGTAACTGAGATTCATACGCTCCCCCTCCCCCCCTCCATACGGACAAAATAAAAAGAAATCTTACTGTAGAAAGATAGGATGTTCTTTAACAAAAAAATATCCTGCACGCAAATAATTCTTTTCGAAGATATAAACATTTATTACTCCAAGAAGCACCGTAAAGTACTCTTGTCTGGTTTGAATATACTTATGAAGCAAAAAATATCTCAAGGAAGTATGGGAAACTTAGGTCGTGCTCTAAAACGTCCCCTTTAATAATAAATACTAATATAGTAATAATATATAATAATAAAAATTATAATAAGACTTTGTGGAAGATACGTGAATTAGACGTGTTGGAAGATTGTGTAATAAGCACAAATACTAAGAAAGGTTTTAATTTATTAAATTTTAAATGAATATATCAAAACAAGACCTTAATTCGTCATTTCAATCAGAGTTTAGTTAGGTATATTAAAATAGAATCCATTTAGATTTACAAACCTAGGCGCCAATTTGTAAAAACGTTACATTTTAGTGATATTATTGATATACTATATTATCCGACAGGAAAATTGTCGACATGTAATCATTCTCATTCCTTTGGGAAGAGGGATACATATTCTTCATCAGATATATGCGATGGAGTCTGTCGTGGACTCCATCAGACTAATGCATGGATAAAAGGAGTACGGTTTCGCCTTTCAGCGGCACCCTTAAATATTCATTTAGCAAGAGCTGCTGCTCGAATTTTTGCAGTTACAAATTTGGAGATTGTCTCTATGCCTGAGCACTCTGCTCACTCGACCTCGTGCCTTCTGTATCTACTCGCTCCGCGTCTAAATAGCTTATTCTGTTATTCGCCCGCCGGCTTGGCGCGACACGGTCGGCAAACAGAACTCGAAAACTTCGTTGAAAGAGCACGGACATGGCTCACATCGCACTAGACGATATATTAGAATTCACGGTCCATCGGCTGGTCGATAAATCCTTCGCTGAAAGCGGCGTGTCGTTATTCGCGGAACTTTCGCGATTCTAACGCGAAAGCTCGCCGCGAAATCGGTCGTAAGAAATAGGCGCAAGCGTGACGGACGAGCGACAGGACAAAACGCCAGGATAATCCGAACAACGAAGACCCCATTAGTGTCTTCAGCTGCTGTTTTTTTTTTTTTTTTTTTCATAATCTCAAGCTGATCCCCAATCAAAAATTTGGCCCTATGTTAAAAAATTCTACAATGAATGAATAAATTCTACAACGCTAGAAGGAGCTAAATTAGCAAAGTAGGTTTAATTCTAATGATACACGGAACAATTAACCAAATATCTGATCAAATATGAACGATCCAGAAATTCCTATTGAAGTAATCCGAATTTTGTTTAAGTTAACAAGATTTTTGGTTGATTTAAGCAGAATTTAGGTTACTTCAATCGGAATTTCTGGATTGTTCATATTCGTTCAAATTTCAGTTTGGTTAATTCAACTAAACTTTTTTTTCGTGTACCATTTACTCCTACTTTTATTCTGATGATATCCAAAAAATTTCCTTTTTCTCTTTCCTTAGCATTAAAATAAATTGTATTATAGATAAATTGATATATTAAATATATTATAGATAAATTGTATTGTATTCAGAATATCAGAATAGGCGTTGAATGAAATAGTGAGACTAAAAATAAGATCATAATTTCGACTCGGGTAGATTAAATAGAATCAAAAGATGTTGATGTAAGTTTCAGAGGATCAAATTAGGTGTTGAGTGGAATAGTGAGACTGAAAGTGGGATCAAAATTTCGGTCTCTTAAAGAAATACGACGAAGCACTCGTTCAAGAATTATTCAATATTTGAACTTTTTATTTATTTCTAATTGTTTCAATTATTTTTTACTCACTTAGTATTCGACTATCTCAATATATTTTAATAGCATTTCACACTTAGACTACGCACGGAGAGAAACATTTTGTATTTGGATTAAATTTTTATCGCACCCACGTGTTAATTTCAACATATTGTCGTTGTGCTATTCTGATTATTCTGCGTTGAGTTTCGTATTCACTATCTGTAAGTGTTAAAATAACAGAATAGTGTCCAAATGTTACATTCCTGTACTAATTCTCGACATATTACTTGTGTTATATGTTTATGCATTTCTCTTGTTTGAATTGTTGAATTTGAATTAACACAATAATTAGAGCAGATGAATTAGCACACGCGAAATATAACAGAAAACTTTTTACAGTGTACGTTAATGTGTACGGATAGCACGAGCAGCATTAAGAGGGCATCATGAGCGCTTTCGAGATGCATAGCAGATTCGAAATTTCAATTCGGGTGATTGCGTTATTGAAGTTCCGCGCAATTATTTCGAAACTATACCATACAAACCCGTCGTGAACGTAACAATGGAACGATAATAATTATTGTGCGCGGAAAATGCATTATTTAATTGATCATTGTCCGCGATAATTGATAACCACGTTCGCGATAATAACGGATATTAAAACATCACTAGCTTTCTTCGGGCCGTGCGAGATATTTGCATCTAAATTACGAATTAATTAACACAGTCGCGCGGCAACAATCAGCGTATGCCTGTTTGCAAACATTCTCCCTCTCTCTCTCTCTCTCTCTCTTTAGCTCTTTTCAATAAATAAATAGTGCTGCCTCTCACCCTTTCCTTTCTCTCATTCTCACTTTCCGCGTGGTCACCAATTTACAATCTGCAATTATAAGTACGAGCTGATCCTCGCTTCGGGGGAACGTTCGTTTTGTACAATTAATCAACGGTATCTCGCGCGCCATCAGCTCGAAAAAGGGTCGCCGTCCCCGGGCAACGGAACGGGGAAGTCTTAGTCCGCTAATGCGGCTTGTTTCAGGTCAAGTAAGCCTGAAAACCTACAATTTGCCCGCCGAGAGTCACGTCGCTCCCCAGCAACGCGAGCACGTCTCCGTCGAGGCCTCGCGGGGCAACCGAACGCCTGCGGACGCAAAACTACCTCAAAAACGGCCTGTGCGGAAAACAGGCTGCGCGTGTACGGCCGAGGTTCGCGCGAATTACGCGAACGATGCTGCTGTCGACTAATTGGACAATGACTCATTAGGCGGCGGCGACGTCGGCGAAAACGTCGCACAAAGGCTGCACGAAAAATTCAGCTCCGACGAAGCAACAATACCCCGTCCGTGCGTTAATGAATAATAATGATAATAGTAATATGATAATTATTATGACAATAATAATAGTTTGCGCGGCACGTTGACACGCTCGTGTCGGAAACTCGCGTGTTTCGCGCGCGCATGATCGCTCGCAAATTTATGAGGGCAAACAAATAATCTTCGTGAGCGTACATTACGAGAAAATGCAGCGGCGACGAGCAGTTTGTTGAATTAAGTGTGTTGAATTAAAATTCACCGAGTTAGCATAAAATTGCGCGGCTTGTTTGTCAGCGAATACGTCGCGTGGAGGGTCGCACACGCAAGGCAAACGACGCGACAGTTTTATTGTCGCTGTAATGCCGCTTTCCTCACGTACGCGGCACGTCGTCGAACGCAAATCGCTGGATACCGTTTGGAACCTTCCTCTCTCTCTCTCCCTCGCAGTCAAAGATGCGCTGATATTTACGCGAATATGGTCCGTGTACCGCGCTTTGTCACGTATCATCAATTCGAGGACGGATACGAGTGGACGACGTTAATGAGGGGAGCCCAATAAAATTTCACGCGCGCATTATGAAGATCTTCAGAGAGAGAGAGAGAGAGAGAGAGAGAGAGAGAGAGAGAGAATCTATGAATATTGTATTGTGCATGGCAAAAGAGCAATTTATAATTAGCCCGACAACGCGTACATTTATTGACAGCGCTATCCGCTTTTCCCGTCGATTGTGCGTTAAACAGCAATCGAGAAGTAGACATCGGCCGACTCTCTCTCAATTCTCCCTCTCTCTTTCTCAAAAAACATCTGCGTTCTGCTATGTATACACTTGAGATTCACTTTAAAGCTCTCTTATTAGAGGACCGGGGTTAGATGCCTTATATTTTAGAATTTCGAAGTTACAACTTTTCCGGCTTTATATTGATTTATAACGAGTCTCTTCGCACATACGTGTGTGTGTATGTAGGGGAGATGTCCCATATCTCAGAATTTCGAAGTTACAACTTCTCAGGCAACTAATTGTTGTGATTGATTGAGTAAACATAGCATAGATTGAGGCAACTTTCTTCTCGAGATATCTCGCGCAATTTGAAAATTAGTCCTCTCTCTCTCTCTCTCTCTCTTTTTTTAGAATTTTCGCGACTCGTTCTCTCGCACGGAGTGACATTACATCCAGCATTAGCAAGGCTGCGGACAAGCCCGCCGTAATCGGCTCTAATGGTGACTGTAAACCCATGGTAATCGATAGACCACCACGGCTTTGGCTTCCGGGCCATTACACGCAAGCGATTTGCAATTAGATTCGGCGCGGCACGGAATACGCAATATAACGACGACGGCACCGGCGGACGCGGGCGGGGGAGCGGAGGGATGCGTGCGTGTCCGCGTTGCGGATTTTCAGATTTTCGGTTCGGAACACGGCGAATAATCGTCGGTATTCGTGACGCAGAGAATACGCGCGCGTGCGCCGCGCTATCCGCGCGTAACTTGATTTTTTTATGCCAATATTAATGGAGAGAGCGAGTCAAATTGAAACTGAATCGCGTAAAGCGCGATTTGCACGAATTGTGTGTATCACCGCGAGTAAACCAACGGGAGGGCGCGCACGCGCAACTGGCGGGCTCGGGGGGGGAAAGGGAATGTAAATCTCATCGTGTACGGATAACTAGAGACGAAATGATAAACCGACGCGGACACATGTCGCATCTGATAATGCGGAACGCTTGTAAATTTTTGCAGAAAATCTACGAAAATCGAGTCTCGTTTTTATTTCTCATTTCATTTCTACTTCTGCCCTGCCTCTTTTTCTCTCTTTCTCTCTTTTCCTCTAACTCTCTATCTCTCCTTGTTTGCGTGTCTATTTTATAATTTCATTATTACGTAACCACGGGAAAAAATTTCATCGCGAATTTATTTGACACTTCCGCCGGCGTATTATTAACGCAGAGAGGGAGAATTAATATTACATAAATTTACGTAATTTTTGCTCTCGTGCCGTTTCTTTAATTTATATAATTATGGAAATAATCGTAATTTAGCAGTACGTATCTCAATTGTTTTAATACGTCGTGCAGTACTTGCAATATAATTGGTCCATGTGTTCGGCTAATATATTTTACGCAAATCGAAAGAGAGAGCGGATTAATGAGATTTTCAGTCGCGTGTAAATACGTTTTCAGCGATATTAGTCACGGAACCGCGCGCGCTTAGTCTGCATTCTGACAGAGTGCGTGCATAGACGCGATTTCGCGCGAATTTTTACATTTTCGATCTGTATCTGCTCGGAGGCTGTATACAGAAAACTATATATACGAACAATTGCGCGCCGGGTTCCGTTTAAAATTTTAATCACGCGCGCCGTATTTCTACCAAATGAAAAAAAAACATACGCACGCACATCGCTTGTTACGATGATTTTTGCATCGAGATGGAAGCGCACGGCCGTTTGAGTCGCATTGTGCAAAAACCAAAAATTTCGGCCTCGCATCGGCAATGTCGCCGCCGGAAATCCCGGCTCAGCTCCCTTTTTTAATTGATAAACCCGATAACCGTTAGGAGAGCCAGTAGCCGGATACATTACGGTGGGGATTAGGGGGCGAAAAATGGAATTGAACCGATTCTCGCCATTAGACGCGAAAATCCTCGGGCCCGCGGATAAAAGCCCGGCAAAAATAGATGTTGGCCCCTCGACGTCGGCGCTCGTTTAATATGCACACAGAAAATTCTCCTTGAACGATACACATGGAGAAAACACCAAGGATATACTTACTTAAGTATGGCTGCCATAACAAAATATTACTATTACTTTTTCCGCCCATGCATACAAGATGGAAGCAATAACCATAGTATTCTGGAAATAGCAGTTGCGCGCTAAGGAACGTAGTAAGAAGGGTATCTAAAAAAGTCCGATTTCGGCCCCCAAAGTTGTAAATAAAAGAAATAGTATCTTTTGAAGGTTTTATGGTCTTTCAAGTACGATAAAGCTTTCAAAAAGTTTGTAGTATATGAGGGACACCTTAAAAAAGGACAGAGCAAAAACATATATTCGCAATAATATTACTTTTTCCGTCCATGTACACAAGATGGTAGCAATAACTATAGTATTCTGGAAATATCAGTTGCGGGCTAAGGAATGTAATAAAAAAGGGTGTCTAAAAAGTCCGATTTTGGCCCCCAAAGTTGTAAATAAAAGAAATAGTATCTTTTAAAGGTTTTATAGCCTTTTGAGTACGATAAAGCTATCAAAAAGTTTGTAGTGTATCGGGAACACCTTGAAAATAGAGCAAAAACGCGTGAAATATAACAACTGCTGAATCCAGAATCACAAACACATAAACACACAACCCTCTTTATCGCCATTTTCCCAATACAAATACGCCTTCCGTTTCACTGGATGCATTTTTGTAAATCTTTTTAATCCCATTCCTTTATAGAATCTACCAAGTCACTTCTCTCCGCCATAGACACATTTATTTCCACCATCCCTTACACACACACACACAGAACATTCCTTCTTCCTCTGTCCCCCTCTTCCGCCCAAGCTCACAAGGATGTGTTTTATGGTAGCTTCATACATCAACCAAATTTCTGTACATTACATTTTTGTTCAATTTTCAAGCTGTCTCCGAAACATCATAAACTTTTTAATAGCTTTATCGTATTCAGAAGATAAAAAAATCTATAAAAAACACTACTTCTTTTACTCACACCGTTAAGGGTCGAAGCCTTTTTTAGACTCTTTTTTTAGCTAGAAACATGGCAAGTGTTTTAATGATACATTTCAGTTCTTAAAATAGAGAGAAAGAGAGAGTGAGAAAGACAGAAGTAGCACATATGAAATGAAATGAATTACAATAGAATATCGACTTATTCCTCAGTCAAAATTCTACAGCAATATTTACTATGAAATTCTCTCTGTCTATACAGGATGTCCTAGACTCTCCAGCCGGAGAAGATTACAACGGCAGTTCCTCGATCTAATAAATGTTGACACCTTCCAGAAAAATTTTCTACGTGTTACGTGTAACGTCAATAATACAACATTAACAGCAATAATATAGTGGCATACAGTAGCCGGTGATATCTCTTCGGCGCGTTTACGAGCGCGCGACGTTATTTAGCAAAAGCGCTACATAGCGGGCGCCATATAACGGCGTAGCGTAGATCAAGGGATAATTGCACAGAATCAAATAGTCGAATCGAGGCCGCGATGATACGTTATCCGCCTAATGGCGTTAACGACACTAATTCTATGGCTTCTGCGCGTTCTCGCTTTTCTGCGCTGGCACGAATGGCCTTTTAAGCTGTATCCGCACCGGGATACGCCCGCTACGCACCTTTACTCCTGTGTCACGGTACCATCACGCGGCACACTAATGATGTGCTGTCGCGAAATTGCCCGTACAACAAATTAGAGCGGCAACCGAGGAAATTGGATCTAGACGGCCCCAGGGGTGTGTGCTGCTCATGTGCTTCCTTTAGTGTTTATCTTGAGAGGAACAGTAAATATACAAAACCGCGAAATGGTCCCTTCAGAACATTGATATTCTGAATTGATATTCCTGAATTTTATTAAAATGGAAATAATACCACGGATAAAAAATAGGGAAAACTGATTTAGTAGTAGTGAAGTAAATTCTCGAGTTTCTCAAAATTTTGCATTAACATTCTTCATCTCGTAAGTGAATAAACCTTGTACCCCGCCGGCCATGTTGGATTTGTGAATGACATATATTGATGAAAGTTGCGTGTTATTTCTGTATAAAGATAAATATGGACGAAAGAGCGTTTGAAATTACTTAGTACTTAAGCACGCTTGTAAAGTTGTCCGAAAGGTATTCCTTTTCCTTAACAATTAATAATGTGAGAGAAGTTATAACTTCGAAATTTTAAAATATAGAGCATCCAGCCGTAATTTCCTCGACGTAGTAATAAAGCTATCCTCACTGCTGGGTCTCTTTAATGAGCGCTGTTACCGTGCCGGACGCGAGTGAGCGAGCGAGCGCGATCACGGAAAACTTCCGATTAGACCCGCAATCACGGAATCGATAGCGGTCGTAGAGACGATTAGCAGCAAAACGTACAAATCGATGCAGAGAGAAATAGCACCCACACCCTCTTTCTCTTTCTCTCTCTATCTCCGTTCCTATATCTCTATCTATATCTATCTGTCGCTATCTCTATTACCGTTCCTCTCTTTTTCCCTTTCCCTCGTCCTCGTGGACGACGGTAAGCGGCTTTTCCACCGTACGTTACCTGATTAGGAAGCACCAACTAAGGAATCTATCGGGCCTGCAGCGCGACGTGAACTCGTCCTCTTCTCGGACGACTCAACCGGTCGTCCTCGCGAAGGAACGCCGCGCGTCCGAGTAACGTTCGCGACTGGAAACAATAATTCCCGAATTTAATGCGCGCGTTCCAAGGGTCAGGGGTGAGAGCGAGAGCGAAGCTCGCTTAACTTGCGAAACAACATTAACCGATTGCGAGAACAAGTGCATTTGAATGCGCTACTCCGCGCGGCACGGCGTTATGATGAACGTTACTAACTTATACGCCTAAAAGCATAACTCATGTCCCGGAGAATGGAGTTGCAACTGCTTGCATTAAATGTGTGTTTCTTGAACGGGTCGCGTACAGAGAGAATGCATAAATTCTGCCGCTGCTTGGAACAATTTGTGATTTGTACATAACAGTTAGATTTCGGATTTTGTGAAATCCGCGAAGTGATGTGTCCAGATTAGCGCGCGTGCGCGTGTGTATGCATTTATGCGTGTGTATCAGTGTGTGGGTGTGAAAGCGGGTTCTCTAAAGCGCGTTCGGTCTTATCCGTATTTTGACAAGGTGACTCCGCGCGGAAGTTTATACATGCCCTTTAAACTAACATTTCCGCTATATTTCGCTCCAAAGACGTTCTTTTCGCGTTTTATTCGCTTTGGATAGTCTCTCTTTTTCCCTTATTGTTCTTATTACTACAATACTGTTTCTTCACTTTTTATTCTTTTTCTTTTCCAGATCGTAGTATTCTATGTAACTTTTTTGAACGTTTTTAAAGAGAAATACTCTATAGCGTTAACAACCAATCTCTCTCTCTCTGTTTCTCTATTTTTCTTTCTTTTTTCATCTACATACGAAATCAACGGGCAACTGCACGTGTTCGCAACGAGAGGCATTAATTTTCTTTCCCTTCGCTCGCTTTCTTAATTGAATTTCCGATTTGCCGCGTTGTCCTTTTTATACGTTTTGGGATTTATTATTTCTCTATTTTCCGAAAAATTACCCAAATATTTGCGAAATATACGTTTCTCGAATTGTAACTCTGCGAGGATAAATATAACCTGAGTTTAAAAACAAGGAATTTGTATAGCTATTCATGCGAAGAAATTAGGTCAGTTGTAAAGGCGCGACTTCATTTTTGAATAAAATTTGACTTTATCGCATTTAATGCAAAGAAATTAATCATTATCTAAAATAATAGTCGTTTTCATTATCTTTCGCCGATATTCTGGTAACATTTGTTAATTTCTATTATATGAGGTGGCCGATTTATATTGTCTAAAAAGACAAGAGAAACGGAAACATTACAACGGAAACGGAAACATACAAATTTTCTTTATCGTTATTTAAAGCAGTCATATTTAAACGTTATTTCACTTTACAAAGCTCTGGCATTCTGTTATCATCTTCATATAATCAATCAACGTTATATTATATATAGAGAGAATTTCATAGCAAAAATTATTATAGAATTTTGTAATTTGTTATGTTCTTCAATAAGATAAATCACACTAATCTATTTCTGTATTACTAGAAACATAGCAAAATTAAAAAGAATTTATATGAAAAAAGAAATAGTATTCTGCTCGTGTGATATTATATTTTTTGTTACTCGCTTTTCTCCTCTCTTTTTCTACAGTTATTCTTTATTGGTTCTACTAACAGTCTGTTCCTGCAGTACTAGAAACATAGTAAAATTGAAAAGAATTTATATGAGAAAAAAATATTTCCTCGTATATTGTTTCCTTCTTTACGTTATTCTATTTTTTTCTCTTTTTCTATGTTATTTTTTATTAGTTTTACTATGGTCTGTTTCTGTACTATTAGAAACATAATAAAATTTAAAGGAATTTATATAAAACAAAGTTATAAAAGTTATAAAATTCATCCCGTGTACACGGACAGAGAATATTATAGTCTTCTTTCGTATATTCTTTTCAATTCTTTTCAATTTTACTACGTTCTCAGTAGTCCAGAAAAATAAACTTTCAGTAAGATCTATCTTGCTAAGAAACATTATAAATTTCCCTAGAAATATAACAAGTATTTTAATATCACATTTCAACTCCTAAAATGTAAGTAACATGTGTGAAATGGCAAGAGATAGAGAATTACTGTGCGGAATGTTGGTCTATTCCTCTAAGTCTAGGTCACGTATAATCCTATAATGATTCTTATTACCAAATGCTCTCCTGTGTATTCTTTCATCTTTCACGTGATTCTCTTTTCATTTCTCCTTTTCTATATGTATTATTCTTTATTAGTTTTCCCTTATTGCGTTATTCAACACATCCTTTATCAATTTTCCTTTATTGTATTATTCAACGTGTCTACTCGTTGCGTATTTTCTCTCTTTCTCCTGCACGACCGTTCGTTTTGTATCTATCTGTACCGATTGTCGCGCGAACATTCATCGTAGGGCATAATGCAGCAGATTCTGAAATGAAGCCAAACGGTGTGACTCTCTGAGCCGATGTCCTTTATTCCCCAAAAAGCCCTGGTTCGAAAATTCTGAATTCGGGATTTTCTCGTCTCGTTACATCTCACTTGAGAATAATACAGACCGGTATCGCGAAACACGTGCGGCGCGACGAGAGGGTCATATATGAGAGAAACTTGAATAGAATTCCAAAGCTTTTAACCGTAACCGGTTATGCTCCCATTCGTACGCCGCGAGAATACCATAAATTTTCGCGGAATTCGAGTTACTCGCGCGCGCGCGCGGCGGGGGCGTATGTAAATTTTCGAACGAATGAAATGGCGTGTCACGCACGAGTGCAGGTGTGTCAGAAATTAAGATTAAGCCGGGGAATTACGATTGTGTCGAGCGCGGACGAGTGTGCGGGAGCGCGCGCTATGAAATATTCTCATACCCCGCTAGAAAGTTTCCCCCGAGTCTAACAAAGAAATATTTAATGGAGGCGTGGATGTTTCGCGCGTAACATACGACTGGGAACTTTACTACTTTGGTAGTAGATTTACTGTCCCGTCGCGACGTACATCGGCCCAACGACGTTCCGCCGTTAAATAATCTCGCGCGAACTCTATTAACTCGCTTCTCTCACCGTGCGAGCCTGCGACAGCAAGACGGGGATAATTGCCGCGCGAAGACGCGAACTCTGGCGTAGCCGGGGTCGGGGAACCGGGG
This sequence comes from Odontomachus brunneus, assembly GCF_010583005.1. NCBI lineage: Eukaryota > Metazoa > Arthropoda > Insecta > Hymenoptera > Formicidae > Odontomachus > Odontomachus brunneus. The sequence goes on along the minus strand of NW_022639460.1, from coordinate 1,306,360 downwards.
GAGGCCGATTTAACGGCAATTTTCTTTCACGAGAGAGAGAGAGAGAGAGAGAGAGAGAGAGAGAGAGAGAGAGAGAGAGAGAAAGAGAGAGATAACTTCGCGACAGTATATCCGCGACGTTATTCGCACGATTAACAGCAACGAGGGGCGATCGATGGATTTTCGCCAACAGTTTCCAGACTGGAATTTTTCGCACACACAGCGCCCTAAAAATCGGATAAAATATACTCTAACAGCTTGAAAATGGGACACGAAAGCGCGACCGGTGTTATACCTTTGGTACGTTGCTTAACAAACTTTCGAGAAAGCGCAGCACGCGCGCTGCAAAAACGACCTCTAAACGCGCTCCATCCACGGCGTATCGCGACGAAATATACATGCGGATTTTTATTGTTGAATAATGCAGCGTATTAATAATATAATTCATATGACTTGGCTTCTCTCTCTTTCTTTCTTTCTTTAAATTCGTGTCATGCGCGACTGCGACATACCCATGAAGCCAAAATTTATATATGGCAGTAATAAACGAATAGTTTGATGAGATAGTTTTGTAATCTGATGAAGTACAAATTTACATATAAATATACGTAATATAAGAAAACAGGGAAATGAAAAATGTTTCATACTAATACATTTACTTATTTATTTTTTTAAATATATTTTTCTATGTAATATAAAGGAAAATAATATGAAATGCACCTAAAACAACATAAAGGAGAAAAAAGAAAAAAAAATAACAAAATAGTACAAAAAAGGACAATAAAAAGAATTCCAGAGACATTTTTGGTTTTTATGAACCAAATTCGATTTTAAGAACCAGAAATATTCTATTTGCTCTTCATAAAAAAATTACAATTTTATTTTTAGCAGATATCTATTTATATGGCCTTAGAAAGATCCCTTTAAAACCAAAAGAAAAAGCATTCTAACACTGGAAAAAAGATTTCTCACCAAAAGAACATTTCTTTTTTATTAAAGTGTACCATATCCGAAATTTACTAGATATTTTATTCTAACTTGTTTCCTTTTATATAAAAAAATATGATTTCTTGAAGCAGAATGTGCTCCATTACTAGAAAAAATTTATATTAAAAATAAGATTTGTACTGCAGATCAAATTTCTTCAACTTTAAGAGTATTGTGCTAACAAAAAATCTTCCTTTTGGTTTTAGAAGAATGTCTTGAAAGGCCATGTATAAGAAGATATCCTTTAAGAACGAAATATTAATTCTTTGGATGTTTACAACTAAAATGCGTTTGGTTCGTTCATTGTCAGGTTAATTCGACCGAACTATTTCTACAGTGCAGCATTAAAGCAATGCATAACATACATGAAAGATGTAATTCAGTATGGAAATTTTTTCACACCTGTTTCAGAGCTATAGAAAAAATTTCGTTCTTCTTCAACAAACTTACTTCCGCATACAATTTTATTCTTTGCTCCCCAATTTTCCCATATACCTCCCTTAAATTTATTCTACCTTATAAATATATCCAAGCCAGACAAGACTATCATACTTATTAAGTTAATGAATGTTTATAGGATAAAGCAATCAATTGTTGATCATCCTCAAGCCCGAATCAGACTAATGATTGCCGACTGACAATTGGCGATTGGCGATTAGTTTTCAATCAATTAAAGCAAAGTAGCTACTGATTGTGTTGCTTTGAATGATTAAATACTAATCGCCAATTGTCAATTGGCAATCGCTAGTCTGACTCGAGCTTTAGTTATTGACACTGAAAAGTTCTGTAGTAGTTTCTCTTGTGACCAGTGACAGTTGTTCACAGTTTTAATTGCGCGGTTCTCTTTTGAAATCTTTAAACGCAGTCAAGACTTTTAACTGCAATGCTGGTCGCATGAGAAACCAGATTTTTCCAGAGTGTTACTTACTAAGGGGATGTTAATAATTGAGAGTATGTTTTACTTAATCCCCAAAATAAATCCTCTGCGTGTAATTTTTGCCGTTCGACTGAAATATCCCGGCGACTCTTCGGCAGCTTCAACGAAAGCCGGAAGAGAAACGGCGTGACAGCTGCGGGCGATCACTTCAGGACGCGAGAGTACGGAAAATTAGGGAAATATCGGATTTATACCGTCCTCTCCCTCCTCCCCCGCATCCCGATCCATTAAGAGTACCATGAAACGAGCTACGCGTGTCGTTAAACTGTTTCAACGCGGCCAGCGGCACCAATTATACGAGGCAAGGCGATTGCTCGCGAACGAGCCAATAGGAATTCAAGAAGAAAGAAATTTAATTTAAGAAGAGCTCTCTCTTAGGCAGTTTTTCTTTACTTCTATCGCGACCTTATAAAGATTTATTTCTAATTTGGCACAAATGTAGAAGTACAAAAAATATTTAGGTCATATTTTTTTATTTTGGCTCACTTTGAGTTTCACGGGTAGTTTATAGCTTTTTAATGTTCTCACTCCTATTATCAACAAGTGTAACAAAAATGCTTAAGAAATAAAATTGAACACAAGATATAGTTAAATAATTTTAACAAAATCGACTTAGCACGAACCATTTTAAATTTCTTTAGCTGAGATTCCAACTGAAATATTTAAAATCCGTGCTAAATTAGTCAAAAATGGTTCGAATCTCGGCCAAACCAAAATTCGGCACTTTTAATTAAAATTTTAACAAAATCGGCTGAGACACGAATCATTCTAATCAATATCAAACATTATCAATATCGAACATTTTTTTTCTTTCTTTCTCTGATTGATTTATCTATTCATATATTTTATCCAAAATCATAAAAAATGTATACTTATCTTAACTATTTAAAATATAATAACACTCACCAAAATACTTGCCTTATATTTGCCAGTCATTAACTATCAGTGAATAATCGTTTGTTCACTGAAACTATTTCAGAAATTTACTGACCTAATTAAGACAAGCCTCTCGTTTGAGACATTTGCGTCAATTCATAACCTGTTCACGAACTTCTATTACAAGTTTGCCTACTTTGATCGCATTTGGATCTTACAAAAACATACTATGGCACATTTCTAACTACGGCCGCTATACATTTAAGACCCGTCTCGATTAATTTCCCGGGAGATGAAAGAGGGAGGAAAAAAAATGAGAAGGAAGGAGAAATCGGAGAGAAACAGAGAGAAGAGACGAAAGGAAGGAGAAATGGGTGAGAAACAAAGAGAAACGTCGAAGAGACTGCCCAAGACGGGCCACAGACGTGATATTATTTATTATGCCGGGTCGCAGAGAGCATGAGAGAACTTGGAGACGGGGAGAGTGGGCCAAGGGAGGGTCCGCGGCGAATTAAGAGAAGCGATTTATAATCCGGAGGGGGCAAGAAAACGGGGCAAGGGGTAAAGAAATAATTCGGCGCTGGAGGATATGCGTCAAACGGGAAACGGGCGCTTTTACGAATGAAGTTGACGCGGCGGGCTATTTATCTTGATGTATGCCTTTTAAACGCGGCCAGCGGGCGCGAGCAGGCGGCGGGTCCGCGACCCATAATTCTCAGGCGGGCTTTAAGCCGATATGAGAAAAACTATGCCCTATCCATCATCCTCCTTGAAGAAATTGATGGTTAGATGAGGGAGCTCGCGGACGCGAGCTTGCCCGCCCCCCGCGCGCCGTTCCCGGGGCACCGCTTTATGCAACGGCCCCCGATATGCAAAGTGCGTCGGGAGAATAATAAATACAAAATTTTAGCTACGTGAAACCTCTCCTCGTCCTCATATTTTATTCATTCACGCGTCACGGAATATTTCCGGTGATCGAATATGCACGGCAGGAGCGCTTTTTCTCGCGGTGTTTCGCTCTAATTCGTTTCGTCCCACGTATAAAATCGCGCGCAGACTATAAGGAAATATAATGGTATAACATTTTTGCGACATATACACAGGAATGTCTGACGTGACAACGCACGTGTGCAGATAGAGCAAGTTAATTCGAGCGAAGGGATCCTTATCATCTTCTTTAATCGACCACGTAAAATTTCGAGATATTAGTAAGAAAAAGATTAGCGAATCAATGCACGTGACTTTGTGGGACAAGATGTGTAGGCGCGAACTCATCGAAAGGGACTGAAACTTCCGACTAGATTTGACACTGAAGAATTGGGCTAAACGTCTGTAGGAGCTTCTATTTCTGAACTGTAATATTATTTCGATTTTAATGAAAGTCAGGGAAAAGTATTTCTGTTCTAAAAAAAGGACTATTTCGCAATTTTGTATCCACTGTTCCTTTCGAAATAAATACTAAAAAAAGTTTAAGAGCAATATATCCCTGAAGTCATCTAGATACAGTTTAGAGAACTAGGAGAAAAACATCTAAAAAGCAATAAAAAAAATTTCTTTGCTATATATATATATATATATATATATATATATGAGTAATAACAACATATTTATTTAAATCTAAATTATATTTTATATTTAAACAGACTAAATAATTTCTGACATGAAAAACAACTTATTTTTTTAAGTTTGAAAAAATATATTCTCTTATTTAAAAAATATACATTTAAATTATAGTTTATATAGTTAATATAATTTAGTAGTTTAATTAAATTAATTTAATATATATATATTAAATGAATTTAATATATTAAGAATTATATGTATATATAATAATAGTTTAATATATTTATTAGTATATAATTAAATATAGTATATTTAATACATACACATTTAAATATGTTATTTTAGTACACATACCAAACAAAATACATATTTACTATTTCTTAAATATTTTCTCAGTATCTGACGAAATTATGTTTACACAGCTCGTCCTACAGCACTTTTTCATACATCGAGGCTCCATGCATATTCCGTCGCTAATCTTTTATTGATATGTTGAAATTTTATGTGGTTGTTTAAAAAATAATAGAGATCTTTTTGTTAACACGTGCTCTACCTGTACACGTACAGTTGTCATGTCTTGCATCAGACACCCTATATAGGTATCTCTCTCCTCTCCCGATCGAGGTTCGTTCGCTGAAATTCCACTTTTGAATTCCGGCCACACGTCTTGGCCGGACAGGATTTCCCTATTAATCAATCGGGAACAATATGATATTCAAATTCGCAATATTGGCTTCTTTCAAGCCTCTGTACGCGTCGCGGAGTACCGAAGAGAACTTTATGAGCTTCGTGCTCGAGATTTTACATTCATCCCTTTCGACGCGGGATGAGAGAATCGGCGCAATCGTCGTCGTTCTCGTCGTAGTCGTTACCGTTGCCGGTGCTCTGACGATTTAAACTTAATTCGATTTTCTTCGCGCCGATACGATATCTCGCCAACCGCCGTCTGTACAATCGCGAATTAAGCCACCGAGATTTGCAACAGCGTCACGTTCATCCTGTCTCGCCGACCGCCATTGTTTGTTGCGCGTCGTCCTATCCCGAGCAGATCATATTTCAGAAAAAGATCTAAGTATTAAGAGGGAAAATTGATTATTGTGTATTTATGGTACCATTATTAAATTTCCGCGTCGTATTTACTGCTAAAAATTCCCCTCAGGATCACGCGTCGCTCTATCCCAAACAAATTATCTTAAAAAAAAATTTAAGCGTAACAGGAGAAAAAATTAATTATTGCGTTCGTGCTATATCATTATCGTAAGTATCCCTTGTTCATTTCCACGTTATTCGCCTTCCACTGCAAAAATTCTCTTCAGAATTGCGCATCGCGTTCTAAATTGTAATTATAAAATAATTAATGTAATTATAATTATCTTAATTATTGCTGTTGTTACCATTATATTTATCTCTTGTTGATTTTCACGCCGTTTGCTATAAAATATTCCCTTCGAATCGCGCGTCACTCTATTTCACACACACAAACAGATTAGGACAGACCGGGGGATGCACTGTGTTACAGAATTTCGAAGTTATAACTTCCCAGGCAACTAATTGTTGTGACTGACTGTATAAACATATGATGAGGCAACCTTTTGAGAGGCATCTTCTTGTATGTATTAATGCCCGTCACTCTTCTACCTTAGAAAAACATTCAAATACCAAAAGAAAAAGTTGATTTTTTCCATTACTATCATTATTACACGTATCCTTTGTTTGTTTCCGCGCTCTATTCGTCTTCGACTGCAAAATATTCCGTTCAAAATCGCGCGCTGTTCTAATAGCCTTCTAATAGACAATTAATTGTCGTCATTATTATCATTGTCACATTGATCCCCTGTTCATTTCCGTGCCGTTCGTTTTCTCTTACGGAATATTCCCCGCTTTACAAACGTATTCATATTCATCGTAAAAAAAGATCCAAGTACAAAAAGAGAAGATTGATTTTTGCCATTGTTATGCCGTATCATTGTTGCTATATCATTATCACATGTATATCCCTGCTTCTCATTTCTGCGCCGCTCGCCACGCGTTTGCTGCACAAAATGTTTCCCTGAGAATCGTCCGTCGCGTCTACGCCGGACTCGAACAGCCCCATCACATTTTCATTAAGGACAATTTGCCGGTCCGCGTCGCAGTTAAGCGCGGATAAACCTCAAGATTGAGAAAAGTCCCTGTGGCGACGGCGGTGGCGGCTGTGGCGGCGGTGCATCCCTATGACGATTTGCCCCACGGACGGCCGAAGCCGTAACAACGACTATTAAGTGCTCCATAGTCGGCGCGTTAAGCAGCTCTCGGAAGGAGCGCATAATAAACGCGCAGGACGCTCAGGAATAGAAGGTATTCTCTATCCAGCCCGCGCCGTTAAGTAGAAACCCCGAGGGTGGAGAGAGGCGGCGAGAGACAACCGTAATCCCGCATCCACCTAGCCGCATGATAAGCCGCGGAGGACGACGGGGTGAGTGGGTGGATGGGCCGGGAGGGAGGGAGGAGGAGGTGGGACGGGTAGCGGAGGCTTTCTTTGTGAATGTCGGTCGGTGTCGTCCTGGTATCCCGAAATTGCAATAAGGCGGCTAACTGCGCCGGGGCCCGCGCGAAAGCACGCCGCGTACTTTCATTACGGTACGTGTTAAGAGTAAGTTCGCGAGATTGCGACGGCCTTTCCGCAAGCTGGAGCGAGCGAGGAGGATCGCGAGTGCGCGCGCATTAGCGAGTGCATTGAGAGCCGTTTCGACCTCGTTGTTTCTGCGCTCGTTTAATTAAAAAAATCCAAATTTGGATTTCTATATTTATTTGCGAGCAACGTCATTGTGCCGGACAAATATTCACGCTTACTGACAGCTTGAGATGTTGATTTTTAATGTTTTTGTCGTTCTCTTCAAATACTGAGCCATGCTCCCCTTCATTTTTGCATGTACTTTCGTGGTGCGTTTGTAATACTACGCAATTAATATGAAACGTGAGCTTTGTAGGAAAATGTCAGTATTTTGTCGATAAAGTTTCAAAATATAATATCCCTTTGATGAAAGATTCATTACAGAATCACTGAATAATCGACTATCTCATTATTTTAACTACGTTCATCGTTATATTTAATTTCAACGAACTATGTATTTATTATATATTTAATTATTTATATATGACGTATATATAATACACTGTTAAAATATAATATAATAATATATATATATATTATATATAAATAATATAATTATATAATGTATTTCAATGAGCAATTCAGCGATAGATAAAATGTACGTGAGGTAAGGAAATGTTTAATAATTTTATAAAGATTAATGGATAAAAAAGGAGTAACAAATTTTTATTCTCACAATCTCTTCAATCATTGGAAGTCTTTGTGAGATTTAAAATTTTTAAAAGAGCTGATAATAAAAAAGTTGCAAAGGTAAAGATTACAATTGTGTGTGTTCCGTAATGTTGCAAATCAATAGAGATTTGGATTCAGTACAAGAAGAAAGTTAAACAATCGTAAAGAGAAAATGCTGGCAAACTCAAAATAAAATACTTTGCCATTCGAGCAGCATCTCATTAGACTCACAAATCAACATTTGCGAGATTTATATGAAGTTACAATTATTTGCCAAATTAAACGGACTGTAAACGCCGATCCAAATTTCAATTTGGATATCTCTTTTTACTAAATTTGTCAAACATCCGTAAAAGTCGGAGACTTTTGCATAATGAATGATTTGCCATACCTGGGAATACATGACGTATCGCTGCTCACGTTCCAGCATCCTGCGTCCTCCGTCCTGATTTCTTGTTTCAGCATCCTGCCCCTGGCTGCTTCGTGGTGCAGGACATTCATCAGCACTGGACACTGACACTCGCGTGAGTACGACGGTTGGATTGAAGAAACGCGCGTCGATTGACACGATGTCAATAAGACTTCAATTCGTCTGGATTCGCGAAATATTCGTCACACCACCACGGATATTTTTGATCGCGCGGGAATCGCGTAACGCACCGAAACACGCGCCGCGCGGTACGTCGCTCGCGGGCGCTCGCAACGATAATAACAAAATATACACAAATCGCGAGGGAATCCAAATGGGCGGGCAGCGTTACGTCATCGACTGCCGTTAGCGAAGCGCCGAGAACAACAGTAACTACTCTCAACACATTCCCGACCTTCAAGATGATCAAAAGCATTGTCAGTAGCGCGTTGTACGTTGACCGTTACATTACGTGTCGAGCCGGCGAGCGACACGCATACCGTAGAGTGTGTTCCGTTCCGTTGTATGTGTGTGTGTGTGTGAGATCAAAATATTTCATTGACTCTTGAGACGTTTCGTCGACATCGCGTTAATTTCGGATCGTCGTAGCTATACGAGACATTAATCCATTGAAATCTTAAGTTAATTTAGTAATAATATAATCGACAAATTAATATAGTCTATGTGTATCAATCGTCATGAATAAAATCACGAATAACTGAATCGTTTGATGACATTAATAATTGATCAAACTTTGATTTGATTGATTATATATATTGATGAATAATGGATTTTATCAATCGCTGAAATTATTCGTGTTTACGTACATAATGATTAGTTTATTTTGATTGCTGATTTGACGTTTATTTTAGCTAAAGAAAGATTTCAATCGATCAATGCTCAACGTGTACGTGTGTGTACAAGTGTCAGTGCCAATACCACGACGGAGCAGCTGCTGGTAGCAGGATGCTGGATCGGGAAGCCAGGATGGCGGAAGCAGGTCACCAGGACTGAGCAGCGGTACATCATGTATCTCCAGGTGTGTGAAATCATTTATTATACAGGAAGATTCCGTATTAACGGAAGTTTGACGAACTTACCGCGAATAAAGAGATATCCGAGTCGAAATTATCCGATATCCGAGTTGTTATTTGATAAATTGCAGGCTTATTATGATATAGTTTCGCGAATCTCTAATTACTCGCCGATCTATGCTCATTTCGTACAAGATATATTGACTCAAACAGTCAAATCATGGCTCATAGATACGAGCCCATTGGTTTAGACAACTTAATTGACGCTCTTGGTCAACCTAGTTATGCTCTCAATCAGAGATTGTAAATAATTTACAGCTGTGAATACCGGCCTCAGAATCTAGTGTAAATTTCGTAACTGTTGATTTATGTGTCTAATAATGTTCCTTGAGTCGCGAGCTATTTCGCCTCGAATTTGCCAAGGCTCTTGTTTATCGCAACAAATTCAAATTTAAAAACCTCCATTGGTAAAAAACATTATTGGACACACAGCTGTTGTTTTAAGCCTTTGCAGCTTCTTCCTTATCAGCTCTTTTAAGAGCTTTAAAGTCCTTGGAGATTTCCAAAGCCAAGGGAAAAAAGAAAAGAAGCTATGAGGATAAAAAAATGTGTTGCTTCTTTCATTCACTTTTATCCATCCATGTTTACATTAATCTTCGTTAAATTATTTAATATTTTATTATCTTACGTACTTTATATTTGCGACTGAGTAAGTTAGATTAATAATTAATATATATATTGCTAATTTAAATTAAGAATAAATATTAAATGCAGACATAATATCGAGATAATCAAATGTTAAATAATTTGACAATAAGTTTTTCTTGAGGACATATTGCTCGTATAGTCTCTGCAAAAAGTAACTGAAAATTTGAAATATGCTTATATTTCTATTTTTCGTATAAAAATGTATATGTTTATATATTTTTTTACTTTAACATAAAATTTTTATTGTTTATTTATTTTATTTTATACTATATTTATACTATATTTATACTATATTTTATACTATATTTTCGCTTTATTTAATCTCTGAAGTATAATAAAACTTAGCATATAATATTTTGAATATTTTTAGTACATGTACTAAATTATGTATACAAAAATTTAGATCTTTGCTATTGTTCTTTTGATAATCTCTTTCTCTCTTCCTATACTAAAGACAGCAAAATCATATATTTACGTAACAGCATGGTTTAATGTACTCTCAATTAGCAGGATATCGTTAAATGTATTAAAAACATTATTGAGATTCATTAATGAATCATCATTAATGCATCATTAAAACGTTGCTTGAAGTTATCATGTTTCCTGGATTTGCATTTTAAAGTGGAACAACTTTTGATTCAGACGCCGAATCAATATCAAATTGTCCGTGATTAGTTTTACGCGCAACATAGATTAATCTCAAGATCCTTTAAAATCTTTTTATTATTTTTGAAATATGAGCAATAAACTTTTAAGATTCACCACGGAGAAAACAGCAGCGAATAAAATAAAGCAATCTTTTATACATTATTTCTCGAGGTCCTCCACTGGCTCTTACAATTCGACGCTTGTGTGAACTTGGCACACAATATTTAAAAATGTGACATTTTTTTTAAAGTTTTGATACTCTCTTCAAAAGTTC
>NW_022639460.1:1292439-1292548 GCF_010583005.1 Odontomachus brunneus | reverse complement strand
GAAATATGGTGTGCCAAGACTTGGCGCACCATATTTCAAAATGTGCCATTTTTTTTGCAGTTCTGATACTCTCTTAAAAAGTTCTAGAGCTCTATGCAACAATTTTCAG
>NW_022639460.1:1282947-1288758 GCF_010583005.1 Odontomachus brunneus | reverse complement strand
AGCTCTAGAACTTTTCAAGAGAGTATCAGAACTGCAAAAAAAATGGCACATTTTGAAATATGGTGTGCCAAGACTTGGCACACCATATTTAAAAATGTGACATTTTTTTTAGAGTTCTGATACTGTCTTGAAAAGTTCTAGAGCTCTATGCAACAATTTTATATAGTTCCGGTCATTAAATACAAAAAAATAGACTTTTAAAAAAAGGTGCGCTAAGTTCACGCAGCGCTCCTAATCAGTAAAATCGACTATTTCTTTAGAACTATTGTTATATATGATATAGAACTCTAGAACTATTGTAAAACAAACCTGAACTCTAAAGAAATAGTTGATTTTACTGATTAGGTGCGCTGCTTGAACTTAGCGCATCTTATTTTAAAAGTCTATTTTTTGTATTTAATGACCGGAACTATTTAAAATTGTTGCATAGAGCTCTAGAACTTTTCAAGAGAGTATCAGAACTCTAAAGAAAATGTTACATTTTTAAATATGGTGTGCCAAATTCACACAAGTCAATTCGATGGAATTAGCAGGGCTAATGTGGGACGAAAATTTCGACTCGAATCGTACAGCCATCCTTTCTGCTCACTGGTCACGTAGTGTCACACTTTCGCGTTGCGAAACTATATTGGGTGAAAATATGCGGGGAAGAATTACTTTGTGAATAGTCTACTTGAAATTCAAACATCCTGTGCGATTCATGTCGTGCGGTCGGATAACTGACGTAATTAGCTTTTGTTCTGAATCTTTCGATGCAAAAACCATTCTCGCGGGTGTTGACACCGACTTGACAATACCGACGCCATTCGCGTCACAGAGCGTTTTATTTATTCCGATATTTCTCTAAATAACTGGAGAATACAATTGTTCTGTTTGCCCGTCGCCGGGCAAGAAATCGGCGAGAGAGAGAAAGATGCCGCGCTTGTTGACGGAATATCTGCTTACTCGGAAACTCCTCGAATAAATGGCGTATGGGTTCTCGGCGACGTCAGCGGATAAATAGCTTTGTACTGTATCTCAGCGGTTACCGGCGCGATGGAAGAAGGATTTGCCAGATCTGACATGTAATTTCAACTTTCTAGCGAACTAAGGACAAGATAATGACGGGAGTTATAAATCCCGGATTTACCATGAGAGTAGGGCGCGTCCCGGTGCTTTATACCTCTAATTTTTCTTACGGCTTGTTACCCGTAAATCCACTACTAAAATCGTAATTCATCAAGCAATTAATTACGTTACATCATTCCACCGGGATAATTACACGGCGTTCCGCGAGAGACGGAAGGTGGGCGACGACGCCTCGAAAAGCGAGGAAGAAAATAAGAACGGGACGTGCGCGTGAATATAACGTAACGTAATGCAATCAAGCCCATCTCCATCTCTGTCCCACTCCCTTCCTCTTTCCCTCGCGAATTAGTTAAAATATTTAACGCGCGACACGCGATCCGTCACGCGATCGTGCGCCATATGTGGTACAGCGCGCGATAACGATATCACGGCTGGGCGGCGACGGTTGTAAAGAGACATTCCGATGTACCATATATGCACACGGCCGCGTACAATGGCGCCGGACGATAAAGAGGTATTTTCATGTGAACGTAGGAAGCGGCGACAGGAGAAATGCCGGCCGTAAAAATACCGGCTGGCTCGCGGGATGGATGAAGCTCCGTGGAACGATCTCCACTGCGCTTACGAGCTTGTAAACCACGAGTACCGTGCGGTACCGACCGGTACTTCCACAGAATACGGCGGAGAGCTGAGGGGAAGAGGAAGAGAGGGTGGAAAAGGGGGGACAGGAGCGTGTATCTGCGTCGAGAAAGAGAGAAAGAGAGAGAGACTTACCGGGTTCTCGTATAACTTTTCGATATTCAGGGTCAGCAGGGGGAAAGGTGGCACCTCCTATACGTATGTGTTAGGATTCGATAAATTCCGCGACGTCGCGTCTCCGAACGCGGCTGCGGGTGCGCACGGATGACAGCACGAATTCTCGCGAAACAAATACGTAAACTGGGCTCTCGAGGTGTATACACACGTACAACACACACACAAGCGGAATAAACAATTCCGTGGGAATAATTGAATTTTCTCTTGGCTGGTAAGAATAGGAAGCAGACGAAAGACTCGTTTGTAGAAACAGAAAGATGCATGCAGGAAAGGTTTCCACTCAATTGATTGTTCACAGTTATTGCAACAACACGGAAAAACAAGAAAAAAAATTCAAAGTCGAGTAACTGATTGGGGACCAGGCGAACACAACTCGCTGACGAAAAATAATATCTCTGTTATTGCGACCGAAAACATTCGTCTGAACATTCGGTTACGTTAAAACTCGGTTGAGATAACTGAGAACAGATAACTGAGAGGCTGTGAGTACAGAAATCTTCTGCAGGAATCTTTCTGTTCGCACAATCGAGTTTTTCATCTGCTGCCCAAGTAACAGAAAATTTACTTACACTGACAGATTGTTTGTTTTCTGTGTAAGCTCTTTAATACAGCTGAATGTTCAGACAAATATCACCGGTTGCGATAATAGAGATATTATTATCCGCCGCCAAATTTCCATCTGGCTTCCCAGTTCAGTTGCATAAATCAAGGTTTCTCTCCGTGCAAAGCGAAAGAGACAAAGCCAATGTGTGTTGATCGTAGGTATTGGCGCGAATAATTTTGTCTAACTCAGCAAGTAGGGAGGCTCAAGTTCGAGCTCGCTGAAGTAATATTTTTTCGCAATTTGTAAGAAAATGGATATTGGACTAATTAATATTAATAATTGAGATTTAGAACTGTTTGACGAAAAAGATTGATTTTCCGCGTTACATATAAGCATTTTTGGTTTGTTGATTATGAATATGAAGTCAAATGTGTAAAATTATTTGTATAAACAATAAAATGTTTAAACAAAACAGGTAAAAAGTTGAAAAAATTATTTATACAAATAATTTCTCGGTTTGGCCGAGATTCGAACTTTTCACTAATTTATCAGAGATTTAAAATATTTTGGTTGGAATCTCGGCTAAAGAAATTTAGAATGGTTCGTGTTTCAGTCGATCGTGTCTATGTCAATTTTGTTAAAATTTTAATTAAAATCGGATTTCTCTTTCGGTTTGGCCAAGATTCGAACCATTTTTCATTAATTTATCACAGATTTAAAATATTTCGGCTGGGATCTCGGCTAAAGAAATTTAGAATGGTTCATGTCTCAGCTATATCGATTTTGTTAAAATTATTTAACTATATCTTGTATTCAATTTTATTTCTTATGCATTTTTGTTGCATATATTGATAATAGGAGTGAGAACATTAGAAAGCTATAAACTGCTCGTGAAACTCAAAGTGAGTCAAAATGAAATGATATGACCTAAATATTTTTTGTACTTCTATATTTGTGCCAAATTAGAAAGAAATCGGAGTGTAACTTTTGAGTAGGTTTACTTGTAGGAAAGTAACGATTCGTTACTTTTTCATTACTTTTTTATAATAGTAAAATAAAATACATAATTGATTTTAGAATTAAATCATTCTTTTTAAACTTGAATTATTATTTTTGACGCCAGTTTATTTAAAAATAACGAATCATTTAAAACTGCAATAATTCTAACTCTGAGTACTAATATTTTTTTATGAGCTTCATTCTATCTTCTTATATTTTATTATTCTTCACGTAAAAGTTATTGTCGGTACAGAATCCGATTTTGCAATTTGTTTCTTAAAAACTTTTCTATTTATAAATTTACTAATAGATAAATTTAATGTAATATATTTGTTTCTTGCAAAAGTGAACTACACACTAAGTACCTATTATTAATTTTATTAATAAACGTTCGGAGCGTTAACGTCTGATACACACACACACATAATATTTTATTGAACATTTTTTTAACTTTAATCGTATGCGAAACAAGATTGTCTATTATCTAGAATTCTAAAATCAGACGAAACGCTTATGGGCGCTTGGCCGCGTTCTTTCCATGCGAGTATCCTCCTATGATTGAAAAATTATTATTCGCATTAACATCCGCGACCGCACTGAGAAAAAAGACTGGTAACTATAACAAACTGCATTTAGTTACAGAAATTCGTTGGATCCTTAGTAACTAATACTAAATATGATAATAATCGCCAAATATTTAATAGATTGGGAGCATGATATAATTGCATTCACAGTAACATCAATTAAATAATTTAGTAATAGTTATTTAATGTTAAATATTTAATATGAAATATATTACAGTTGTGAACAGATATTTGATAATTGTTATGAAATTATTATATCCCATGTAATAAAAAATTCAGTAGGTACGAGTTCTATTTTGTTACCAGTATAAGTATGTTTTGTTGCAGCACAACGAAAAATTCATTCATTTGCAGTTATTACATCGTTTCAATATCTATTATTACAGATGGTTGGTTGAACCTACCAAAAATTTTGTAACTATTACAAAATCGCTTATTTTGCTCAACTATTCAATAAGTTTTATTTACCAAATATATTCTGGAATCAAATAAATTTTACTTCTGTCAAATAAATAATTTATTTTACAGAACTAAATTAATTAATAAGTATTGCCATAGCTTTGGCCCGCTATATTTACGTCTACCATTTAGTAATAGTAACCAAATTTTGATAATATTTACTAAATTCTTCTCTCAGTGCGGTTTCTACCGGTCTTGTTCCTCTTACTTTAAATTCTCGCGGCTTCCGATATCGCGCACTAATGAGATTTAAGCGCGTGCGTTCGCGAAATCGTTAGTTCAGCAGTGATCAGGCGGGCCGGCGGCAGGTGATTGAAAGCGCGATTGATGGATCCGCGCTGTCGCTTCAGCCGGGCGATACGCCGCGCGAAGATTGTGTGTACGATACGTACCGCTTTATGGATAGTCCCGGGAATTGTCTGCAATAATTTTTCCAACGAATAAATGCGCTTGACAGCCGGGCAAGCGCGTTCATTGAACGTTTGTCAAATTTCTCACTCCCGCCTCCTTAACACAGACCCAATCCGGGAGAGAGGAGAGAGTAAAAGAGAGAGCAAAGAGAGAGTCATTAGCTGGTCCTTCGATGATTCCTTGTAATGTGTAGTGTTTCAAAATGTCGCAATTTTGCCGAGCTTTCGCCCGTTTCACCCGCGTACACACACACACACACACACACATACACACACTGAGGGAAATGTCTGATAATACTAACTAGAATTCTATTTAGGTTTATCAAACAGTATGGATAATCGTGTAACAAGATATTTAGTCAATGATACCAAACTATCTGGTGAGCGCATTGTCTAAGTAGCATTGCAGTAATGCTTAAATACGTTTACCAAACCGTCTAGTACAGCATACAATTCATTTGGTGAATGTTATGAGTACAGTTGTGGAGTAGTGTTAGACTTCTTACCTAACCTAAAATCCCACCATATTATATATAATTTTTATATACTTACTGTATATAATCTTCATATATTTACTTCTAAATTCGTCGACGTATTTTAAGAAATTTTATTCTTCCAAATATTTGACGGTTTCAGCGTTTATTCTTTTATAGCACTGACGTCTTTACAAATTATAAATAAAAAAGGAAACGTCGCAGCGAGTAACAATTAACTATCGCGTCAATAGTATCACACGTCTAGAGAGAATTACCAAACTGTCTAGATGTCTACAACTAAATGTCTCGGTATTGACTACCAGATGCGTCGAGGCATCGTAATCAGAATATTGGATATGTGAACTAGATATCGCATATAAATTCACCATATTACTTTCGTAAGACGAGTACAGTGTCATTCACCAAGTCATTTCTCTCAGTGTATACACAGACAT
>NW_022639460.1:1270712-1282937 GCF_010583005.1 Odontomachus brunneus | reverse complement strand
ATATATATATATATATATATATATATATATATATATATATATAGAGGAAACCGGGGCTATATGACTAGAAGTATATTATTTTTTTTAGTATTTATTTTGAGAGAGAGGAATAATGAATGCAAAATCGCAAAGTGGCCTTTGGAAATTTTCTATTAATATTCTCCATCATGAGTGAATAAAATTAAGCGACATGTTACTAGATAGAATGCAATTGTTTGCAAGTGTAAGATATACAGTTTCTGATAATAAATGCAATTTTTATTCATAAAATGATTGAAATAGACCATAAAGACGGACGGGATAAAGTTAACCCATATTTGAAAGTTGGCAAAAGGGCTGTGGAGATCTCTCGCAGGGGAGGGGGGCGGGAGAATTCTGGAACTATTAATCAAGATACATATTTTGTATGTGGTCTTTTCTTACACCGCGCTACTAATAAATTGAGCCCGATACTAGAGCCAATAAGATAGCCACGTTGCTGCATGCTCGTATTTTGGTTATAACAAAACGAAATATACGGTTAACGCAGTCGCAGCGGGCATTAATGCATAGAAGAAGGTTGTTTCTATCATGTTTATACAGTCAGTCACAACAATTCGTTGCTAGAGAAGTTGTAACTTCAAAATTCTAAAATATGGGACATCTAGCCCCGGTCTCCCTCACACACATACACACGTATATGTGGAGAGACTTGTTATAAATCAATACAAAGCCGGAGGTAACGTGAGAACGGGCGGTGGGACGTGTGTGTATCAGACATTAACGCTCCGAGCACGAAGCCGGTGCGCTTTTAATTAGTTTCCGGTTTCTCTTTCAAGATATAGGCCCTCACGTTAATAGAATAATATTCATAATAGCCGCCGGCGTTATAAGCGATATCGAACGAGGGAAATACCCCATCGTCGAGGAGAGGCGTTCTTGCTGGCGCATATAAAGCGTAGAAAATGAGGGAAGAGAGACGCGCAGGCAGGATGGAGAGGAGGGTCGAATATATACAGGGTGTCTGGACGATAACACGCAAAACTAGCTCACATACATGTAGATTAGGTCAAACTACACAAAAAATCCTTTACCATTTTTCAAATAATCGCGCAAATTTCTGAGTTTTTACTTAAAAAATAATTTGTTTGTCCCAATCTTCTCCCATTAATAACTAAAAAATTTACATGATTATTTGAAAACGGTAGATGACTTTTTTCTTGAGTTTGATCTAATGTACAAGTGTGATCTATCACACAAATCGTATTCACTGTTCTATCCTGATATTTGTTAATCTTCTTTAATCAATGACTCAAAACTTTATGTTCGCAACATTGTTCGCGAAATGATAAAGAAATTTTTTTTAATGAAATAAATAACCAAAATATATTATTAAAAAACTAAAATAAAGGTCTATAAAAATCAAACGTTGGAAAACTGGAGATACAAAAATAGGAAGAATGTTAGAGTCTCATTGTATAGCAACTATTGATTTAATTCCGCAAATAGATCCTCATCAATGTATACATTTAATTAATTATTAGTTATTAATATTAATGTATACATTTGCAATTTGCTTTTTGCGTCGATTTGATATTGTTCAAAATATTGTTTCAAATATATGCATTGATAAGAAACCAATCTCGGCATCGAAATTCCTGCACTTGCTTCAGCATAATATATGTGAGATTTCAACATTCTTCCTATTTTTGCGCACAATTTTCTCGTAGATTTCACCTTTATCTGTTATTGAAGAATTTTTCAGTTAATTTGATCTCTAATCTAATAACGCACACGAGAATTTTCTATGTTACCGTCAGACACCCTGTATACATAGAGCTGAGGTGCGCGGTGCGGCGCATAGAAGAGGAAGGCGAGGAGTATGAAGAGGGAGATGGGAGAGGAAGGAGGTTCGCGGAGGGCGTAAATTGAAATCGAGGCGAATCGGGTTTTCTGTCGATCTAGCTCGTTACACTCATCACAATCGTTAGCGTCACGGAGATTAAGGCGGCGAGAAAGATACGCCGATCCGATTCGCAGGTTCCGCCGACCGGCGCGGCGGAGATCATCCCTCCTTTCCTCCCTCCCTTCCTCCCCGCCTCAGCCCATTCGCCTATTTCACCATTCCGACTTCTCTTCTCCGTTTTTTTTCTAAATTAGATGGTCGTAAGCAGCACGCAAAGTAAGCGCACGATATAAGGTCCCGATTAGAAACTCATTTCCTGAGCTATTTTTACCCTCCGCCCTATCACACACATACACACACGCGCGCGTAAAATGCCTGAGCCGACTAAACGCCGGTATACGACGTGATATCGCACAGGTGTACAGAGTGTTCCAGGGGCAGCGGGGGTGTTCCCGTGGCGTGTAATAGTTACCGCGGTCAAGATTACACACGATTTCTGTGCGCGGCGAAAATGCCGGGAAAAGCCGCCACATCTCGAGAGAAATCCTCCAACTTCTTTCATTAAAATCCCGTCAAAGTGAGAGTAGAATTATTATGAAACTTGGGATTAATCAGAGAACGCGATTTTCTCGTTTATCTTCTCCCGCAGCCTAACCTGGCCTGCCAAATCGCTCCGCGAAAATATGTCGTTATTTTCATCAAAAATCGATCCATCCATCGGGATCGGTCGAGGGATGGCACGGCGCTTTATTCTGGAGCATCCTGTACGACACGCTGGCGAACGACATCGACAAGCTCTTAAGACTTCTTCGGCCACTAAAACTCGACATTTCTTCGTTAGGTGTTTCTCGCAGCAGGTGCCTCCTTATCGAGATATTGCGCGTTAACGTGAACGCGGAAGCGCTCGTAACCGCGTCGGCTTTTTCGCGCCGATCCCTTTATGCATAGAATCACGGAAGCTTACGTGTTATGAATTCAGATAAAAATTACAAACAGAAGGTGTAGCATCAAAGTGCGGCTACTTAATATTTAACCCTTACAGTTCGGACAGTTTTTTGGCAGTTTCTTACCTTTAAACTAGAACTTTTCCATATAATGCAAAAAATATATAAGCAAAAATATATGAAAGCAGAATTGTACAAAATATAAAATAAAATGTCTATTATTGTTTTTAATAAATTTCAAAGAATAGTCTAACAGAAGACACATGACATTCCCGCTACGCCATTACAATGGTTTTCTGGAACGTTGGGAGTAAAACTATTCTTTTAACTTGATCATGCAGACATTTTCTTTTTGTATCAAGAATCATGAAAGAACATAAATTAATTTATTTTTGGTAAAATTATGCCAAAATTTACAATATGTCTGACAGTAAAATGAAGAACGCTCATGCGTAATTTGAGTCACCAAATCGTCAGACACTCTATTTATAATAATAAGAAAAGGATCAAAATACAAAATAAAACGTCTATTATCATTAGCATAAATTGTATAAAGTATGTATGTAAATAATAAAGTATGTTATTAATACATATATATATTTTTATAAAATAAACGTATACATATGTATTTATTTTTATTTTTTCTTATTGTTTTATTTTTTCTTATTTTTCTTATTGTACAGAAATCTTTTTTTGCATTAAAGATTATAAAAGAACATAAATTTATTTATTTTTGACAAGAAGGTTCTATTTTATTATCATATATAACAATAAAACAGAATTACACAGAAAAACAAAATATTTATTATTTGCATAAATCTCAAAATACATCATTAATGAAACATTTAAAATTTGAATGACATGAATATATTTGTGTATTTATTTTCCTTTTTCATTTTCATTTTTTGTTTAAATAATTTTCTAAATTATTTTTAAGTCTTTTACTAATTTATATGGAAAAAACGGATAATAATGATAATAATGATAATAATAATAAGAAGAATTATAGTTGTATTTCACAAAATTGCTGCCGCGGTCTCCCGGATTGTAAAGGTTAATATTCGTGTTTTCAATATTCACTCGTTTCTCCATGAACGGTCTCGCGAAAATGTAGCTGATCGTGAGAGAGGGCGAGAGGTTGCGATTAAGAGCGATTTATCCGCGATAAAGGGAGGTAAGGAAAAAAAGGAAACACACAGCGCTTGCCTCGGCGCGTCAAAGGAGCGCGAAGTAACGCTCGAGGAGAAAATGAAAGAGAGAGAAGCGCAGTGTTAACCTCGGAAATAAATTTCTTTTTATCTGCCGCCGGCAGATCGCGTTTAGTTAACGGCGGAAGCGAACGACGGGACAGTTCATTTGAATACATCGCCGGCGGTGTAACGGCGTACCTGCAGCACGGCATTTGCGATCGATTACGTCACCAAGGTAATCTAGGATACGTTGGAAGAGGTCGTCCATCAAGCGGCTGTCGGAGAGATCTCTCCACCTGCGAGGAATTCAATTTTATTCGCACGGGTCTTTTTGCATCTGTAATTTGTACTACTAGCGCGCGGCACGCTAAGCGCGAGCCACCGCCGCCGCCGCCGTGCGCGATAAGTATCCGATTAAAAACTAATTTCCTGAGCAATTTTCGCGTTAAGTCCAGCGAGCAACTGGTAGAATGGCTGGCGCGCGACGCTCATTACCGTGTAACGAAACATCCTATTGTTACCCTCCGCGCGCGCGCGCGCGTCGTTGTGTCGTGTCCTCGCCGGTCACGATCGCTGTTTCTTCCCTTTTTTCCGCGTTCAACTTCTCTTCTCCCGACTAGACTAAGGGAGAGAGTCGTGGAATTTTAAGTTGTTTTGTGCTGGAGCGCTGAGAGACGCTACGCTTGCAGAAAGAAAGATTAATCTCACTAAAATTATAATCATTTTCGATGACAATTGTACAATATATCCTCGTTGTTTCAGTGAAACAGTAGTAGCAGTAATGTAAGCTATTGTCTCATTCGTGTTGTAATAACACTTGCTACAAAAATCATTATTTTTATTATAACTATATGATGATTTATTTATTTACTTATATTAACGGGTAATATGTTCCCTCCCCCCTTTAAGAAAAGAGAATATAAATAAAACTAAATATCACATAAAGATACATATACTTTATATCAATATATTGTAATCACAAATACGGTTGGTAACAATAACATATTTCTCTCTAAGGGTCATTTGCAGTCAGACCGAACGCAGGTGCGTTTCTCCGCGTAAACTGAACAAAAATATATCTTCATTATCTTTTGAATAATTGCATGATTTGTTTGGTGAAATTAATGAATTTGTTTTCGCAAGCTCTCTTCAATTATAATTTGTTGCAATAACTGAGATAATACCAGCAGAAATGGATTTGATCTATGAGCGAGTTGACAATTACTTATAAATCCAATATCTTTGCAGCACTAGCAAGTCTGCTCAGTAATAGCTTTAGCTTCGCACGCTATAGCGAGCTATAGATTCGCAGAATCGACCAAACCATTTTCTCCCGTGTGCCAAACACTTTCTCAGTGTGGGACGGCAAGGCATATTGTTCGCAATTGAAAGCTCGAGGACTCTCACTGCTGTTAAATCGAAGGAGGTCGGTCGGTCGGTCGATCGTAAAACAGACTCGCGATATCGACCCGCCAAATGATTTTGGTGAAATTTAACTCGCCCTCTCGTTAACGAACGCCATTGCCGAGGGTGAGCCATCGTTTCGGCCACGGGAACGCGATTCGAGTCCTATGAAACGTCACTCAGCCTAATTGGAAGGTGGATGGAAAATGCTCACGACGACTTCACGCTCTTCGAAAACCGCCGCGGTAAAAATCAACGATCGCGCGCGCGATGGTTTTGCGGATCTCATCGCGATTAATCTCCCGCGCGAGCTAATTAAAGGTAACTCTGCATCTTTTCGCTCACGGTGACGCAGCGATCTGATATCAGCGAGATAGCGGCCGAAAGCGTCACGCTTCCCGTGACGAAGCATATTTTAAGGAATTTCCGCCGGGCGACGAAACGAGTTCGCCCGAAGCGCACACATACACACGCATGCGCGCATATATCTGTGTTTCGGTTATTTTATCGCGCGAAAATTCGTTGATTTGCATTAAATACATATTACACGCTTCTCCGCGCTCATTAAGACCGTTAAAGCGCAATATTTTGTTATAATTTCGGCGGGGAGCGCGCGCGCGCGCGCGCGCACCGATAAACGCTTTTCGTTAATTTTCAATCTATCTTTTATTGTTTTCGCATTCCAATCAGCGCGAGTGTCATCCAGTTTACATGCTAAAATGCATCCTGCGTCGCGATGATATTTGGGACATGCGTGTTGATAAGCTTTTCATCGGCGTCCTATCGCGGCCCGTGTCTCTCTCTCTCTCTCTCTTTTTCTCTGTGCCTCTGCAATTGATTTTCAAGTAACGAGTGTGTACGCGCGACAGCCTGGAATTTCGAGATTGGACTTTCGACCCTTTGGCATTTTTACTCCTTCGTCCTGATTGAAGCTCGCATGTACATACTGGGTGTTTCGGAATTGCAGGCAGAGACATAACCGATGGGCTGATT
Organism: Odontomachus brunneus; assembly: GCF_010583005.1. NCBI lineage: Eukaryota > Metazoa > Arthropoda > Insecta > Hymenoptera > Formicidae > Odontomachus > Odontomachus brunneus. The sequence goes on along the minus strand of NW_022639460.1, from coordinate 1,276,521 downwards.
AAGTTCATGAGAGCGAGCGAAGAAAAGTTTTAATAAACACACAGCCGCGAAAACTGCGGTCGTTTCCGAGATATTCGGAATGTCAACAACTGACAAGGGAAGTTCGATATACTTTCTTTCTTAAATTTCTTAGAGAGCAATCTCACGCGGAACAAGTTGAGAGTGAGCAGTATTTTCACTCGAGGCGATACTGTGAAAATACTGCCACTCGAAACAGCAAGAGTGAACGTTCCATTCGGGCTTAGAGTGGATTCTCCCTCCATACGAGCGAATGTTTCAACCGATTAGAGTGAATACATCCTTGTGACGGTGAAGTAAATCAGATTAGCTCCTCAATTTTGAATGGAAGTATTCACCCGACAATTCAGGCGAAGGATTCACTCTACAGGGTAGTAAAAAAAATATCAATATTTACCTAATACTATATAAAAACTTAGTTATAAATAACTTTTATTAGTTTTTTTTAATTTAAGCTAATAATTTAGCTAAGTATTATTATTTTTGGAGAAGTTTCTTATGGTAACTTATAGTGTACACTTATCAACATATATTGAGCAATGCTCCTATTTATTTTTGCACGTACTTTCCTCACGTAAAAGCATTTGTAATTCTGTACAACCAATGTAACGTAAACTTTGTAGAAAACTAAGTTACATGTAATGAGAATTTGCTTCAAAATATATATTTTAATATTTGTAAATGGAGGAAAAATTATTTTAACATAAAGGAAGAAAGTGAAAGCGTTAACATTCTTTTGGAGCACCCTGTATATAACTTAAAAATCACTCGAACTCAAATCACTCGATAGTCACTCTACTATTCGGCTGAAATATCACTCCAAAAAATTTAGAGTGTACATGTATCCGCAATTTTCGCACACTCTCTTCTTTCTTTACAATTTCACGAAAATTAGATTATTTAAAGTGAAGAGAACACGATCTGTAAGAGCCAAATCACGGTTGTTTGGTACGCGACTACTATATTAAATTAATTTATGAAAGAATCTCGTTGCCTGAGGCAGTATAGTTTGCAGCATCGAAGTAGAATCAATATGGTTAATCGATTTGGAAATGGGATAGGGAAAATTTTAGTTAAACTAGTATAGACAGTTCAGCAACAGAAAACAAACCGCTTATATGAATATATCTCTTATACGGTAGCTAGTGCGCCATTTTGTATCAAACTAGCAACATCAGCCAAACTTAGTAGTAATAGTACTTTGGTAGTAATTTTAGTTAATACCATTTTAGTTGAGAATTAAAGGATACTTCAAACAGGGGAGGTCGATTCATCGCGTACATTTGTCTAAAGTTAGGAAAAATATTCAGTGCGTGCGTCATGACTTGTTTAAACAACGAGATCTTTTCACGAATAATTTAATACGAATAATTTAATCAGTCATATCAAACAACCGTAATTTGGCCTTTACTGACTGTATTCTCTTTACTTTAATCTTCACTTTGATCACTTTTATATGGTTTCTAGGAAAGCCTGCTTATATTCTAATTCTAATTTCAACCGGATTAACTTCTAGAAATACACAACATAAAAAAATTATTCTATTAATATTTCTCTTTTTCAATCGCATTTTAAATTAAAACATTTCCTTATCATCAGGAAATTATTTCGTTATTTTGTTAAATTGAAAAACTGATACTTTGCAGTATCATTAATCCAGTCGAGGTTTCTTAGCTTCCATCATGGATTAAATTCCACTTCAACTCAAAGACAATCGACATTTTCCACCGCGAGAATCGAATTACACCGATCGATCTTTATTTCTAAGGAAGAACAGGTTCACGTATAACAGGAGCGTAGAAGTTTCAGCTTTCCAATTGTCCTTAGTTGAAGTCTGCACAACTTCTAAGTACGGAGACATCGACGCTCATATCGAGCTGCGTCTTTCGATCGTTTCGGTCTCGGCTCTATTGACGCAAGCACAATAGAGTCCCTAGAAGTAAGAGAGTCTGGCTGATGTTGCTAGTTTGATACAAAATGGCGCACTAGCTGCCGTGTAAGAGATATATTTATACACACAATTCGTTTTATATTACTGAATTGTCTATACTAGTTCAACTTTTAGAGCGTATATTGCTTAATGTTGAAAGAAACAGAAACGAAAATAAAACCTAGTATGCATTACTTTAGATAATTATTCGGACAGATTATTCTTTCAATGACATTTTAATTATTATTAAAATTTTTTTATCAAACAGATATGCACGTGTTAGAATTGAAATTTGTCGAACTTTTGTTAACTAAAAAGTGAGATCATGAAGATAATAATAAGTTGTGAAAATGATAACAATGAGATATAAGATATAACTTTCTTACTTCCATTATCGCCAAAAAAAGATTTAATTTAATATTACATGTTCGTGTAATATTCTTTTATAAAAAGTTGGCTCGACTCTGTGTAGCAAGTGAACCGTGTTTTCATTTTAATTGAATATTCTCGATTGAAATATTGAACTTACTAAGATCCAGAATATATTTTAAACCATTATGATAAATAATAGTATTGTACACATTATGATATATCATTATGACATGTAATATTAAATTAAATATTTTTTTGGCGATGATAGAAGTAAGAAAGTTATAACAAGTTATATCTTATATATCATTGTTATCATTTTCACAACTTATTGTTGTTTTCATGATCTCACTTTTTAGTTAACAAAAGTTCGACAAATTTCAATTCTAACACGTGATATATATATATTTATTTATGAAATAATTGAAACAAGGGACATTCACTTAGATGCAATATTTATTTTTCTGTATGTAAATTTTCCTGTGTACAACATTTCAATTGATTAACATTCAATATTGACGTAACAACGCGGAACAGCCATCAATCTTTTTGTTCGTGATCCTGTGTGCAACTGCACTGTTATTTTATCGCTGATTCACAGAAGACCGGAGCAAATCGTAGTACAAACGTCATTTAATGGATTAAAATCGAGAATTTTTTTATATGCCGACAGAATAAACCGGTGAACTTCAACTAACTGTAACATCACATCAATTTGATCATTTCCCACTCAACAATGTAAATGTAATGTAACATATGTTGTAAGTCGACAATTACATTGTTGACTGGGATGTTATATCAATGATGTGTGTATGAATAATCTTATTGTTTATTAAATGTTGTTGGGTATAGAACTTTGCGATCGGGAAACATAACGACTCCGCGTGCTTGATTTTATTATGTATTGTGCTTCTATTTTACATGTACAATTTATATATTTTCTGGAAATTAGAATCTACTATTTAAAAATTTGCTATTGTTTCTTAGTAAAATTTACCGCATTCTTAGCAAAATGAACTCCACTGACAGTTTATTCCCGCACTACTAAAAACTACGAATTAAATTTTTTTGAAAAAACATGAAAAAAGCAATGATAATTTCTCCGTATAGAATGCATTCTTTCGCTCGCGTTGGGACAGTGAAGGTTCTTTCCTTCGTTCTTTTTCTAGTTAAGCCCACGATATCCTGCCTATAATACCGAAATATCCTGCGAAACATCCTTTGAGTTTCGAGACATGATTCCATAGTGAGGAAAACAAGGGGAGCAACATCGCCGCGGAAAAATGCTTTGTTTAATGCATTGCAAATAAAAATGGTTTCCAATAAGAGCAAAAAAAAGGAACGTTTGCGATGTTTCGCTACTCCGTGTAAAATTATTCCGGAAAGAATGGCACGTGCAAATACTCCCCTTTTAAATCCGTTGTAATATAAAGCGCCGCATTGTGAATGCATATCGGAATGCATATTGAAACTCAATACATATCACGCCAAGTTACGAGCTATCCAACGCATCTGGGACGTCTACGGGCGATACTTATCAAGAACCTCATCCGACTAGAAACGAACCGAGATAGACAAGGAGAGGGAGGGACGAAGGGCGGCAACAAGCAAGCTCGCGAGCTCGGGATTTCGCGTTCCGAATTTAACGCGATCAAATAAATGTCGATTTTCGACGGAGCGCGCGTTCAAATCCGTCATGAACCTCCTCTTCGGTTCTCGCCGGTATCGAGTTATCCTACATTTCCATGTAAAGTAAAAAAAGAGAGACACGGGAATGTGAGTAACGCGAAGCACGCGCGCGTTCGCGGGAGGCAACTTCCGCGAACTATCGGCGGAAGTTCCCGCGAAAATTGGCAAAATCCAACTCCGGGGTTCATTCGTGTTGTGCACCGCCTGATATGCAATGAAGCCTGGGTATTCGCGAACACGTGCGTGCGTGCGTGCGTGCGTGCGCGAAACACCCCGTCATTCTTCATTTTCTACGCGCGTCTCGTAGTAGCGCGTAATAGAGGATTCATACTGCGTATTCCGGCGCCTAACGCTCGATATACGAGGTGTCTGACGCAAAACCACGTAGATAAAGATAGAGCACGTCAACCTGGGCAGAAGGATCCTTGATATTTTGCAAACAATCATCTGAAACTTCGAGATATTAATGAAAGAAGATTGACGAACTAGAACGCTCTATGTTGGCGCAGGCTCTATAGGCGCGAGATTTCATGGAAAATGAAACGTCATTGTCTTTTAAGCTCAATCTACAATGTTTAATCTGCTGCCTTTTAAATCTAATTTACAAAACCTAATATACCGTGCTCTTTCTTCCTGTTTTGCTTCCTCCTTACTTCTTTCTCTTTATCTTTTTCTGACTCAAACCTTAAGTTTTAAACAGAAAAGAGAATAAGAAACAAGAAGCAAAGAGCACATTGTAGATTAAATTTTAGTGTGGATGGACATCGGCTGACAGATGAAGGCAGAATAAAACTTAATTTGCAATGTGCTCTTTGTTTCCTATTTTTTTCTCTTTATCTCTTTCTGATCAAAATTTTAAACCTAGCCAAATTAAGTCATTATAGATTAGGCTTACTCAAAAGAGTTGGTTCTAGATAAGTTTTCACTCGTACACGATGAGTTGTATTATAGAATAAACTGTCTCACATTATGTAAAGTCTCATTTGTTGAAAACAAATTCTTATGGTCGGTTGTTCCAACTTCTTGGTAAGTTAACTGAAAGTTAAATCATATGTTTGTTTTTGTCTAAGTTGAAGGAGAAAGACTGATATGTATTAGGTGTACAACTTTGCTTCCGCCGTTTTTTTTCCGAAATTCGAGGCTTTATTGTAAAAAACTGGTTATACATTTATGATTCAAAGTATTGTCCATCGCCACTACTTTCTCCCATCTTTCGGGCAGCGTACGAATCCCGCGTCGAAAAAACTGGCCATCTTTTGAGGCGATCCACGAATTGATTCAATTTTTTACTTCTTCATAAGACCGGAAGTGCTGGTCAGTCAGGCCGTGTGCCATTGATCGAAACAAGTGATAGTCAGAGGGAGCAACGTCTGGAGAATACGGCGGGTGGGATAGGACTTCCCATTTCAACGTTTCCAAGTATGTCTTGACCACTTTCGCAACAAAGTGTATGAAGTTGGCACCCCACTTTTTGAAATTTATAATTTTGAAAATTGTTCCAGATTGTTCTGACTTTGTACCACATTGTTCCAAAGTGATATTGCTTCATTCGAAACGGTTTTCGAATAAAACAAAAAAAAAATGATTTTTTGAGCTGGCACCCCACTTTTCGAAAATCGAACATTCTGATACCGCAATAGATTGTTCTAGTTGTTCCAAACATTGTTCCAAAAGGACAAATCCGTAAGTTGAATTATAAGTCCAAAAAATGAAAAAAATGTTTTTGACCTGGCACCCCATTTTTTGAAAATAAAGCATTCCGATACCGATATAGATTGTTCTAGTTGTTCCAAACATTGTTCC
>NW_022639460.1:1254603-1270045 GCF_010583005.1 Odontomachus brunneus | reverse complement strand
GACAAATCCGTAAGTTGAATTATAAGTCCAAAAAATGAAAAAAATGTTTTTGACCTGGCACCCCATTTTTTGAAAATAAAGCATTCCGATACCGATATAGATTGTTCTAGTTGTTCCAAACATTGTTCCGAAAGCACAAATCAATAAGTTTAATTATATGCCCGAAAAATTAAAAAAAAGTTTTTTGACAAACAGTCTATCAGACCAAGAGTAAACTTATACTATCTTTCTTGTTGCAACCGAGATCTTTTTGTTCTGAGTTGTGCTAGGCTTAAGAATTATAGTTCTAGAATATGAAACTCATTAGATCATTCGTTCTCCGAAAATTCGTAAAAAAATCGATTTGACAGTACTTGACGTCAAGAGTAAACACATGCTTCCTTTCTTGTTCCAACCGAGATCTTCGACGGAAGCAAAGTTGTACACCTAATAATTTAATCATGAGTTAACTTACTAAAAAATTAGAACAACCGGCCCTTAGTTCATTTTTTGTACCTGAACTGACTGCACCAGCTTGCAGCTTCTTTCTTTTTTCTACCAAATCACAGCTATCCTTTTTTAAGTTCCGAATGCACTAGTTGAGCTACAAAGAACAGAAGAACTAGTTGAGCTACAAAGAACTAGTTGAGCTACAAAGAACTTTCTGTTTCTACGTTCTATGTTCCGTTATTATCAGTGTAGTCTACCTTCGTTCATTTAATGAGCAACAAGAATAGAATAATGTTGCTAACATTGGCTGACAATATCGGAGAACGCAGGGTGAATCCTCCATAACGCGGTTACCGTCGATGAGCTACAAAATTGGGACGAAGATCAAAACGGATCGGACTGAAAGGGAGAAAAGCGACAATGCGGTTAGAATCGGCTTAACGCGGTCCGCGGGCTGCGCAGAGCGCGGGCATTATTCTCTGATTTCTTCGTGAAAAACAATTTCGCACCCGCGGTGATGCGGGAATCGCGACACGCGATCGATCATCTCGAAATACACACACAGCCGGGATTTGCTCGGCGCACTTAATGCCGCTTTGTCCGCCGAATGAGTTTCGCCGGCGGATCGACGTGGCGAGCGCGGAACTTTCCACGCGCTCCGTCCGGAAATTAAGCGACATATCGCCGGCAATAATGCACCTACGCACGCCATTGACTGCACGCCGCGTGTCCGACGCCGGGATCGTCACCGTTCACCCGCTAACCTGCGAGTAGTCCCCCCCGTCGGCGATCTCCGTAAAGCCCATTCTACAATTGCGTAAGCGTAGTCGTGAACGTAAGAGTCAACCAATCCGAATGTTTGATTCACTGATTGCTTTACTTTGATTGGTTGTCGTAATCACTTACAACCACGTTCACGCAATTGTAGAAGGCCGTCCCACAATTGCGTAAGCGTGGTCGTAAGTGGTTGTAAGTGATCACGACGACTAATCAGAATAACGCAGTCAGCAAATAAAACACTCCAGTAGACTCTGGGTGGCTTCACGCTTATGCAATTGTAGAATGGCCTTAAGAGAACACACACAGAAAAATACCAGGTGTAGAAGTATGAAACCGGAATTTTTTTATACAAATAAGACGTCTGTTGTTCGAAAGTGATAAATAATACTTTATTCAAAATAATTTCCACTGTTTTGAACACATTTTTCCCACCTCTCTGGCAGTTTATGAATGCCGTGCCAAAAAAACTTTTCATCTTTTGAAGCGAACCAGTTATCTAGCCATTTTTCCACATTTTCATACGAATCGAAGCGTTGGTTAGCGAGAGCGTGTCCTAGCGATGCGAACAGGTGATAATCGGACGGAGCCAAGTCTGGAGAATAAGCCGCATGCGGTAGTAATTCCCAACTGAACGACTCGATCGTTTCCTTGACCCGTTTTGCTGTATGTGATGGGGCATTATCATGGAGCAAAATGACATTGTGTTGCCTTTTTGCATATTCTGGTCGTTTTTTAGTCAATGTTCGATTTAAATCGATCATTTGTTGTTGGTAGCGATTAGTATTGACGGTTTGACCAGGTTTCAGCAGTTCATAGTTCATAGTTCATAGTTCATAGTTCTTCGTTCCTCACGTCAAAATCACCACTTTTGAATTTTTTAAACCACTCGAAACACTGAGATTTACCAAGAGCATATTCACCGTAAGCTTCGACAAGCATTCGATGTGATTCTGCAGCAGTTTTCTTTAAATGATAACAGAAAATCAATGCTGTCCGCAAATCATAGTTAGTAGGCTCGAAACGTGACATGTTTAAGGTTATACAAAAATATACTAGAGAATGAAAGTTGGGGTTATGTTTGTTGACAATATTCGTCAGCTGTTAGGAGAATATAATAGCGCGGCAGTAGCGGTCTTACGGTCACTAAACTGAACGCTGGCATCATTTATAGGGGAATTCCGGTTTCATACTTCTACACCTGGTACATGCTGCGTTCAAGTGAATGTCACTTGTCTATTATATACCCATAAATCTATGATAATAAGTTTACCATATATAAGCGTCAAATTCGTTCAAATACATTCTGAACCTTAATCGGTTTAGTATTTCACAATAAAATATAGGAGAGGCCGAGGCTATTTGGCTGTCGGAGTAAATTGGCAAAATTGATTGTGTTCGCACTGTTTTTTAACAGATTTCAGAATGAAGCAAACAGGAATTTCAAATTCATTTCTGACATGTTTAAAAATCTTGCTTGCTTAATTCTGCAATTTCTTAGAAGATATTAAAAATAATTAGATTTGTCAACTTAACCCGATAGCCAACTATTCCTGGTCTTTCCTACCAAATTACAACAAAAATGCGGTTTATTACATAAAGTTGAACCGGCTTTTATTTCGATAAAAAGTCCTACAATATTCTGTACATTCCTCGGTTATAAAATTCCATGAGAACTTTTACTCTGAGGTTTTTATTGCCCTTGTGTGCTTCTGTCTTACCTCTCTTATTTCGTTGCGTTTCCTCCTCATATCTCTTTCGTTCGTATATCGTTCTTGTATCGTCTCCCCGCCCTCATGATTTATTATTTCATTCGATTCGTCGAACTACACAGGGTGATGTACCGTCGTCGTGAATCGCATTTCATCCTCACCCCGTTCTTCACATAATATATTTATGTGCCCTCGTCCGCGTGCGCCTTTAAACGGGTTACCTGGGCGAAATAAATCCGCCCGTTTATCTATGCGCCCATGTTATCGCGTTTGCACCAGCGATGTAGCCCTCGAACTGTGTATCGAATTTCGCCGTTAGAAAATCTCTCTGCTTCCTCTCTGCTTTCTTTCCCTCTCCGTCTTTCTCACCCTCTCCCTCCCTCCCCTCCTTTCACCTTCCTCTTTCGTTCTTTATTGGATTCGAATGTAAGAATGCCGTCATTGATCTGAATTAAGATTACTGACGTATTTTATGGTGGCCGCGGGGACCGAGGCATTTTTTATCACTTTCTCAGATTTACGACGACGTCATACGAACGGCCGTAATGTTACAGCGGCCAGCCGTAAAAATTTTTTCCCTCGATGCATTCTAATGGCCTATTTACACGCGGAATAACTACAGCGTTACGTCCTCGTATAATTGCGCCAACCTTTTCTCTCTCTCTTTCTCTCTTTCTCGCTCTCGTTCTCTCTGTCTCTTTGAATGCCATGTATTACGGCTTTATGGCGTAAACACGCGCATTACGAAGACGCAAATATAGCGTCCCGATCGAGATAACACCGTTATAAGCCGGTATATCGCGATATTTGACTTTCTAATTCGCGAATAATTAGAGGGAAGGGTGGCGCGGAGGGGAGGATTTCGCGCGCACGAAACGATTCGTGTGAGTAATGTCTCGTTAAAGAGCATCTTTTTATGCAATATCTTTTTATAGCCGCGATTTATTACAGCGATTATCATCGATTTAAATCAAGCCTGTAGGTGTATTTTACGATCGCCAAACATAAAAATGTTTATGCGCGATACGCTTTATCGGCGTTGGCGCAGTCAATGCATTAATATTCTCTTTTTTTACAGGCAAAACAGATACGACGAGAGAAGTAATAGTTATAAGGTCGGTCCAGTGTCGGATTTACGAGGTAAATGTGCGAGGATACGCATTCGCATCTACGCGGGCAGAAATTTGAAACGGAGATTAAAAAGGGTCCAGACAGTTTTTCCCAAACTTCTAGACTCAAAGACAGGTTCATATAGGCTCTACAAAGAGATGTAATAACTCCCTTACACAAATTAGCGCCTAGACCTGTAAATCTGACCAGCCCTTATCTTAATATGTTTAACTAAACCCTGATGAATTGGGACTCTATTTTGATATTTATATTTAAGGTAAATTAAATTAAGGTAAATTATATTATAATTCAGATATAATAAATTAAATCTTTCCTTAGTATTCTTATCACCATCTTTCTTATAACTTTTATTACAATTTTTTATTAAAATTTTTCTTGTTACATATAATACTTTCATGTAGGTAACATTATTATTAATATCGAACATCTGTTTTCTCTTTTTTCTGGTCAATTTATATTCCATTCACATTCGTATTTTATATAAATTCATATTTATTCATATTCTATTCGTATGTTTTATTCAAAATCATGAAAGTAGATATTTTTTAATATCAAAATTAATATTTACTTTAATTGTTTAAAATAAAAGTGTAATAATAAGTATAATAATAAAAGTATAATAATAAGTATAATAATATCAAAATCCTTATCTTATAGTCACAAAACGTTAACTATTAATGAATCATCGTTTTTCCACTGAAACCATTAATTGGTTGACTTTTCCTTACCGAGCTTTATTAGAACATGTTTCGTTTGCAGCATTCACATCAGCATCAATTCACGGTCTTTCCGCGAAATCCCACTCAAAATTTTCTTATTTCAGTCATATCTGAGCCTTAAGAAAGCCTGTCTGTTTCGGGGCATCACGTCAGCATCAGTTCATGGCCTATTCACGAAATTTCACTCAGAATTTATTTATTTTAGCCATATCTGAGACCTACGAAGGTCTACGACGTATATTTATTTTGAGGTATTCCTAGCTAGGATTACTTCATACTTAGGGCCCACCCCGATTAATTTCTATCTAATATTCTCTCCTCTCTTTCTGTCTCTCTTATATGCGTGCATGTTATTTCGTCGGGAGGAAAACTCGACCTCTGCACAAAAGGCAGGTGGTGTATGATGAAGACCGTAAAGTCCCCGCGGGACCCTTAATTCGAGGAGATATCTCAGAGGACGATCTGTAATTAGATCGACATCGCCCTGGACAATCGAAAAGGGAATATAAGAAGGAAATGATCTCCTCGAATTTTAACGCGGGATGCACGAAAGTGACGGTCAATCTGATAGCGCGGATAAAGCCGTTCTCGTTCCCGATTCAATTTGCGTAATTTTTTTAGTCGTTGCATTCTTCGAGGGATATATCCCGTGAGGGAGTTGCGTTATCTTCTTAAAAAAGGAAGAAATGGCGGAGTGGTAAAAGTAGAAAGAAGAAGAAGGAACCGCGGAAGAAGTTGCTTTACTTCTCCCTTTAATTCGCAAAATCTCATTTGAATTTGAAATTTGCTCGCATTTGAAAACGCGCGTTCGATATCAGCTCGTTACCCGACCCGAGTCCTGAGAAACGCCGGACGGTGATGTGACACTAGTTAAACATCATTAAATCGTTAAACAGCGACTCGTTCGATAAGGAGTTATAATAGGTTCGGAGAGAAAGTGCACCGTGAGTGGGAGGATTGGAGGAAGAGAGGAGGACAACATAGGTCGACGCTATGAGTTTGCGAACAACCGGCACGGGTCTCCTTTTATTTAAACAATTGCATCCCTGAGTCGGGTTGAGTGTAGATATAATAACAGTTTTGCGGATGTTTGACAATACGCCCTCTCATTATGGGCGAGCGCGCGACAGGTTATTCGAGACTTTTTGTTGACGCATTATGTGTAACAAAGTGACCGATCGTCAAATTACCGACACGTGTGCGCGCCATTAGATATTATGATTAAAGGCATGTCATGCTTGGAAACTTTGATAACAAAATGCCGACATTTCTCTGCAAAGTTTACATCATATTGGTTGTGTAGCATTACAGACGTTTGACCCCAAAAAATAACTCTAATTGCGAGGTGTTATTTTCTGCAATCCTATATTCTAAACGAAAATTTTGGTCGAAAGAATATTCCTCTTTTAATTTAGCGGACTGTTAATCGGAAATCTAGTAGATATTATTCCAACTTTTTTTCCTATTGAATCTAGAGGAATATTTGAAACAGAATACCCTCTTATTACAATTTTCATAAAGAACAATATTTACACTGTGGATAGCGGAGTTCCTCTAGCTTGAAAAATATTGCGTTTAAACTATTTTCCGTTTAGTTTGAGAAGAGTTCTCTTGAAGTCATGTATATGAATAAAATCCTCCAGGATTTATACTATTCCGCTAAGGACGAGATTATGTTCCTTTATGCATGTTCTACACAACGAAAGTACGTGCAAACATGAATTGGAGCATTGCAATATATGACGAAAACGATGAAAAATTTCAAAATCGACATCTTCAGCTGTCAGTCAGCGTAACTATTGACCCAATACAAAAGTTCTGCAGCTCGTACATATTGAACGTGTGTTTACTCTGCTGAGAAAAATTTCAAAGAACTTTGCTGCACCTTTGCAGCTGAATTTAGAAGCTTAAAGTATACGAAAGTATACGAAAAGTTTGCAGAGGGATTTATTTATATGCATGGTAACGGTTTCCGCTGCATGTTTCGGTAAAACAAAGCAGCACACGTTTTTATATATACGTGTACAAGAAATACCAGAAAGGTATCGCGTGATCATGTTCTGCGCGCGCATCTGCACACAGAAAAAGAACACTCTACTGCTAACAAAAGTGTTTACTTAATTTATTTCCTTCTTTTAAGTAATGATTACCTTCACAAAGAATATTTTCTTAATAACAATTTTAAAATGTGCTTAACATAAATTTGAGGAAAGAAACATATACTCAAAAAAAAGAAAGAATTCTCTTTTTTTTGAGAGAGAATATTATGAAATTTTATCAAAGGAAAGAAGTTTGTTCGACTCTGTAAGCAGTGAGCAAATCGAATTTTAGTTTTAATTAATTTTTTATTTCCTTCTTGATTAAAATGCTGAAAACTTACTAGGATTCAGAATGTATTTTGAATAAATCTGATGTTTATAACGAACTCCTGATAGAGGTTTGCGGATACACATAAAGTCCAATGTCCACGGAGCGTGATTTGAACTTGTTTTTCTTGCGAGAAGCCATGCATACCGCTAAATTCGTTCTGCAGCAAAAAATTTGGCTCTCGGCGTGCTCCGTTGCGAATTTGACAGTTAGTTTTTCCAGACAGATTCGGTGTTATTTTCCAAGCGTATTACTAGGATTCCAATATAGTTCCAATCAGATAGACCGAACGTCAGCTGACGTCAATCATATAATTACAGTGATTGAACGAACTGTATTGGAATGCCAGCAACACGTTTGGAAAATAACGCTGAAAACCTGGAAAACCTAATCTGAGAAAATTAACCATCAAGCTCGCAACGGAGTACGCCGAGCGTCAAATTTTTTGCTGCAGAACGTACTTAGCGGCATGCATGGCTCACACAAGAAAAACAACTTCAAATCACGCTCCGTGGGAATTAAGCTAATAAAATACTTGAAACAAGTAACATTCTACTTGAACGCAGTATGTATTTTTCTATGTGTGTGTGACACACATAAGACTTTGATGATCGTCTCTACGACAGAGTTTCTGGAGTTCGTCATCATCAATCACGGCGATTATTCCTTCATTGCGCATTCCGTGCGCCAGGACCGATGATCACGATAACGACGACGACGATACTAAAGCGTGTAATTATACGCGACATCATTGTCAATTAGTAATACGCTTCGCGTGGCGATCGCGCAGAAATATAATCACGTGACTCGATTATTCCGTTTATCTGTCGTCGCGCTTCTGCGCATGGCGCCGTTCGCTCGTCAATAACTAATACATCGGTGTAACGAGGCCGCGCGTAATAAGTAATTCTCCCAAGCGACATGAATAATTTCTGTCCATTATCCAATCACGCGTGGCGAGTGTTCTGCCCCCCTTCGCCCCTGCCATCCCTCCTCCTTGTCGAACGTCTTGGAAATGCGCGGCGAAAAAGGCCGCCATTCAGTTTTTCTTTCGTCGTTCTACTCCTCGTCCGACAGGTAATCGATTTCGTAAGAGTCAATCCATTACCTCTCCTCTCTTGTCGCTAATTGAGGTCGCCTCGCGCGAAAGGGATTATATATTACTGATGGGGGAGGGAGGAGAGTGGGAAGGAATTTATTAACAAACTTTTTCATAGCGCGCGAACTCGACTGTTTGATCCACTGTTTGACTGAATTTTCAGTCGACTGGATATTAACGGAATAAATGCTCAGTGTAAATGTTAACTGACAGGAGAAATATCTAAAAAATAAAAATACTTAGTGAAATCTAAAAACCTATTGACTTAGGTTCAAATTCGTCTGTTTAAGTAAGATAAAATTGCTTTGACGAAAAGCTCCGCGTTTTTAAGAAAATGTATGTATGCTCTTTCAATGCATATTTCCTCTCGGTAAGAGTAGATTTATTCATTACTTAAAAGAAGGAAAATAAACTAAGTGAACACTTTTTTTAGCAGTAGAATGATATTTTTCTGCATGTATGCATACAGAAAAATATTGCATTCAAATAGATGTCTCAATTATTTCATAAGTTTATATGATCCGCAAAATCTATCATAAGTTCAAATTGTAAACGTCAAATTTATTCAAGATACATTCTGAATCTTAGTAAGTTTAGTATTTCAATAAGGAATATTAAATTGAAACAAAAATTCGATTAGTATATTACATAGAGTAGAATCAACTTTTTCGAAGTTTCATAATATTTTTGCAAAGATAAGTTCTTCTTTTGAGCACAGAACAGTGAGTTTTTAAAAAATTTGTGAGTATCATATTTTAAGGCCATTATCAAGAAAATATTCTTTGTTGAAGATGATCATTATTTAAACAGAACAATCATTATTCTTAGCAGTACAGTGGCACTTTTCTGGGTGTAATTTTTTACGTGACGTTGTTCTCGCACGCCCGGCGCAAGAGGGTGACCCTCAGCAAACGATTTAGTGGGTGCCGCAGGCACGAATTGCACTCGACACGTTATATGCCGTCACAGGATATCGACGCATTATTGATCAGTCTTATCCCGTTCCTCGTTAAAGCAGTTCTCAGCGAAAAATGGTAATTCCGCCGAATGGAAAAGCGGTGATCGATGTGGCGTTCGCTTTGGCAACTTATCAGACAAATCGTCTGGCGGGAGGAAAAAATTAATAGTGCCGTCACCACGATGCAGCAGCGCATGATAATAGAGTCTCGACAGGTCACGCTTCTCTCTTTCTCTCTGTCTCTCTGTCTCTTGCTCTCATTGTTCTCATATATTTATTAACTTCAAGGTTTCTATCCGGGCCAACCGCGTCCATCCATTTTTGTCGAAAATCCCGACACCGACGCGGCAGAAAAATGTCTCTGGTCCATAAGTTATCCTAGTTAAATTCAATCGGTGGCCTGGTAAATTAATAAAAGGACCAAGAGCGTCCTCATCGGGTTTGCAGTCTCGCGACTGCTCTCCGGATGACGCGTCATGAAAGATTTAGGACGTCACGCAGGGCCACAGCGTGATCTCTCGCGCGGACCGCGCTACGTTCCATTTTCTTTCTTTTCCCGCCGGCGCGACACATACACTTCGATTTCCTTTTGTCCTTGACGGGGATTCGCCTGTCAGGCGGGGTTATTCCGATCAAGGACACTCGTTCCTCACGCAATATACAGGACGGCGTAATTCACTCGGCCGCCGTGCTTGAAATTTCTTCTTGCCGTTGAACGAAGAAGACGTTTGCTGAGCGCGGAGAAGGTCAGGTCGTTACGTAGAGATATGGCGATGAAGATAGATCTGGCCTATCGATCGCCACGCCACATCGAGATCCCCCGCATTTTCCCGCTGAAGTTTCGGCGCGGCGCGCGCTTGCCAGAGAACGCAGTTCGATATCCGGACAGACAGGTGTATGTAAAATTTGGTAGCAACTTTAGCGCTCGATTTGCAAAGATCGCGTTTATAAGTGGTTCATATGACGTTCACATTTATCACATAGAGCGACAAAGCAGACGCGCGAGCAAGATACGAACAAAATTGTCGGTAAAATTTACTCGAAATAATCCTAAATGCACTTTCATGATTTTTACGATGTGAGACGATCGGTGCTGAGAACTTCGCAACTTTTTCAATTATATACTTTAATATGCTTTAATTAAATTTGCCATGAATGCACCATAATATGAAATGTAATATGAAAAACGTAGTATGAAAAAATCTGAGCACATTTTTTATTAAATTTACATCTATAAATCTTTTTTAACCGATTCATTAAATTAATTTACGAATCGATTAATAAAATTCCCAGATAAATTTTCACGATTATCACAATGTGATAATATGACGAATCTGATAATACGAATTCTACGATTAGAATTCTACGATTTATCAAACAAATGTGTACTGTATCGAATTAAATTTAATATTATACAATAATATAAATTTTTTGTTATATTGATACAGCTACAAGTTTATTAAAAATTACACTCAGACATTTGTTCATTATATTTTACACATATTAGTTTGAGCAAATTTTAATTTATTTTTTTATTTCTATTTCAAAATATCAGTTCCATATGAACTGCTCATAAGAGATGCAACTTTTATAAATCGATTGATATAGTTACTGTCAGATTTAGTTACATCTGTTTACTTGGGAATGTCATATAAAATATAATATGAGTGCAATCTCTGAATACAATCTTTAATAAATTTGTTACTGCATAAAACAAGATTACGTTATTGTATGATGTAAATTTAATTATACAATATATGTATACCTGTTTATAATACGATACACTATATTTGCTTCATGAGTGTAATTAAAAAAGTTGTAAAGTTGCCATTATCGAGTGCCTCACGTCGTGATAATCATGAAATTCTGGATATAAGCGTAACGTTAAAATATATTAAAATATATTAAAATATATTAAAATATATTAAAAAATATATTTAAAAAATCGTGGAATAGAGAATATGAACGCTTTGAGATATAAAAAGTAAAACTCAAGTTTTGTCGCGATATATATATGTATACATACAGACGACAGATATATATTTTTGCAAAGTCGTGGAAAAATAATTCAAATGGATTTCAAAAGGAGATTTAAATTAACAATGAGAACTCAACTCGAGTTAAATCGGGCTCAATAGACATGACAATAAATTTCGCGCAACAGTTGCCTCGTTATCAAGTAGCCAAGGATTTTCCAGGTAGTTTCGTTAGAATGTAGTTGCCAGTTCTCATATGACACTCCCCGTCTCGGCTCTTGTCCCGTAAATTTAACGCGTGGTTTATACGCCGCGAAGTTACGCTATTCGCATCCCGCGACGAGATCCAGTGGGAAGCAAAACATACAGGGATAAATATTACGGTCAGCCAACCCTTCCAACCACACAATTAATTCCTTATATATTTTCCACTAATATAAAAAACAATAGAGATGTTTTAGCATTTAAATTAGATTAGTTAGATGACTCACGCTATTACAGTACTAATCGTGCTATTTTGTGGCACACACTGAGAGAAAGGGAATGTCTGAAAAATAGAAGATATTTATATTCACATTTGGTATTATCTTATTTTTACTCCGAGGAAAAGTATGCATTGAGAGAGTGTACATTTTCTTTAAAACGTGGTTTTTCATCAAAGCAATGGTTTATCCTACTTAAATAAACGAATTTTTACTGCCGAGCCAGAAAAGTCTCTCTTTCTCTTTCTTTCACTTTCTCGAACGGCGTGAAAGGACGCGCGAGTATGAGGCAACACGCGAGATATCGATGCGACAAATCAGAGTTACGGGCGGAAGGGCTGTGTGCTCGAGTCACCCGGAGGAGAGCGGATGTTACAGTGAATCGGGAATACGGACTTCTCGAAGACGGACTGCAGGCCGAAGGCGTTGCACAAAAGAGAGGAATCGAAGGGAGATAGAGATAGACAGGAAGGCACAAGGAAAAGAGCGAGAGAGAGAGAGAGAGAGAGAGAGAGAGAAGGAGGAGGTGGGAACCAAGGACAGCTGAGTGAATAAAACACCGTGTGGAACGTCAACAACGGGGGTGCCGGGTACTCGGGAGACGCCGGGCCAGATTGGATTAAAACTCAAAATCGAGTTGTCCTCTTCGTCCGCGCGCTCGCCCAAATTTACTTTGCGAACTTTCCATATTCCCCGCTCGTCGCGATACGTTTCGTGTCGGCAGCGGCGGCGATGGCAATGGCGAAGAAAAAAAGAAGGACTTTATTTTCTTTCGATGGACGTCGAAAGTCGTTCGCAAGTCCTCGGAGGTTCATTCGGTGTAATCCAGTCGAGTCCCATTCCACGGCGCCCTCGTCACTTGCCGCGTCTTCTTCGTCTCGGTCAAATGACCGCCGCGGCGGTCCAGGATCTCTTTGATGGAATTTTCAAGTCGAATGGAATTCCGCGCGAGCCGTCACCGTCGCCTTCGCCGTTCTCCACGTACTCGATCACGACTTCCCCGGCAACTTGCAACGAGCAAAGTTCGCGCGCTGCGCTCGCGCGGGCCGCGGAAACGGCGAGACAATATCCGCTGTTAGACACGCGAGCGCACGGCATGAGGAGCTTTATGGCCCCTTTCTATTAGGCGTGACCTTTTACGGCGGCGGGAATGAAATTCGATTGCGACTGTGCGCGTAGAGCGACATTTACCTCGCCTTTCCTCGCTGTGATTCAATAACGCGCATTCCTTGAAAGCTTGAAATTCGAGGGAGGAGCTCTCGGGAACTTCGTTACGTAATTAAAATTCGAAAATTAAGTCTCGAGAGCGGTATTAAGCCGCAATTCCGGAAACTTTCTCTCTCTCTCTCTCTCTCTCTCACGTTCAAACATTTATTTAGATTTTCCCTTTCAATCGAAATCACGATAGAATGTAATTCGACGCTCCACCGTTAGGACTTTCTCTTCTTTCGCGAGTTCGTGCGCGAACGGTAAATAATAAATGATAATGAGAAAATTAGAGAGCTCACTTCCAAAGAGACTCTTCGCTTCCCGACGAAGGTTACGAATAACCTCGCGATATATGATCTTTACTTCTTACGGGAAGATTCAGCAAATCTGTAGTCTACCGGGCGAAGTTAAACGTTGTAACTAAGCAGATTTGCTAGTGCAGCAAAGATATTATGTGTGCGAGCACTCATCAATCAGTTCGTAGAGTAAAGCTATTTTTGTTGATGTCTTTTTAATTATTACCGCAAAAAAATGATCTCGTCAATGAATTAAAGATAGTCAACAATCTAATACTGCATTAAGGAAAAAATAATTTCTGTGCAACTTTACATCTCATAGATAAATTTCCAAATATTTTTTCTCAGTATATTCCAAATATTTTTTCTTAGTAATTAATTTATTATAAATTAGTTGTGGTAGTATTAGTTACAATAGTATTAAGCAAATTAATTTATTATGAACTGTTTATTATAAATTACTTATAGTAGTATTTATTATAAATTTATTATGAATTAATATAAATTTATTTACAGTGAGTTTTTCTTTTTATATGTATAAGCGGTAGCTTTAAATATTATTATTTTAAAGTTATCTGAAAAGGTCGAAAACGTACGTACATTAACATTATGTCATTTTAAATAAATCTATATTCTCATCCTGAATAATACAATGTTAGGCTCTTAGTGGTTGGTTTACACTACGAATTTAATGTTATACAGCAGAGCTGAAACATTAATTATTAGCAAACCACTTCGTATTTCGAGCTAATTGAAGTTTGCGGAAGGAACTCATTAATTTTATCAAACATCACTTATTCAGCAGATAACGAGAGGAAATATTTTTATTCGTTTCATAGAGAAGGGCACTCCCATTAAGTCCGAATGTAAATATCCTTAATGGGAAATATGCCGTTATGTAATTCAAGTCCTCCTTCTCATATTAAAAAATGCATGCGACGATGATATAATATATTTATATAAATGATGTATATTCAAAATATATATTTTTATGCGTGTATTTCTAAAATGCATCTTTATGTACATCTTTATATTTATAATATTCTATTATATTATTTAGATGTTTGCAGAGTATTGTAGACATTTCAAGGTTGCTTGAAATAACACTTATTAGTGGAGCAACTAATTATTTAACTGTAAAAAGCGACGTCTCAATGACAATTTAAGACATAAAAGTTCATTTGTAATAGGATTGGCAGTAGGCAGTAAGACGTAAGTAGTAACCAAATTGACCAATTATAATCGATTTTTTTAATAATAATCGATCGTGATTTCGACTTTTACTGCCTACTGTCGATCTCATTCTAGATGGCCCTTTAAATTTTAAGCCTTTAGCCGTAAAAAATTAATCAATCATAGTCGAATGTGAATAGAACAAACGACTATAATTAGTCAATTTTTTACGATTTAAGACTTAAAGCTTAAGTCTCTCTCACGTCTTAAACTCTCATTATAGATGCTGCTTAAGTGTTGGACCACAACCTTGCTTCAAGCCTTAAGCAACTGACTAATCACAGTCGATTATTCTTGAAACGTAAGAAAAATAATCAACTATGATTAGTCAATTGTTTACAGCTTAAAGCTTAAAGCGAGGTCCAACACTAATGAAATATATGTTAGCACAAGAAATTTTTTTTGATACGACAGCAAAAGGATTGGCTGTATATATTGTCCATCGGTTGGTGATGAAGAATCGTCTTTGCTGCGTTAATAAATCCGCTGTAACATCAAATTTCATTAGATGTGCAACCACAAATCTCACGTAGTTCTGCGCGATTTGATCACCGCGGCACAGCGAACTGATTGTCCATACATTACGACTGTAGATTCGCTGGGCCAGCGAGGTTTTCGCAATCACGACAGCAAATCTCTCCTCTCTGTGTCCTCTTTCTTGTTTCTTTCTTTTTCTTAAATACAGACCCGCGACGCAGACTGAAATGTCGCGACCCGGGAATGAAATGTCGATCGCGGGCGATTAATGAGAGTGTACCGATTTAATTGGCGCGATTCTCAGCGCGTCCGTGACGCGCCGTGCGGATTATCAGGCCCGGTCGGCCCCTCGTTACGTCGTAATCCGCATGATTAATATTTCAAATGCCGTACGGGCGATCGCAAGTCGCGCGGAGCGCGTGATATGATTAATGCGCGCTCACAATAAAACATTCACGGGCGAATGCAATTAGGATTCTGGTCGTACTACGAAACCGAATTTCGGCCGCTATAATACGCCGCGCGATGATTGTAGCCAGACAGAGACAGACAGACAAAGAGAGAGAGAGAGGGGGGG
>NW_022639460.1:1231034-1254364 GCF_010583005.1 Odontomachus brunneus | reverse complement strand
GGGGGGGGGGGGAGAGGGAGAGTAAGCCGTACATTCGTGATATCTCTCCAGCAGTCCGAATTGATTATTCCCGACCGATTTCACACTTCGTGCTCCGCTCAGCGAGCAGGTCTCGGTACACTCCCGACTGTCTGTCGCTCTCCAATCATCACGGCGATTGATATTGATTAATTACAATCCCGACGAGAGAATGACGACGGCGGGTGGCGTGGCTTCCTCCTTTCGCCGTATTTGCATCGTGCTCATAGCGAGAAATGCATTGGTCAGGAAGTGCACATCGTCCTTGAGGATTCAAAGGTGTAACGACCGACGCTCCCCGGTTAATTTAACTGTAGCCGGTTATCTGTAGCCGCCGGCATTACTTGCCAGATATAATCGGGCGATTGTTTGATTTTGATGAGGCGTTTATCACGTCAAGTATTAACACTCCGACCGCGCACGGCGCTGAAAACTGCGCTCGCTTTGCGCCAGCAGATCCTAAGAGCTCGCTTAGACCATCGTTAAGGGGAGATTCTGGTTCGAGTGGCGGAGAAATAAAAGATTTCTACACGGAATGAAAGGAATGGCTGTGCCAAGCAGAAAAATAGTGAAATGTGGCATAGCTTTTCTTTCTGGCTTCAAGAATCAATTCTTAGTTACGTTGACTTACCGATTCGTTGCCTCAAAAATGTCGTTGCCACAACCTTTTTTTTCGTGTACAAATTTTTTCGAAAGTATAAATAAAAATCTTAATATAGTGTTCTGGATTTATTTCATAAATCCACAAATCTATATGCACCTTTATGTACTCTTAATAATATCTAAATTATAGACTTATCGACAAATACTTTTTTTACAAGACACTGTTTACTGGCAGAACGAAGTAACAAAGTGCTAAAAAGATGTTACAGTCGAAATGTTTAACAAAAACGATAAAAAACGAAATGTTTGACAAAAAACGATAAATTACAAAATTGACATTTCGTGTAAATTAGCTTGTCAAAGATGCTGTCAGTTAAAGTAATTAGTAATTCATTAGTATTTCACTTTCGTCATATATTGAGTAATATTCCTTTTTATTTTTGCACGCACGCACTGCTTTGTATAAAAGCATTTGTAATCCTGTACAACCAATACAACGTAAACTTTGCAGAAAAATGTCAGTATACTGTCGGTAAAGTTTTCAGCTTCATCCCCTTAATTTTTCAGGAAGTTATAAGCAAATAAAAATGCGCTAGGTAAAATTTATCAATGCTTAGGTAATTGTTGATATTTAGGCTTCTCGGGTTAAATTAAAACAAAAATTCGGTTTGCTTACTGCATAAAAACGAAACAATTTTTAAGGTTTATGTAACTTCATAATGTTTAGATTGTGTTCTCGGGTTAATAACACAACTCTCATAGAGTATTAATTAATAAGTCAGTAAAAACGAAACAATTTTTAAGGTATTATTATTTAAGGTATTAATTAATAAGTCATAAAAACGAAACAATTTTTAAGATTTATGTAATTTCATGATGTTTAGATTGTTCTCGGGTTAATAACACAACTCTCATAGAATATTAATTAATAAGTCAGTGAAAGTGTTAATGTCTGCACGTCAGTCGCGAATTGGCGAGAATTCACGTTGAAGTTCCTCCTCGAACAGCATTCCTCTGTAACTCGGCGATCTCCCCTTTATGTTCCGAGGCAGCCGCCTGCTCCGCCGGGTACTCGCTACGATTCGATGAGGATCCAAGGCATTCATGCTCCTAGTTATTATGATGTAGGCGACATTATGCCGCGCGTACGGCACATTATGTGCAAGGAATACGCGCGAGGAAGAGTCGTCGTGTATTCGTCCCTGTCTATTATACGGCGATATTCATCTCGGATCTCATGAATAACAAGATTGCCGTCGCCGCCGTCGCCGGTCTATAGGATTCCAGTTAATAATTTCGACTGTTATATATCTGTTGTATATCGACAGATGAGCGCGACGTAATCAACGCGCGCTAAAATCTCTCGTGAGACGATAATTTTCTTTCTCTTTTAATATCATAGTGCTGGGAGTTTAAATATTAAATATTCCGGCGGTGAAGCCGCGGGTGAAAACCCTACGTAAAATTGAGATCCACGAGAAATTGAGATAAGCCGCTGAAAATACGAGAAACCCGCGGGAAAGCTTTCGCTCGTGGGGATACACTTCGTTTCCGCTTCATTTTCGCGCCCAAGTTCACGTTCGCGCTACGAAGGAGAGTATGCGATTCTGCGGCTGCTCGTTCCGTAATAAGCGGAGAAAATCAATGCCGTACATCGACGTGCGAGGGATTTGCATAATTTGATTCATCGACGAGTCCTCAGTCGAATCCTTTGAGCGTGTGTTCGATCGGGCGGGCTGTAAATTCTTCGATTAGTTCGTCGCGCATCGAGCGCCCGCGAAGTCAATTCGGCGCCGGCACTGCGAATTCGGCACGCCGAATTCAAACCTATAATTGAAATTCACATCCTTACGAGAGGATAAGACGCGCATTCGAACCCTTGCGACACGAGGAGAAGCTCCGCGTGCGCAGGGTTGAGGATTGCGAATTGGAGATCGGCAATCGACCCGATCGAGAGCTGAACTACTCATTTGATTTCGGTCCGTTTGAATCGCTGAATATGATAGTAGCATTTTCATTCGCTCAAACTCGTGGAAAAGTGATCAAAGTTTGCCCTAAAAAGAACAAAATAAGTCACTTTTAATAGTGGCTCGGTTGATTGTGTTCCAATTATATAATTACTTATATTATCGTTTAATTTCATAACTGTTTTTCACTGGAAAATTGAGGAAACACTTTAAAATAAATCTAAAGAAAACTAACAAGTAATTCTACCCAAAAGGTACACTCCGATTTTTTTTTAATTTGGCACAAATGTAGAAGTACAAAAGATATTTAGGTCATATTTTTTCATTTTGGTTTACTTCGAGTTTCACGGACAGTTTATAATTTTTTAATGTTCTCACTCCTGTCATCAACAAATACCACAAAAATGCATAAGAAATAAAATTGAATACAAGATGTAGTTAAATAATTTTAACAAAATCGGCATAGCTGAGATATAAACCATTCTAAATTTCTTTAGCCGAGATTCTAACCGAAATATTTTAAACCTGTACCAAATTAGTCAAAAATGATTCGAATCACGGCCAAACCGAGAAATTATTTGTACAAATAATTTTTTTCAACTTTTTACATGTTCTGTTTAAACATTTCATTATTTATACAAATAATTTTATACATTTGACTTAATATTCATAATCACCAAAAACGCCTATATTTTGTATTCAATTTTATTTCTTATGTATTATTATTGCACTTGTTGATGATAGAAATGAGAACATTAATAAGCTATAAACTGCCCGTGAAACTTAAAGTAGGCCAAAATGAAAAAAATATCACCTAAATATTTTTTGTACTTCTACATTTATGTCAAATTAGAAAGAAATCAGAATGTAACTTTTGGCTAGGTTTACTTGTAAGAAAAACTTCAGAAATGCTAAATTTCTTTATAAAAAGCTCTTTAATAAAATCTTTTTAGAATCTACGAAGCAATTCACTTTTAATAGTAATTCGGTTAGAGTGACGATTTTATTCCAGCTATTTAATTATATATATTACAGTAAACGATAGAATGTTAAATCTCTAAGTAAAATTTAATTCATAAAGTAAAGCGACAATTAAATTATTCGAATTTAAGTGATTTTTCATTCACATAGAGCGAATTCTTTTTTAGATGCAAAGTAAATCCATTTTCAATTTAATTTTATTAAATTTTTTAAAAAGAGATTAATCTGTGTGATTTCCTCCTTTATTCATTATTTCTAAAAGACATGAGTAATATGCTTTTAAATGTTTAAACTTGCCATGAAGCACACTGAGGGAAAAATTACCTTAAAATCAACAAATATTTCTTTGATGTGGGTGCCATTAACATATTTATTTAAATCTAAATTCTCTTAATTTAACCCAAATATTGTTTACTTAAATCAGGTAAACAATATTTGATTCAAATAAAGAGAATTTAGATTTAAGTAAATATATTAATGGCACCCATCAAGGAAATATTTGTTGATTTTAAGATAATGTTTCCCTCAGTGCATATTATGCAATTCTAAAACTAAAACAATCGATCATAATTATAGACATTTTCGGTGTCAACTATGTCTTTCTGCTGTACTAACAGAGAAATGGCGGTAGCGATATGAGCATAAGATTATCGTCACTGAGATTGCAGTAACATTTATTATTAAAAATGGTCTTTCCGACGATAATACTTTTTCACTGCGCGACTACAGTTACAAATGCCAAACACTTTTTTTCTCAGCGCAGTTCGACTCGACGTATGTAAGCGCGATAGCGCGAGCGCGTACATAAAGTTCGGCTGACTTATCGCGCGCTCGTTTCACTTCTCGAGCGACGGCTCGCGTCCATCTTCGCGTCTCGGACGAGCGAGATTTACTCGCCCGGATTTCACATTTCTCTTTTTTCGCTGTTAAAGGTTTCGCCTCGGGCGAGGATTCGCCAGTTGTTTCCGATGTTAAAAGTCGTCGCGGGCGAATCTCTCGTTAACGGGACGAGCGTGAGTCGCGCGTAGAGGATACCGACAATTTGTCGTTGTCGTCGCCGTCGTTCGACAATGGTGTTTTCATTGCACGTAATTAACGGGCTTAGGAAGTTTCGTTAGATGGAAAGTTCGTTAGGAGATCTTTACTGTAAGGAGCTTTGCGTAAGCCCGTATAAATCCCGCGGCATTAAATATAATCGGTATATCGACGAAACGGATTAAAAGCTGCCCGACGCGCCAGCTCTCGCGTTGCCTCGCACTTCTTTCTTTCGGCAATGAGAGTAGTTTCGTAATTAATGTCGCAATTAATTCATTTACTTACCCACCTGGCGGTGGCTGGCTGGCTCGTTTCTTCTTGCCGTAACTTGCAGTGACGAAAGAGCTGCCGACACGGCGTCGTACGCTCTGAGAGAAAAAATATCTAAGAAATAAAAAATATCTATTCGATACTAATAATATATTTACTGATTCATAAAATTTTTACCTCTGATTTACTTATACTGATATAAAATATTTTTCAAATAAGAGAATATACATTTTCTTGAAACTAGCTTTTTATGAAAGAAATTGTTTATTCCACACGAAAAAAAAACATACTAAGAATATCGCTTGATTAAATGCGTGATTGCTATAACAAAATATTAATATTATTTTTCGTCCATATATACAATATGGTTATAGTAACTACGGTATTCTTTTAGGGCCGCATTAATAGTTGTCACTTGAAATTTATCTTACATGAGTTACTCAGCTTTTTATTCAGATCCAAATTTTTTAATTAAATTAAATTAATAATCAATAAAATTAATAAAAATATATTAATAATAATATAACACACATACACATATTATATAATTGAATTATATAATACATGTGACTATTATATCTGCAATCGATTTAACTGGGAAATTTTCATCTGACTTTGAATTCAGATCTGAGTATCACATTTCAGAGAAGTTTCAAGTAATGACTATTAATACTGGCCTGAGAGAAATCTAAGTTATATTAATAGTCATTACTTAAAACATACCTCAAGTGAGATATTAAGATTTAAATTTAGAGGTAGATAGAATCTTTCAGTCAAATTGCGACTGCAAATATAATGTCGCACATATTGTGTGATTCAAGTAAAAAGCTCAAATCTAAATCAACTCGCCTATTTTATATTCAGACTTAAGGTAAACACAAGCTATATTAGTATTCACTCTGCGAATAAATATTTTCTACATATTTTTTCTCTGCTTGTGGGGGGACGGGATCGTGCGGGCAAGAGGAATCGATTGAAGAATAAAACGCACCAGAGTCGTTCGTTTTTTTATCTCTCTTTTATAAAACCAAGTCGTAGCGTACTGATAGATTTTTTAATGTCAGTATACATCGTAGCACTCTCGTGATCTTTTCGTGGCATACCCGCTCGCGACGGCCGCCTCGATCCATCTCGGCGTTTCCGCTCAATCGCCCGCGCCCGGGATCGATCGAACACGCCCGTCGATTGTGGCGCACTGCTGGGAACATGCGATTTTGAGCACAAGATACCGCGAACGTAGATCAGTAAAGCTATTCGGCCATTCTCGCATGTCGCGCATTCCCTCATCGCTGAAGTCTTTGATTGGCTCGCTGTTCTCTCTCGTTCCTTTCTTTCTCTCTCTCTTTCTTCCTTTCTCTTTCTTTCTCTCCCACCTTCTCATTCACTTTCATACGTACTCATACGCACATATACACGCACACACACACACATATAGGTATACACATGCAAACACATACAATGCACTCGTCCACATC
Source organism: Odontomachus brunneus (assembly GCF_010583005.1). Classification (NCBI taxonomy): domain Eukaryota; kingdom Metazoa; phylum Arthropoda; class Insecta; order Hymenoptera; family Formicidae; genus Odontomachus; species Odontomachus brunneus. The sequence continues at coordinate 1,248,015 of NW_022639460.1, read as the reverse complement.
CACACGTACATACATATTTTCTTCATCTCTCTTCCCTTCATTTTCCCTCTTGCCTTCTCCGTCCGTTATTTTAAGCGTCAACGAGGAAGAGTATGGTTACTCGCTCAGAAAAGTACCGGATGTATTTAAAAAATAAAATAATTCGTTTCACTTAACGCATCGTCGTTCGTCCTCAGCCGCATTCCCATGACGGTTTGACGTTTTGCGACATTATTGCACAACGATTCTGCCTCTTCTTGTTGGTTAATTTGTGTTTTTCGCTTCTCTTTCTCTGACTCTTCTTTCCTGTCGCGTCGTTCTTTTCTCTTTAGCAAATTTGACGAACTTATTACGAGTGTAGTGGAATATATGTGTGAATACGTGCCTTGACGCGCGCGTGTGTGCTGCGTGTAATTGTGTATGTGTATCCTTGAATAGAAAAATTATTATCGCTATCACGGATTTAACGTGTGCTACGGATATTTGTATCGTACAATGCACATCTTTCTTTCTCTCTCTCTCTCTCGCTCGCTCGCTCGTTCTCTTTTTCTCTCTCCTCTCTCCCTCTTTCTTTCCCATTTTAGTTGTTCGTCCTCACTCTTTGCCATCATTATCAACACTTTTTTACTGCTGTTTTTTGTATCTTGTGAGCCCATCGCGATTTCCTCTCGCGCAAGAAAGAGCCGGAGATTACCATCGGCTTTCGCAAAAAATACACTTCTCCCCTTGTCCCAAGAAGCGTGCACGAATCGGGAAATTCGCGCAAGTGTCAATCTTTCGCTGCTCTCTTTTCTCCAGAGCAAAAAAAGATTATATATACAAGATGTTCGACAATCAGTGGCATATCCGTTGTATGCAAGTAGAACTTATCAAACTGAACGCAAAATTCCTCTACTATTTCGCAAACAACGTGAAATTTTTTGAGTTAAAGAAGATCTCGGTGTATGATCAGGCAGAACACGTCAAAGAAATTGTGATAGCGATGCTTGCCGCCGTGTACACAGAAAAAAATATTCTTGTTTGGAGAATATCTTTATTGCTGACATTTTCAAAATAAGATTAATGTTAAAATGCAATTATACGCCGTTGAACGAAGATAAATTCAATCAAGTCGAATACAGTCAAATTAACACAATCATTTTCTCGCAGAACGTTACAATATTAATATTCTTGGTTATATATTATTAGTCTACAATCAAGACGGATATAATTAAATTAACACAATCATTCTCCCATATATAACCAACAATATTGATATTCCAGCTTGTAGAAAATTGTGTTAATTTGATGAATGCATTCATCTTGATTAAAGACTAATTTATCTTCGTTTAACACCACGCTGAGGAAAAATTTACTAAATTTCAAAAAACGTTTGTTTGTGAAACATACCACTTTGTGAGTGACCACATTTTCGTTGTTAACTAAAGAAGATCTGTGCACTCTCTATCGCGCACGTACCAATCGTCTTCAATCGGTAACTAAAAATCTACGTGCTCATTTGTAAAATGATAGAGGACTTTTTCGTTCAGTTTGACCAAATCTTGTTCAATTGATAACTCAGAATTTTATGCAATTGCTTGTGAAGTGGTAAAGGACATTTCGTGTTCATTGTTTCACGAGTTATATACTCGCGCACAACAATTCTGTCAATAATTGTCAGACACTCTACATATATTCTCGTTCAATTTTTACCGATTCGACGTTCTCTCGCTGCCCTTCCCTTGCCCTCTCGCCCTTCTCCTCCGCCCGATCGCGTTGAACTTTCTCGTTCGCGAAACGTCGCGGTGCATTTTTGTCCATCTCGTTCGCGCGAGCCATTTTCTTCCCCATTCACGAGTTTCGTGAGTAATAAGGAGGAGATAGCTGCTTGTGATAAGCGGCTGCTGTTTCACGCGTTTACTGTTAAATTTTAACGGCGTTGGCGTTTTTACGAGCACGCCGCGCCGTGAAAATTTACGCCACGCGAAGAGGCGGAATGTTTTTGGCGCGTTACATTCTTCATCGCCGCTTCTTTCGCGCACGCACACAGACGCCTGTGTAATTCGACATCGTCGTCTACTTGAGCGTGCCGCGCGTTTCGGCGGATACTCCGGTTTCCTCACGTGTGCAATCTCGATCCGCGACTCGAATTTCGTTTACGCGCGGGAGCGCCGATGCCTCTTTCGGATCGCCAACTCGAACCGTGGAAAAAAGAACCACTCTCCCCGGAAGTCGGAACTCGTATAGCTGGGGACGCGCGAGTTCTCCGATATAAATAAGAGCGAGCGAGCGAGAAAGCGAAAAAGAGAGAGAGAGAGAGAGAACGAGAGAGAGCGAGAGCGAGAGCGTCATCGGAAAGTTTTGCGCAGAAACGGTTTATCGTCGAAGTGGATGAAAGCTTTAGCGCGTTACCATCGCGAGGATTCCACAAATTTCTCGAAGGCGCAAATTGGTCCTCTTCAATCGCTCCCGAGCTCGAACTAAGTTCGTTGTGTAAGATAGAACTTCCCTCGTTTCCGACTTTGATAAATAATCGAAAAATATCCTCTCGTATCGGCGATAATAAATACGCTTAAGGCAATACGCAAAAAACGAACAAAATTCTATTTATTCTTATAACAACACGGACCCAAATTGCATCTTGCCGACTTGTGATCTCTCCCGGCGTCAGGAGAAACCGCGTCTCTTTTTTATCATCTTTTCTATATTACGTTAAGATAAGATTTTTTTAGGGAAAAAAGAGGATCAAAGAATTTCTCGAGACGTAGGATTTGTAAAAATTGACAGAAAATATTTTCTATCGATACTTCCCCGAGGAACCAATCGTCTCCGAGAAAATTTTTCATTTCGCCAATATGCATGGAAAAGGATTGGTTGAATCAACATGACAATGATACAATTAAATGCGTTTTGATTGAAGGAAACAGAATTTCTGGTTCTTATGAGCTACAAATTCGGTCCTTAATTAAAATTAATGTTACCAATTAAATAAATAATATTAAAATAACGTATTAATTTTAACGTTTTTTTACGTTAATTAAATTATATTTCTTATTCAAAACTCGCAAAAAACCTATGCGAGTAAACTCGCAGTTGGCGTATAGAACGGGGAATTCTTTTCGCACGCCTGGTTCTTATGAATCAAACTCGGTTCTTACTTCTTAACTCTAGATTGTTAATGTTAGTTCGCGGAAGGAATATTACAGATTTTTTTTCATACAAATTCGTATCAATTTTGTTACGTGTCTATTGAAACACTCGATCGTGTGAATCCACTTTTGAGCTTGAGTAAAGCATTCACATTTGCAATTTCAAGTAAGACAAACCGAGGCTAGATGTTCTATACTACGTTTCTATTAGTGCAGATATAGATTGTCAGTAAGATCACTCTTTTGACATAAAGAACATAGTTAATTTCGCTGGTATTAGCAAATTTTGTAATAACAGAAAAAAAATTTAGTTCCAATAAAAATTGTATGCACATATGAAATAAAAAGTCATTTACAGTAAAATACCAACCTATTCCTCGATTATAAAATTATATATGATAATTATATATGACAACTTTTACGATAAAATTTTCTCTATATTAGTAGTATTTAGTCCGTTGATGCAAATGTAGAGTCCTTTTAACTCCGTTTGTTTTTGTAATCTGTAACCTATTTTAACCTTAATAATTTTCTCGTGTTTTAGAGTTTTTTTGTTCATATAAAAAAATTCTATAATAATATCAACCACATTTTTTATTAAACTGTTATTCGAAATGTAAGTCAAAATGCCTAATTTGGTCGGCAATTAAAGAAACGAGAAATTCTGTTCTTTTCGATCAAGACGCATTTAATCGTGTTACTTTGTCACAACTTACTTGCGCCAATCAATTTTTTTTATATGACAGTACCACACATTTTTCGTGTCTTCCGTGTATTTCTACGAGAGTCACACTCAGTGTCTCCAACTTCTTCAATTCTCCCTGCGGATAATTCTGCATTTCCCCGCGCTTGCATTAAATATGACACCGCGGCCCTGAATGCGCCCCCTCTCGAACGTGACGCATCGAAATGCATCACGAAGGAGGAGGAGGAGGAGGAGGAACGGTGCAAGCACCCGTGCAAATTTTCAGAGGCTAACGTCACCCTCTTTCTCTCTCTCTTCCTCTCTCTCTCTCTCTCTCTCTCTCTCTCTCTCTCTCTCTCTCTCTCTTCTTCCTTCTCCCTTGTAGCGCTCCTCGCTCCTCGCGCGCTGCGCGATATAAACAGTTTTAATAAAAAAATAAGCGGGATACGCGCGTCGGCACGCGCTAAATTGCTGCTAAACGAACGGCACATTCCGCTAATGGTATCGGAATTTTTCAATTAACTGCTATCCGCGACCCCCTTCGCGCGCTGTATCGACCATCCGCCTCGCTCGTTCGCGATACAAATTGCCGGGCCGGTTTTCCCCTCGTTCGTTAGGCGAAAATGCGTCGAGAACGGCCCTCCGTTCATTTCCCTTCTCTGTTTACTAATTCACGCTCCGCTGGTACATACGCCCATGTGTCCGTAACTAGTAGTCGGCCGAGTATATATAGACACAGACGAGTACACGCCGAAGAAGGAATGGAAGACTTTTATAGATTAAACTTGACGTAAAATGAATTCCGCGCCCGCGTCGAGACGGCCGGCGTGTTCTCTCTCCTCCCATTCTTCTCTCCTCTTTCTTCTTTATTCGGAGAGACGGAGCGTTAACATTATACATACTTCGTACGCTAAAGTGCATGTGCGTCGGTCTCGCTGCGCATAGTGTGTGTGTATGTGTGTGTTTTTCTGTGTGCACGTGGCGTGTTACTCACACGGAAAAAATGATTTGATTGAAAAAAATGAGTTGACTCTGCGAATCTATAGCTCGCTTGGCAAAATTAAACGTTACAACTAAGCAGATTTGCTTGCGCAGCAAAATTTTAGAAGCGATTGTCAACTCACTCATAAAGCAAAGCCGTTTTTCATGATATTATCTGAGTTATTGCAACAAATCAATTCGCATTTCGAACTAATTAAAGCGTGCGAGGCAAATTTACTGACATCATGCGATTATTCGATGGATAACGAAGAAAGATTTTTGTTTATTTTACAGAAATGTGCATCGCTGTTACATCATTGCAAATAATCGTAATAAGAAATATATTATTGTTGACATTATCTCACATTTTTCTTGATATTATTTCAATTATTGTAACAAATCATTTCGTATTTCGAGCTAATTGAAGCTTGCAAGACAAACTTATTGACATTGATAAATAAATCGTGCAATTATTTATTAGATAATAAAGAAATATTTTTGTTTATTTTGAATCCCTGTTAAATCTGACTACAAATAAGAAGTACGTCATTATGCGTTACGCAATTTAAGTTTGCCTTTTTGTTAAAATATAACTTCATGTATTCGTGATGTAATATATTGTTATAAGTTGTATTTATATGTAAATGTGTATTTATATATATTTATGATATTTTATTATACTGCTCGAGTGGGATTGCAAATAATAAATATTAGAATAATATTTAGAGAATATATTATGAAACATTCAGAAATATATTATGAAATATAATTCAGAATATATTATGAAATATTCAGAGAATAAATATAAACAGAAAATAGACACATTTTTCATTGAGTACTTCTGCTTTAGCTAACTTCTGCTGCGAGAGTAAGCTGATTAAGTTGCATTGAGATCCGTAAATATGTATCAAATTTCCTTTAATATAACAGCGAAATGATTAGTTGCATATAGCAAACTATATTTCCCATTAGTTGCGGCACAAAATCATCTTTGCCACGCTCAACGAATCTGCCGTGTTGTAACACGAAATTTCATTAGATACAACCACAAATCTCATGTGGCTCTGCGACTTGGTTATTGTAACATAATAAACTGGCCGTCCGTGTATCACGGCTATACGGATTTGCTGGACTAGCGAGGTTCTCAGTTGTGACAGCAAATCCACTTTTTCCGTGCTCGTGGCCGACCCTTCGTTTCGAAAGTCGGTGCGCGCGCGTGTTGAAAATGATCCAATTGCAAGGAATGGAGCGGAGCGTCAATGGTGCTCTTAAACGTGTTTTACGCGGTGGAGTATGTATATCTAAATATGTATACGTGTGTATATTTAAGTATATATATATATATATATATATATACATCTCTACAAATTATTTACGACCATCATGTTGCAGTGAGTATTAATTGGACGCGCGTAAAACGCCCTGCTCTCTCGTCGCCTTCTCTCTTCCGCCCTCTTGTTTCCCCAACGTAATTTCCCTGCGACACGAGGCCGAGAGAAGATTCGGGGACGCTCGCGCGAGTAAAAAATGGGGCCCTCGTACATACATACGACGTGTAGTCACTCATGAGTGACTGAGCGGCTGCGCGTGCGTGCGTCCGTGCATTTCGACGAGCGGTCGTGCGTATTTTTCGACGCGGCAGCGGCGAAGCGCGCACGTTTATTTGTTTCGCGCACGTTTCCTGCGAACGATGTAAATGAGGTACGAACGAAGACAGGGCATTTTTTTACAGCGCACGAGCTCGCGCTACGTACGCGCATCGAATAACTCCAGAATTATCCTCGCTGACAACCCGACTGCCCGGCCTATGCCAGCTCCGCGTGGTAATCCACGTCCGTAGATCCTTTTTAATTCGATTTCGTCCGGAGAAACGCACGGGGGACAAAAACAGGAGAGAGATAGAAAAGGCGCAATTCATTTAGGGAAATGGGAGAAACAGAGCAGGAAAGGAAGGGACAGATGGACGGGGAAAGAGAGAGAGAGGGAGGGAAACGCGTGAACGGACGAAAGTCGCCGAAGAGATCGACGAGAGAGATTCTGCAGAGAGTTGCGAGAGTTGCGAATATTTTCATGCGGTATTTTCTCTCCTCGTCCTCTCCCCTATTCCTTTTTCTTTCCTTTTTAAATCGTCTCGCCTGCGCGATTGTACAGAGATACGCGTCTCTTTCTCTCTCTCTCTCTCTTTTTCTTTTTGTCTTTCCTCGTAAATTCCCCGTAATGAACGAAAACGCCACGCGCCCTGCCGCGTTTTGACATTCGTTCCCGTACACGACGATAAATTGATTACCATAATGAGAAACGAAAGAGTGGATATTGTGGATTTTTGTCCGCATGTGCGCGTAGGTGCATATGTGTACGTATATCTGTGTGTGTGTGTATATATGTGAAGCACGAAACGGAAAAGAGTAGCTTTGTGCAGCTTTCATCGCATGAATCCAAAACGGAATCCCATTATCCCGTTGTGCTGGCGGCTCTTTAAATTTAATTCGATCCTTTTTACGTGATTTCGACGGCGGCGCGTTTTGAAACGGGTTTCGCGCGACGCGAAACGACAGATGACGAGACGATCTCGTGTATCTCGACGATGTGCAGCGTTGCGAATTCGTTGAAGGGGGAGGAGGGGTGTCGCGTCCTCTTCTTATTTTTCCTCGATTTGGCAATGTGCGAGGTCGGAAGGGCGCATCTCTTGCCGCGAAAGCGATCGGAGGACTCGAGTGTGCTCGTGAGAGGAATGTCGCGTTACAATATCTTTCTTGCTGAGAAAAAATACTTGGAAATTAATTTGAGGGATGTGTAGTTTACTTTTGCGAAATAAAGTTTGTTTTGCTGAAACAAAGGATATTTCCACCTGAGCGAACTTTACGTCCCACAAAGAAATCTTCAAGTTCTTCAAATTCTCAGTGTATGCAATTGATCGTCCGAGCATTGTTTGTTTGTTTGTTTGTTTGTTTGTTTCATTTTCTCTATGGAGCGTGTATTTAGCTGACACGCGGATTTCTCTCGTTTGCTTCGGCATTACGATCAGTAATTCGGCGACGGCGAATTCGCGAATGTGTGTCCAGGATATATCCGCGATCATCGGCTCGCGAAAAGAACGGCGCGAATCTCCTTCGATTGCGAGCGACAAAATTGAATCGTAAATAATTTAACTGAAAGCTGAAATACACACGTCGACTGCCGCAGTGCCATCATCAGTGAGCTTTGCTTCCGACGACGCTATTTCGTGTTATTTCAATGTGTGACATTAAAATGAAAGTGACACGCCGATTTTCCAACGGCTTCGTCGGGAACAAAGCCCCCCGATGTCGAAGAATATAATATTATTAATATGTGTGCTAATGACATATTAATAATATTAATGATACAATATTGTCCCCGACTATATAACATAACCACGCTGTTAATTAGATAAGCAATATTAAAATAATACGTCAATTTTAATATGTTACTTTGATATGATAATTAATCCTATTTTTCATTGAGCAAAACTTTCACCAGAAAGTTTATTGCGCCATAAATAATTAAATTGAAAATTAAGTCAACACGTCAACTGAGAGAAAAATATCTGAAAATTAGTAGATATTTATTTGGTGGGTATTAACACAGGCATATTTACTTATACTGATATAAAATATTTCTTTAACAAGAAGATACGCATTTTCTTAAAGTCTTCAGAAAACTTAGTTCATTACGAAATCAATTGTTTATCCTGTTTAAATAAAAGAATTTAGATTTAAGTAATTGTGCTGTTAGTACACCCACCAAATAAATATTTACTAATTTTCAGATACTTCCTCCCTCAGCATGCAGTGACATTGGGGAGCCCTGACGCCATTTTTAAGTCAGCGTGTCAGTTTAATTATGCTAATTGCTACAATCATTTATCTGTGATACAATTATTAAAATAATTATAATTATTTAGTAAAATGAAAATGAAAGATTAGATTCTTTCTGTAAACTCGCAGTTGGCGTAACAAAGAGAGTTCTTTTCGCGCGCCAGCTACGAGATGGCCTGCACTTGGCAGTCAAAATGCGTGGAAACAAGTGAAATTGCTCGTGTCTCATGGCGTCGGTCCGAGCGCTTTTGCTCGTCGAGGCGGCCGTTCGTTTCTCTGAGGCGCGCTCGTTGTCAGCGTTTCGGCAAATGAGCACGGCGACAGCCGATCGAGTCGATACGTACGGCCGCGTTTCGCCCTGCGGTTTCATTCCGACGTCGCTCGAGTCCCTGTTTAAGCAGAACTGACATTCAAACGGGGAAACTTCGAAAGGAACGGCGCCGCGGATGGAACCGCCGAGTTTCGCAAAGGGTTCAAACCGGCGCATTCCCGCGGTCTTGGCGGAGCGGGAAAGAAGGTCTGGCGATATGTACATCGCGGGCCCGTGCTCGATCGCGCACCTATCTATGTAACCGTCCTGACAAAGCACTAACCTGCACTTCTACTACAATAAACGCCGCGCAGCGTCCGATATTAGACGCATACGGAGCATGTATCGGTGTACGTTATCTCTTTATACGCTATTATTCACCCCATACGCTCTCTCTCTCTCCCTCTCTCTCTCTCTCTCCTTCTCTCTTTGTCGGCGTTTATCGTATCGGAAATACGCTATTACGGAAAGCCTTCAAGTGAAACGACTACATTACCGCACCCGAACCGTAGTAACTGCTACCGCGCGCGCGCGCTGCACCGTTGGACTCGTAATCTCGGTTCTGACTAAAAGACGAAACACATCTCGTTGAAAAATACACGCGCGGTGTAGTAGGCGACAAGAATTGATGCTCTTTCATTCCCTCGTAGGAAGTCCGTCAGATGCATCCAGAGACTTGTACGCATAGACTGAGCGCGCCAGAAGAAGCTGTGAAGACTTGATCAGGAAGGGATGTCCTGTTAGTGCAGGCATTCGATCTTTGTCTAACTTGACTCCTATTGCACACTTCGTCTAGCTCTCTCCAGTAGAAGCCGAATTAGACAAAGATGGAATGCCCGCGCAGACAGTGGAAATGAATATAGCTGTCCCTTAAATCTTGTCCTCAAACCTTCCTCAAGGAGGCGCATTCTATGTAGGAGAGGCCGGAAAGCTAAATGTTCTATATTTCAGAATTTTCCAAGCCACAACTTCTCACAACAACCAATTATTGACTGTGCAAACATAACAGAGGCAGCCTTCTTCTATGTATTAATATCCACCATGATTTTGTTAACAGTACTTTTTGTTTTGTAATAACCAAAATGTACAAACATGCAGCAACGTGGCCATTTTGTCTTGGTACCGGGTTCAGTTGCCCAGTAGTGCAGAGTAAAAAAAGAAAGTCACATGTAAAAATGTATCCTGATCCGGGATCTCCACAAGAGAGAGATTTCCACAGCCTTTCTGTCGACCCATAATTATAGCAATTTTACCTCGTCCGCTTATATACTCGATTTCAATCATTTTATAAATGAAAATTACTTTTATTATCCGAGACAGTATATTATATACTTGCAGGAAACTTGATTCACTCGCGATGGAAAATGTGAATACAAAATTTTGAGAGACTTGAACATTTGTTTTGCTACTACTAAATTCATTTTTCCTATTTTTTAACAGTAATATTATTCTGATCTTAATGACACTCAGGGAAAAGTATTTTAAAAGAACCATTTCGTATCACCGTTTTCTTCAAGATAAGCACCAAAAAAATCACATAAGCAACATCCCTTAGAACCATATAGCCCCGGTTTCTCCTACTGTGAGTCTCGTGAGTGCATGTTTTGCGTGTTAATAACGATGAGCCACTTCGTGAAGGTGCGAGCTCGGTCGTCGAATTCGATTAGTCCGGTTTCGCGCGGCAACGCGCTCCACAGCCAAGTGTCCGAAGAGAAACATTGTCATGAAACAATTCGAAAGTCTCGTCTTTCATTTTGCACACGTTTAAACGCGCATTTTCTCCACGAAGTGGATTTCGCTGAATTTCGCAATGGAAGTCACATGAACTCGCCTCCTCAGCATCGCTCGCGTGTGATCGTCTAACATCCCGAGTCAGAATTTCGATTCTACTTTCGCGACTTTGATATTAACTCCATTTAATGCTTATTATGCTCTACTCCGAAGCATATGTCAACCTTTGTTGGTTCTGCTTAATCCATCAGCTCTGCCGAGAGGCACTCTGTAGAACCCACGAGTGGCACTTTGTGCGTTTTTCGCCATTTAAAGGCGCCAAGTAGGATTTCAGTTTCCATATATATTCCATATATACTGATTTTTCAAAATATACAGGGCTTTAGAAGGTCCCAATCCTCGAAGTAGGGCTAAAATCTCGACTCGGGATTGATCATGTTGAGCGCAGATGAGATAGCCTGAACTTAAAGTTCGAGTTTTTCCAGCTGACTCGCGTTCTGCGTCGGGTCCGTGGATAATACGCGACCGCGATTCGCAAGCACAGCGCGACAAAAAGTACACCTCGCGTGGGTACGAGCTTAACGGAGTCGCCCACGTAACATGAGCGCGAGCTATTTATTCGGATCGCGATTAAAACCCCGCGAGGATCCCTTATCTTCAAGCTACCTGCACCCCCACACGCTCCCGCGCCTCCCCCCGTGCACGGATCAGTATACTGTCACCCCCGAGATTTCCGCTCATTAGTAGTAGTTCCGCTGATTCCAAGTAACTGAACCTGATCTACACGGCGCACACATGGAGAAAATATTGTAGCGAAAATTACGCTATGATTGATGCCTAATTTCACAATGGCTTTGTAAAGCTGGACTGTACACACAGAAGAATACACACTGCATACTCCAAGCAAATGTTACTTGTTTGAAGTATGTCAGAGGTTTATAATAAATTTATCATTAGCATGAAATTTATTAAAAATACATTTTGAATCCTAGCGAGTTTATCATTTAAATCAATATTATATTATATTATAATTTATGTTATAATAATAAATAATATTAAATTGAAACATAAATTTGGTTTGCTTACTGCATAGAGTCGAACCACTTTTTATTAACAAAGGAGGAGAGTAAATTGAGTAATCTTTTTTTCTTTAGCAACATAGGATTATATTTCTCTGTACGTGCACACAGAAAAATATATGCTGGGTTAAATAAATTGTTTCAAGTAATTCGTAAGTTCATATATCTGCAAATCTATCATAAGTTCACTATAAACATCAAGCTTATCCAAAATACATTCTGAATCCTAGCAAGCTTAGCTTTTGAATCAAGAATATTAAATTAAAGTGAAAATTCGGTTTACTTGCTCCATAGAGACGAATCAGCTTCTTCTTCTTCGACAAAGTTTTTAATTCTTGTAAAGAGAATAGATTCTTTCCTAAAGTACACGATAATTTATGAATACACTTGAAGGCTTTTACAACAAACATAACAAAAATATTCTTTGAAGGTTACCATCGCTTAGGAGAAGTAATTGCTGCTTTCAGCAATACAAAGACATTTTTCTGTGTGCACTGACATTTTTGTAGCGTAAATTACTACAGAAATAGTAAATTTGTAAATTACTACAGAAATAGTAAATATTCCGTCTACGGAATATTCGATATAAAAAAGCATTCTCAAGCGAGTACAACAATTTTGTAGAAAAAGTCAAGCGTGCATAACGTAACATTTTTCAACACAGTAGTTTCTCGGTCATAATTTTCGGTATGGTCCAGGATTACAAAATTTTCTTAGTGATTTTCACTACCGATATCTCGCACGGAGCGTCGATTCTCGAGCTGAGAGAGAAAAGGAACGCTAATGTTTGCCGGAAGGATCGTTTCCTTCTCACGGATAGGCGAGTCGAACGTTCCACAAATTGTCGTTCGAGGAGTTAAGAAAATAGAACGGCGGCGCGTTGATCTGGAGTTCACGGGAGAACGTGTTCTCCGGAGGAGGAACAAGTGTGTGTGTGTGTGTATGTGTATGTGTGTCTCATGTCGTACGGCACATAGTAATGCTTCGGCAATCCGAAGAGAAGGCGGAATGGCGCCCTCGCGCGAATGACGCCTTCGAACTCGCTTTTCGCGCTGAGCCGGAGCGGCAGCGACGGGCGTCCCGTCCCTTCGCTATTGTCTCTATGAAACTCCGTTTAATGGACTGTCGTGCTGCTCGATCTTACAATCGGGAAGCCGACACTTACGATTACTAAAACTCCACGCCGAGGAAGAGGAAGTCGCTCCCGGGCCGCTCGCGAGCCGTTTCCCCTACGCGTTTCTCCCCGACGCCGCGGAGAGTCTCAGCTGGGCGTCTGACGTGTTAATCTCTATATGTACAGAGTAAAACGTGTCTGTGTCAGTGTTTCTGTTGTATGGCTATGTGCATGTGTATGTGTGTGTCTCCCTCTCTCTCTCTCTCTCTCTTTCTCTTTCTCTTTCTCGCGTTAAGTAGCGCTATTAATTGTATACTCGTAATTCTTCTTGTTTTTTCACGTTTTCGTGTATTTTTCTTTTTTTTTATTTTCGTTAAATCTGTGTTGCAACATTACTCTCGTTCGCTATAACAATCAACGCTATTAGACAATAGGACTTTTGCATCGATAATAGTGAGTACTAACAATGATGATAGTTAATCGTAATATGATGATAATAGTCTCAATGATATAATATCGACAATAATAATAGTAGTTTAGTTTTCAATATACATGTTCAATGTATGTATATATGTATAATATGTATAATATATATATATTTATATATATATAGATTCTCCCGATTATAATAATACAAGTTTCATAATATCCCTATATGTATATAGTAAATCGTTCTCATACGTATTCGTGTATGTATATATACATATAATGTATGCCTCATTATTTACGATTAAATCGATATAGCGTAAACCTCACTACACTCTCCCTCCCCGAGCCTCTTGTTGTGTTCTCCCTTAACTTAACTCGCACACGCGCACACTCTCTCTCTCTCTCTCTCTCTCTCTCTCTCTCTCTCTCTCTCTCTTCCTCTCTTTCATTCTTCTATTCTTTCATTCTCTTTCACTCTGTCTTTCTCTCTCTCTTTCTCTTTCTCTCATTCTTTCACTCTCTCTCTTTCATTCTCTTTTTCTTTTTCTCTCGCTCGCTCGCTCGCTCGCTCGCTTACGCCAGTTTCACGCGGCGTCGTTCTCAATCCCGACGCACATTTTGAAAGCGTTTTAGTGATATCACAGTGATTTCATTGCTCCAATATTATCGATAGAGTAAAAGTCCGCAGGCGGTGCGGCATTCCTGGCGCGAGTTCGTCGCGATGCAGCCGCACAGAGGAGCGTCTCTCGCAAGTCAACCCCGCGTTCCGGGCCCGAGCCGTCCGTCTATCCGTCCGTTCATCCGGGGAACGCATAAATCGGCGAGGCGATGACGGGATCATAAATCCCGGTCGACATAAACGACCCTCCTCGTAACGAGCGCGAGCAACATTTAAAAAGGTACCGTGAAATACGAGCCAAAATTATTCGTAATGCGCGGTCGGCGCGACAAGCACGCGAATACATACGCGCGCACACACACGCATACAGGTACCATACGCATGATAAATTTACGTTAGCTTAACGCGTCACACATGCACACATGTACGCGTGGTACATTTACGCGAACTCAATGCGCCAAATTTACGCGATGTCGATTGATCTCGATTTAATCGGGATCAGTCAGATGATAGAACACTTGTGAATGTGTTTTTTTTGTTTTATTATATCTTGCATATCAGTACCGCGTGTCGAAATGACTCGTTTATGCAGTCAAAAATACAGTTGGACCTGTTAAGCGATATTGGCGCTGCGGGATGCACGTGCAGTCCAATGTCGTTAAAACTATATTAAAATCGAGAAGCGGCGCGGAAGGGCGCGCTGATATTTTTCGACAAGGAAATAATTCACGGCGCACAAACATACACAAGCCATACCTTAATCCACTTAAGGGCCGGCAGAAGCCAGGAGCAAATTCCGCTTTGACTTTGGAAACACCGTCTCTGCGTGTGTAGTTGTGGCATGTCCGTACACACGCAAACACTAGTGCATCGCTCGTGCGGACGCAGCAGCCGCGAGTAATAGTGTAGCTGGGCTAGTGCGCTTTCCGTGTCATCTGCAATTTTTCGTGCCTTGCCCCGCGAACGTTGTATTTCCGCGGCATACATTTCTCAAAGCCCTTGGATAATCGTTAAGAGAGGTACAGAGCCAGACGTTGCAATTAGGCCTTTAGAAGTGTATAAATAAATGAAAATATGAGCTTGTGCTGCACTCCTCCTGTTCGTTCAAATAATTTATTCGGTTTTTATTTCGACCTCTCTCTCTCTCTCTCTCTCTCCTTCTCTCTGAAGAAAACGCTCTGTACGTCTCTGCAGATGATTTTCCTAATAAATATCGCAATTACAAGGTGACCTTCTTCGTGCATTCTAATCAGAAAACGAAAAATGCCTTTGCTGGTCTCGCGGCTCTCCGTAGAAAGTCTCCGTAGTTTCTCCTGCCGGCCCTTAACGAGCCGACCGCCGCGTTACGACAAGTGGTCGTGTTGGAAAATCATTTGGACGAGCTCGCTCGCTCGCTCTCGCGTATTCAATTACTCCGACCATTTCTCCTCTCTCCGTGTGACACATTTCTCGTTATTCCACGGCGAATTGACTGTCGCGCACAAGTAACCGCGGCGAGACGAGTCGGCGGATCGCGCTCGAGTAATCCACGGCGTCTGGCCCGCGCGCGCTCCCCAGACCGGCCATAGCTATAAAAATTCCTCCGTGAGATCGACACGGTTCGCTCCCTCCTCAGAAAAATCCGGAAAACCCGTGCCAAACGGACGGAGGGGGGGAGGGGGGGGAGGAATCATGCGCTCGCTCGCGCGGCCCCGATAATCGCGCGATAAAAACGCCGTTTTATCGTACGGCCGTAATAAATCAAGCGACGCATTATGACGGCGCTCTCTGAATCGCGCGCCTCAGCCCGGCGGAAGTGCTTAATTCCGCGATGGAAGGATCAGCGCCAAATGGAGTTCGAGTCCCGAGATTTGTGTGGAGAACGATCGTGCACGGCCCGCTCCCGCCGTCTCGCGCGCGCGTTTCCGCGTTTTCCGTTCCCTCCGCTCTCCACACAGCCCTCCGCCACTATCGACTATATCCTCTATTCTTGTAGGACGAACAAACTTTCCCGTCCTACCGCGAGTTATTCGCAACTGGGACGGACGGCTCGGTCGGCTCGAAGCCGGCGAATTGTCGGCGAGAACTGCTATTAATACTTTTCTCCCACCTCCCTCTCCGGGAAAATGCGAACGTGAGCTGTCTTTCCCTCCTTCCCTCTCCCTCTCTCTCTCTCTTTCTCCCTGTGCTTCTTTCTCCGGAGCGGAAGAGAGACTAGTCACACCGTCGGGACGCGGATGCAAAGCGGATGTAATGATCGAAGAGTCGCACGTCGGCGTTTATTGCGAGGAACAATCGGCGAGAAAGCACTGAAGTGCATTAAAGCGCTCCGCGAGAATCCTCCACGCGAATCTCCGGTGCGCGGATTAGTATCCGCGTCCCGACAGCGCGCGAGCAGCTCCTTCAAACGCCAAAACCGCGTGACTTGCCGCGCAGAATATTCCTTGGGGTTTAACTAAGTTTCAGTCCGAACCCCGAAATTATAAATAGGCTCTGTTTCCCATACGAAAATCTTCCAAACATTACCAAGTATAGCATAGATTCCGATCGGATTACCCAAACTTGTTTGCATCGCGATACCAATTGAGAATCTCATTCGTATCTTAATTATAGAAAATTTTCTGGGATCTAATTGGGATTTATTTCGATTTCCCGAATAATCAAAGAGTTGCGATTCCAAGTTGGGAAATCCAAAGGTAGAAAGGAAATTGCGAGAAAAGAGGAAGTAAGGAGACACGGTGAATAACAAAGAATAATAATTATTACTTTTATAATTACAATTTAGGGAAAGTTTGTTATATAAATTTTAGTACGGCTATTTCTTATAACTCACTGATTGTTAATTATAAAAAATAATTATAATATATAATATATATAAATATATATAATATATATAATTTTTTATAAATATATTATAAATTATTTTTTATAAATATTTTTATAATATATATTATATATGTGTGTACATATATAATGTGTATTTATATATACTTATTTATATAATATATATAAATAATATATATATATATATAAATAATATATATATATATATATATATATATATATATATATATATATATATATATATATATATATATATTATAAATATAT
>NW_022639460.1:1224831-1230305 GCF_010583005.1 Odontomachus brunneus | reverse complement strand
TATATATATATATATATATATATATATATATATATATATATATATATATATTTAAATGTTTAACGTGATGTTAAAGTTTTGTATTTAAAGTAAAGATATATGAAGTTTTATTCAAAATATTAATATTTTAGTTCAGAAAGAGTAAAATTCCTGAAATATATATAGTTTGAATAATTACGCTTTTTAAGTATTGATTACACTATTTTGTATTGAGTTATCTTAAGTAAAGTTTGCGAAAATACTCAAAGTTTTGTTCAAGGTGAATTTAAAAAGGAAATCGTAGAATAGAGAATTTTGAGAAAATATTTGATGAGAGAAATGGGTTAAATGGGTTAGGAAAAACATTGACTATTTGGATTTCCCTTTAGAATTACATTTTTGCAACATTATAGTCGTAGTCTGAATCTTAATATCCTTTCTGGTTTTCATTTTATATTAAAATCGAACAAAACATATATCGATTTTTCAAGTAATTTAGTAAAATATTTGTGTTTCAAAAATACTGATAGATGAAATATAGTTGAAAATAAAGTGTTTTAAAAATATCTCTTTAATCTCTTTTATTCTATCGAATGCAATAATTGGCATTCCATATTTCCATATTTGATTCTATATTTGATACCATAAAATGAGATTCCTATTTGATACCATAAAAGATACCAGCGCTTTGTCAACGAAAGGGAGCACCAATTCCCACAATATTTCTGTTCCGATTCTAGCCAGAGAATACATGTTTGTGATAAGAGTTTGTGAGGGGTTCTCTGTTGATACTGTAGTGGGAGAAAGAATTTCGGGACAGATTTGGGCAGTTCAGTCGGAATTTGTGCTGCATCTGGGAAATGTTGGGAAATTTCTACGCGGCTCTACGTCGCGGAGAGGTGTCTGCTCGTGCCATCTCCGTGTATCAGCGTTTCCCCGGATTCACGCGCGATCGCGAGACGCAGCGGCGGACGCAGCGACGACGACGCCGCGCGACAGCACCGCGAGGACCACCGCCGTCGGCGAATTGGAAATAACAGATAAAGTTAATTTTGGATCCCTACTTTGATTAGTGTACTCGCCTAATTAAGAGTAGTACATTAGTGTAATAATTGGGTATGGTAACGGTAATAATATACACAGCGTGTGTGTACACAATGTGTGTGTCTCGGCTTTTGTGTCCTTCACTTCTTCATTTGAACCTCCGCAACGGTTCGCAAATTTGTCGTCTGTGTGTCGCACAGCGCTTCGCGACCTGGCGCGGTTTCACCGTGCATCGCAGTGGATTTGTGTGTCACGCGTGTGTATGTACATTGTGTGTGTGTTTGTGTTTGTTCTTAACGGTGTCGCGCGCGGCCGAACGCCGTAACGATCGCGCCTCACGCGACCCTTCGCGACGAGATCGATCGATCGATCGTTACGGCCCGGTTACGCGCCCGAATCACGCGCGATTCTTCGGATTCCGATGTTAGGTTGCGCGAGAGATCGCTGTTGCACGCTCCTCACCCTCTCTCTCTCTCTCTCTCCCTCACCCTTTCTCTCTTATTTACTGCTTAGAGAAACATCGTTTACGTAAAGTAGATAAGTGGTTTACTGACACACACAGAGATTATTTTTTTTGTTTTCCGAAAGACTCGTTTGCAAAAAGACTCCACCGCGCCTAAGGCGACCGGTGTTTTACACGTATAATTAATTGATGCGACAATAGTAAACGGTCATATAATTCTTACACGCTATACGCTTATATCCATATCGATTCTTGTTGCGAACTCGCGCGCTATTTTGTCTCGCGCGCTCTCGCTCTCACGCGCTAAAATTCGCATCTCACACGCTCACGATCTACCGGTTTTCGTCGCGTTGGTGTGCTTTCTCATTTTCTCTGTCTCTCTCTTCATCACTCACTCTCTTTCTCTCTCTCTCTCTCTCACTCTCTCTCTCTCTCTCTCTCTCTCTCTCCCTCCTTTCTCATTCGCACTCACACACTCTGTCTCGCTCGCCCGACGTGTACTCGCCATCTTATCAGAATTACGCGAATCAATTAACAGTATAATTGCAGGATAACAGTCGGCGCAATTGCCACCGTCCGTTTTCCGCGTCCCGTCTCCTTTGTGAGACGTATTAAAATACGTACCTCGGCCGATTCGCGTCCTGAATTTTCATTCGATTATCTTTCTTGGAATTGTGTTGTTAATCGTCCAGCGCGCGGGGAGAAAGAATCGAGTGTTCTCCTTTCTTTGTCTTCTCAAACAGGAATACCAAGGCGGAATTAATAAATAATAGGCGCGCGCGCGAGACGAGTGTTTCGGAATTACAGAATTAATAGAAAACGCGAGCGAATTCAAAGTAACGTCTGCGAGGAGATGCGGCGCCTTAAGTGGAAGTCATAAATTAAAGTAGTTGAGTACTATTCAGAAAGTACTTTATGATTCTACAATCACCACCACCACCAGCTCCACCACCAGCCAAGAGATGAATACGCTAACTCTCGCGTTAAACATCCGCTTTATATCGCATAACTCGCGTGCGAGATATTAACGCGAAGATCTCGCCGCTTTGCGTTCCCGCGCAGTAATGAAAGCGCAGATTGAAACGGGAATGTCTTGCAGCGCGAGGAACGCGTGTTTAATTACTCCGGTCGACAGGGTAATGTTTTCACCAAGTAACATGTGAATCGGATACGCGCTTTTCTCAGTGAGACGTCGCTTGCAAAAATAAGGAAGAAAGAAAGAAAGAAGGGACCAAGGATCCCTCGTTTCTCGTATAATTTAAGGAGCAAGTGGATCTCAAGGCGATACGCTGCGAAAGTTAAACGCCGTGGAAAATCCGGCGAGAGCTTCCACGTATCCTCTTTCCAAATCGAGTTTATTTAGTTCCACGAACAAATCTCTATTAGCACATTGTGGACCAGATATATGATGGTAATATGTAGGAAGAGTCACTTTTTTTAACGTTAGATTCTGATATATCTCTGTTATTTCTCTTATATTAGAAGAGATATCCGTTAAAAAAAGGTATCCTCGAAATGAATGTTTCACTCCGACCACAATATTTGTCCTTTCCAACCGCACGATTTATTCCTTAAACATTTCTTTCTAATATAACAAATACCAGAGATATTTTAGAAACTAACATTAGGCGCCTCACCCTGTATATTTCATTAGAACTTGAAATATACAATGTTAATGAGTACATTAGTACTGCTTTTTAGTATATTCGTAAAAAAATATTATCATTATATATGTTAACACGTTTAATAGTTATTTACTCTGTACTAAAATTTTATATTTTGTGTATTAAAGGGTTATTTTGTGTACCGAAGGGATTTCCCGCCAACAAACTGGAATTAGAATTAGAATCATCCTCTATAAAGGAGTGCAAAGTAGAATTCGTAAGTGCGCCGTGCTTCAGCCTCCTAGAAAACTGAATTAATATAGGAATGCCCAATGGAATCATTTTAACATCTTCAAAATCTTCTCCTTGTCGCTATTTCTTTTTCTCGTCACGTATTAACATGGACCACTTTACACGGATTGTTCAGATTATACACGTGGAAGCACCCAATAGCCTTTCTTTGCTGTGACAGTTTTATTCGTCCTTTTTCATTCGACCTTTCGGTCAGAATTGCGATAATGTTCACGCCGGGACGCAAGGGACTGTCCGTTCCCGACGTGAAAAGAGTGTCGATTGACGGTGGTGATCGAGGCGCAACGAGGGCCGCGGTCGTGTTTAAATATTCCTGTGGACGGTGCGCGCGACTTCACAAGGTCCCGTCCGCATATTTGCTGTAAGGTCCGACGCAAATAACCACGGCAGGTCCAACGACCGCGCGGCGCGCCGCGCCGCTCGTGCAATCGATTGCCATAGTATGGAAGCACGCGTCCTCTTTTCTCACACCTTCTTCCTTCCGTAAAAAGAGAAGCTAGGCGCGCCCCTATCGATCCCCACCCTATCCCTCCGTCCCGCTATGCTAATAATCCGTTGAACGAGTGCCACAGTCTTATCAGCGAATTCCATATTGACCCCCTCGGTCCGACCACCCTGTCGATCGCCCACTATCCCTCTGCGAATTATACCGATCGCTTCACTCCGTCATAGGGTCAAAGAGAGAAAGGCTGCGGTGATGGGAATAAAAATAAAAAGGAATGTAAAAATAATGACAGAGATAGAGAGGGAGGGAGAGAGAGAGAGAGAGAGAGAGAGAGAGAAAGAGAGAGATCATACTAACTGCGACGAAGTAGAGAAAGAGAGACATATTACACAGACAAAAGAAGATTTATTTAAAACTAATATACTCAAATTAACAATCGTTTCATACATAAACAATTTTTTAGAAGAATTTTCAAGGTCTTGAATTTCAGTATTATATAATTTTGTTTTGTATATTTATAACGATCTCCTAAGAAGTATAATATTATTATATATATTATGATGATAATGATGTCTTCTACATTTAAAAATATCATATTCTCAATCCAGTATTTTGCGCTCTCTATGCATAAAAATGATATATTTTCGAATGATAATTCGAATAATATATTTTTCTCAGTTGAATCAGTATAAAATGTATTGATGCAAGTGATTTATTTTCATTTAGCGCTGTGTGAACTCATTTCAAGATTTGCATGTCGGAAGTAAAAATATTTTCAAAACAAGAATGTTGTATTCTTCTGCGTAGAAATAGAGTGAGGTAGAGAGGAAAAGAAAAATGGAACGGAGAATGAGAGGAAAGCATGGAACAGAGCCAGAGCATGGAACAGAGCCAGAGTCTATTACATGTCCTGGGATTGTAATATCCTCGGGATCTTATGCAGGCGCGTGGACGAATAAAGGATCTCGGGCGGGGTAAGATTACAAAGCTTCGCAACCGCGTTGCGTGACTATCGAGACTCAGGCGGGGCGCAACGGAAGCACAAATTAAATGCGAATCAAGCGAGGTGCATCAACGACAGACAAAAGCCCGGAGATTTCGGGCGCGGTACCAACGAGCTCGCTAAGGAAGTTAACGCTAATGATAGTTGAGAACGTTTAAGAGTGGAGTCTGTCGGGGCAGTCTCGGAAAGTTAGATAGGAAACGGGAGAGTGCTCGCCGGAGAGCGAGACGCGAAGAGCGCGCACATGCACACACTTAAACGCACGGCACACAGACGGGCAACCAGCCACACAGTCATGCACACACACACATACACACACACACACATACACACACACATACACACACACATACACACACACATACACACACATACACACACATACATACATACACATACACACTTAAACAACACGGAACCAGGCGCGCGAAATGTATTTATCGATTTATCGTTGTGTGGTGTATTGCGCGTCACGTACGTGCGTGAGCGCGTACATTTCCGCTAATGTACACGCTGTATCGGGCGTATAGGATTTATGGTACTGGAGCTTGTTTCTCCCTCTTGCTCGCACAAAACACGCACACACGCGTACACATTGCTTTTCTCATTCTCTCTTTCTCTCCC
>NW_022639460.1:1212687-1224821 GCF_010583005.1 Odontomachus brunneus | reverse complement strand
CTTTTTAGAATAATTGGAGCAGCCGGGCTTGTGTGTGACGGGAAAATTCAGTGTGCAAATAAATACAAGCCAAAAGTCTCTTTTATTTTTGCTCCTGTATAGTGCAGCACGTTATTCCCTACATCGTCACTTGCCCCTCCCGCTCTTCGTCTCTCTCTCTTTTCCCCTCTTCCTCCTTTTTTTTGTATAAACGCTTTCTCTCTTCACAAGGTTGTTGCAAAGGATGTTTTTGTACATATTTCTTCAGCACGGCGTGTAAAGGGTCTTTTTTATAAACTGCCTGCTTCAGCGAGGCATCGTCCGCGAGAACACGGTAGCGATACAAAATAAGAGCAAACGAACACCATAAAGGGAACATTTGCGATAAATTGCTGCAAAAACGATTTCGTCCTGTTTGTTGGAATATTTATCTATCCCGTACATGTTCGAGAATGTCGTGAATTCTTGTTTTTTCTTATGTAATCTCGGTGCTAATCAAACTCGCTCATGCTCTCTCTCTTTCTCTCCCGCTCTCTCTCTCTCTCTCTCTCTCTCTCTCTCTCTCTCTCTCTCTCTCTCTCTCTCTCTCTCTCTCTCTCTCTCTCTCTCTGTTTCGACTTCTTCTTTTCTCGGTGAGAAACGCGAAATCGGAAGAGGGTGAACGGCGCCTCGCTCGCTGTCACCGCCACTTCTGGAATGCCGAAAGAGGAAAACTCTGAAAGAAGAAAATACCGAAATTTCTCTCTCTCTCTCTCTCTCTCTCTCTCTCTCTCTTTTTCTTTCTTTTTCTACTATCTGTCGGATTTCTTTGGTGGAAGAAAGTCAGACGGCTCACCAAGAAGCTGGGAAATGCGAGGTGAGACGAGGCGCCGTTAACTCTCTCTATAGAATAAGATGAGGAACATACCGTTTCTGCCGGTGTTCTACGGTATGGCGAGCGCAGGTGTTCCCGTATAGAACATTTCGTAGTATCTAATTGGGATACAGTCCGATTCCCCCAAAATAATTATGTGTTCTCGGTGGAAGCGTGAACACGCGGTTCTGAGTGGAATACCCAAAGTTCTCCCAATATTTCTTCTGGTCTTCATTTTGTACTGGAGTTGTTGATTTGACAACGAAATATTTGTTGTTTTTTCGAATAATTTCATTATTCTGCAAAACATTCAGTGTTTTAAAAATATTTTACTGTTTTGATTTTTTACTCTATATTGAGTATAGTTTTTGGTATAAAACCAGGGTTTCTAGTTTGATACCATAAGATTTCGATTACCATAAGATTCGATTTTATACAGAGAAGCTATTTTGAGATCAATGATCAATTTTGGGACAAATTTGGGCAATCGCAATCTATGCTGTATCTGGGAAAATCTTGGCAAATTTCTATGCGGGGTGTTGTCAGCCCGCAGATTACCCGCATAAAAAATTTTTGGGCAGATTAATTGGCATCCAGTCCGATTTCCCAAAACAATTAGAGGTTCTGATTAAAATTGTAATGTTTTAAACACACGATTCCAAGTGGGAAACCCAAAATTTTCCCTGTTCTTCATTTTATATTAGATATTGAATATAATTTTCCGTATAATTTCATTATTTCGTGAAACACCTGTCATTTTAATCCCCACACTACGCTAAATGACGAGAATTTTCGTCATCGGTAGTGAAGGAATTAACAAGTTTTGTTTGTTCTGACTGTTCATTCCATACAATAGTTAATATAAAAATGAATTTCCCTGCTTGAAACCATAAAACTATACCGACTAAAGACAAAGTTTCCATAATACTTCCGAGTTTTCATATTTTTACTTCGATTCTAAGCGGAGAAGTCATGTTTGGGACAAGAATGAAACTCCTAATTGGCGTGGGTGAAAGCCACTCTGGGCATCCTAATTGGAAGCTGCACAATCTGGGAAAACATTGAGACGTTTCTGTGCAGGTGCAGGCGCGCGCGTCATACCTCGTTCTCACCTCTATCTCGCGGCGTTCCTTCCCGTCGCGCGCACGTGTGATCGTTTCCGCGAGAAGCTCCCGGCCGTTTACGTTTCGCCGACTGAATCGCGCTTGCGGGAACGTGGGGCATATCTGTTCCGCTGGCAGGTATATGTATACGCGGGATTTCCGTTTTACGGAAATGTTATCTCTGTCTCGCTAATTGGCGGATCTGTCCTGCGCCCTGTCGCCTGGGGAGTCAACCCGGTGTGGATCATCGACGGGGGGGGGTGTCGCGTCGCGTCGCGGCGCGCCTCGCGGCGGCTTTACGCTGTTACACAGTCGGGCACAGGGTACGGTCCGTCCGTGGTGGTGCTCCACGACCATGGCCGCGATCGAGTCAATTAAACGCAGGTGGTCGGTCGCCGCTTCCGCGATGGATGGCAAATAAATTCGTGCACCCTGCAAAACGCGGAATACGCGCGTGCGCTCGTTTCGCTTTTATCTAGGTTCCGTTCTCTCCTTCAATTTTGGACCCTACGAGCCAAAGTGATCATTCATCGCGCATTCGACACGGCGACACGCGCGCGCGTGCGCGTGCACACACACACACGCGCATGCATTCATGCACACAGACACACAGATACTTGCAAGCAAACACGGGCGACGCGCGGTCGGGGCCACCAATGCGCGATTGATCGTTTCGCGGCGATTTACTCTTTCCACCTATCCTCCCTTCTCTCTCTCTCTCTCTCTCTCTCTCTCTCTCTCTCTCTCTCTCTCTCTCTTGCACACATACACACACGCACACACCATGATACCTCGCTTGGATGCACCGACCTGTTTCCGGCGAACGAAAAATTAATTATTGCTGTACAGTTAGGCTGCGATACATAGGAGGACCTGTTTGTAGAGAATAAAATTTTCCTGCGCCTCTTTGTACCTTTTCCTCGCGCACGCAAGGAATCATGCATTCACACACACACGCTAAGCATACACACACACACATGCAACACGCACAACGCACGCACATACTCGTTATACATACGCGGATCCATATATACCCTACACGTACGTGACAGAATTGTTAAATCCTACGTAATGCGTAATCCTCCGTTTTGAAGTAACATCGAAGACTCACGATTGAAACGCCGGACGTTTAAAGGGGCCCTGCCGCTGCGGGGCCCGCGACACGCGGGTGTATATGTATATATATAGTATATGTATGTATGTATATATACATATATATCTAATTAGTAGGAAATGTATCTTACATATATCTTCTCTCGCATCCCCTCATTTATTTGTCAGTAATTCCGTCGGGACGATCCTAAACGCTAGTCGGTGTTCGCGCGTGGCCGATCGATCGCAAGGACCGGCCCCTTCTCTCCTTTCCTTCCGTCTGCTTCCTCCGCCGTCGCCACCACCGTCGCCGCAGCAGTCGTCGCTATCGTCGTCACGCGTACGACACACGCGCGCGCACACACCATCCGCACAGCGTGTGTAGTGCACGCTGATCGAACGACCTCAAAATCGCATCCCGATGAGACTTACGATCGTGTCCGCGATCTCTCTCTCTCTCTCTCTCTTCGCCTTGCCGCTCGACGATTCCGCGGCGGGCCCGTGCCCTCCAGGCAGGGAGTTCTCGCGTTGCTTATGCAACTATGGATTGTCATGCCTTTTCCTAAACGCGACCAAGAGATTAGGCACGGAAATGGGTGTCCTCCATCCGGAGTAGCCGGGACGTCTCTCCCTGTCTCTCCCCGCTGTTCCTTGTCCTTTCTCGTCCGGAGGAAGTGATGGAGGAGGAGGAGGAGGAGGTGCTGATGCTGGTGAACGAAAAATTGCGGATGGAGGAGGGAGCGATATGCTGCCTCTTGGTCTACGAGAAGCGATCCTCGCTCCGCAGGATACTCGCAGGAGAAACCCGTACGAGAGTGCACCGCGCTCAGGCGGCGCTTATGTTCCCGTTGGTCGGCCAGAGCACGCGTGGCCACTTTTATACACTTCTTCCCGTCCTCTCGCTTCATTCCCGCGAGCACGTGGTCGCGTATAAATGCGGTTGTGAAGAGCTAGCGACTCCGGATCGTCCGCTTACAATTCGACAGGTCCCACGGTGGAGACGCGACCCTCCGTCAAACGTGTGCCGTCCCGACAGGGGAAAGGTTCGAGGGTTCTCTTACAGTGGCTTGCTCGCCTCTCCCGACGTGTCGTGGAAAAGGGATCTTCTCCCAGAGCTGGCTGCTCGGCCGACCCAGTTCTGCGCGGTTCATGTCGCTTGCCAGTCGCGTCGCCGAATACATCTGGACTGGAAACGCGTCTCCTGCACGTCTCCGGGTTGAGATCGGACGTCGACTTGACGCTCATGAAAAGAGTCCGTTTTCTCGGAGGTTGACGAAGGTCCCGCGGGGAATTACACGGGCGTAACTCGGCGATCTCGTCCGAGTCGTTCCGTGTGTGGTGTTCGCGTGTGTGGGTCCCGAAAAATTCGGGAGTCTCGTGTGGCGCGGCCGGAAACGCCGACTTCCCTCCGCGGGAAAGGAATCCCGCGTATTCTCGCGACGCTCGCCCGCCAATCGAATCCTCTTCTCGATTCTCGCCGTCCTCCCCTCACGCTGGAGCTTGTGATCGACGTGCGCGACTCGAGGAAACGAGGATCGGCCGGGTGGCTGCGCGATCGAGGGAGCGCGTCCTCGAGGGTGCTACGCGATGTGTCGGCATACCCGAGGACGGAAACGAGGTGTGCACGTGTGCGCGAATGGCGCGCACGTATGCTGGTTCGTCCGCCGCGCGTGTGTTACATATTGCCGTTAGCGTCCCTCCTCTTGGTCGACGCCAGGCTGCAACGCTCATTTGTACAGTATCCGGCGGAACGCGCGGCGGAAGTCCTTGTTGAAGACCGTGTAGATGAACGGGTTCAGCGCCGAGTTGGTGTAGCCGAGCCAGAAGGCGATCACGAAGGCCTGCGGCGGTATCTCGAAGTCGGGGAACATCGGCTTGACGATGTAGAGGACGAAGAAGGGCAGCCAGCAGGCGATGAAACTGCCCATGATGAAGCCCAGGATGAGCGTGGCGCGCTTCTCCTTCTTCCTCGCCAACCGTCTCTTCTCCCTTTCGGGATCGCGCGGCTTCGCCGCCTTCGCGTCGCCGCCGGACTCGTCCTTGCCGTGGTGTCGCGCCGCGTCGCCGTGCTCCCTCCGCAACTTACCTATGTGCTTGCGGCCGAAGATCGGCTGGCAGAGGCCCAGCTTAAGCGGCTTCACCACCCCGCACCGCGACACCACGCCGCTGTCCGACGACGAAGGATCGAACTCGGACACCATGTCGACGTCGATGCCGACGCTCGGCGCCCGGCATCGCGCCGGCACGCTCTGTCCGCCCGACTGGCCGTCCCCGTTCACCGACAGGGTCGCTTTCAGGTTGCTCTTCTGCGTCTGCACCGGCGCGCTCACCTGCCGAAACAAAATTCGTCACTGTCACTTCGCGTACGGAGAGAACAACGGAATTTTCTGTTACTTGGAGACCAGACGGAAAGCTCAAGCACAGAAAGATTCCGACGGGAGGTTTCTACACGGAGAGAATATTATAGTCTGCTTTTATGCGAATTTTTCCAAACTTTTCAACTACATGTTTTTTAATAATTCAGAAAAAAATTTTCATTAACGTCTATCTTGCATAATAAATTTCGTTGGAAACATAGCAAGTGTTTTGATAGCATATTTCAATTCGCAAAATATAAAGAGCACATATAAGACTACAGGACAGTGAATTACTGCAGAATGTCGATCTATTCCTCGATTACAAAATCTTATAGCAATTTTCACTGTAATATCCTCTCCGTGTACGTAACTAATTGCTCTCAATCGAGTTTTAAGGGGATGCTGGAGTTGAAATCTTTGCCGACAGAACACTGATTTCTTCTGCAAAGATTATGTTGTACTGACTATACAGAATTACGAATGTTCTTGAAGCTTACGAATTGGAGCGTTGTTGAATGTACGATAAAAAATTTTAGAATTGACATTTCGAGTGTAAATCCGCTTATCCTGTCAATTAAAGTCAAATAACAAAGATCTGTAGCTTGTGTACACTGAATGCGAGCTTTACTCTGCTCAAAAATTTTTGAGGAACTTTACTATATTATTTTGCTATTTATTCTTTTGCTATACTTTTGCATCTGAATTCAGAAGCTTAAATTTGATCCCAACGTTTTGTGAACATTTCAGTTCATTTCTTCAGCAGGTCACCTCATTCCCTGAAGAAGTGAACTGAAATGTTCACGAAACGTTGGAATCAAACACAAGAAAGACGTGGTCCAAACACGAAAAGCAAGTAAAGTATTGAACGATACCGTGGAATTCTAAAATACTAAGTTCAATATCGATTATGTATAAAAGTGATGCATCGTGATAATTACTCAAATCGAAATTTTAACTCCATGTTAATTCTGCAAATGCTGTTGAAGAACCAATAGAGAATCTCGAGATACAATATTATACATGCGATTGTTTTATCCTGTTTACCACAAGTGATTAATGTCATATTGAACCGTCCCTCAAAAAAGATTTATTTCAAAAAAGACTTATTTCGTAAATTAGTTAATATCCGATTATCTCAGTATTCTATTTTATTCTTATTTAATTTTTGTATCTCAGTATTCTATTCTATTCGTATTTAATTTTTGTTCTTTATTTCAGGCAGTAATACATTCGGTGCGACGCGCAAGAGTACTAAAACAACAACTGCAAGAAAGGTAAACACAATCCCTCTCCCGTCGTCAACAATCGTCGTTTATCACAATGAGCACCGGATGATCTCATAATCAAAACATTCACGACTTCCACGCGACGGTTAAGTTGTGTACCTCTAACGGACTCTTCCGTCATTCAGTCCCGGGCCGACGAGCGAGGCGCACGTTGTCTCGATACGTTATCTATTGTTCCTCTATACAAGCAAAACATCCAGGACCTTCGAGGCGGTCACGTGTCTCGCGGACTCTTCCGACTTTTTCTATTCAGTTGCCAACCGGCGAGCGACACATCACGAACTGTGCGTATCGGTGTCGAGTGATTAAACTATTTCTTTCGAAACGCATAATTATTCTCTCGTTGACGTCGCGTTATTTAACACGTGTATCTTCGATTGAATCGTGTCTACGCGAGTGTCAGTGTCCAGTGTCAGTGCTATGACGGAACAGCCAGGATATTTGGTCGACAAGCCGGAACGGAGAACGCAGGACGCAAGGACGGCGAGGATAGCGACGCATCATATATTTCCCAGGTGTGCCAAATCATTTATTACGACGTTTCCGTTCCGTTTGACGTATCTACCGAAAGTAAGAAAATACCCGAGTCGAAATTTAGGCTGGCATTCATAGCTTGTTATCATTAACATATAATTATAACTTCATTGATTTTCGATTAATCGTCAACTTATATCCGTACTTTTTATATTATTTCATACCAGAAATATTGGTTCAAACATTCGAGTCCAAATGAATACAAATTTCTAATTAATTATGTTCTCAGTCAAAGATCTTAAATAACTTACAACTTTATGAATGTCGGCCTTAGAATATAATACAAATTTTACAAGTGTTGATTTTTTCCGTCTAATAATGCTCCTTGGTTCATGATTGCGATTTTGTTTACATTTGCTTTTTCTCAATGTCTATTTAACATTTTGCGGAATCTAAATTTAAATCTTTATTAGTTAACAGCATTATTGGACACATAACTGTTATCTTTTCTGTTTTCAGCTTGATATCAGCTCTTTTAAAAGCTCTTTTAAGAGATCTGATCAAATCTCATCAAAATTTCCATTAACCTCTTCAGTAGTGATTTAAAATGGCTAAGCGATTTCCTCCAGGCCATTTTTCTTTTTCATATAAATATATCTTGATTTCTTTTCTCTTTACTGTTATTTTCTTTGAGGAATTTTGAAAGATAGAATACAAAGTATATCTAATTTGTGCTTTCTATGAATTAAAAATATACAATAATTTTGAAGTAAATTATAAGAGGAATTTAATATTTTTTCATGAAAATTTTCTAGTCATACTACTTAAGGGGTTAAAAAAAAAAAATAAAAAAAGAAAGAAGAAAAATTAGGAAGAGATGAGATTAAGTCTTGTTCTTTTATCCACATTCACCCACATACCAATCCTTGATAATTGAATATACGCTTATCTGTATAAATTTCGTTCGAATATAGCCAGTTACCAATCGCGGGTATATATTTGCCAATTAATATATTAACGTATATATGATAATGCTACGTTTCGTTCATTGTTGATTATAGTATATCCGTAATGATGAGGTATCAAGCAATTATTGATCGGATTCCGTACAAACGATGTATTTTTTTAGAGATTTTCCGGTCAGACACTATCAGCTATCAAGTTTGACAATTGACAAATAGCTTTTTTGCATCGAATGCACCCGAGCGCGCAATTATTTCCCGCGAAGGGAAATGCATCGAGGGAGTTGAATAGCGGCCCCAAAATTCTCTCAAAGTAGGTGCTAAGGTAAGTGATGAGAACGCTGCTGGTATTTCATATTTTGATCTCGTTCCTGATTGAAAAATCGCTTAATAATGTACATAAGAGAACGGGCTTTGCTAAATAATTAGTTGATTCAAACGACTCGACGATCGAATATTCTCATCTTTTTTGGGATCTGCACAAACGTTGTGCATTTTTTGAGATTTTCCGGCCGAACAAATGGCGATGAGCGAGTGTCGTTTTGGTGCATTCGATGCGTCCGGGTTTAATTTTTCAAACATTTTTGCCGCGGAAGCGAAAAGACGGCTTTGATCGCGTTATGCGTCTCTACACAGAGAAAAATTTCTGCAGCTGAGAAAAATGTTGCTTAGTTTATTTTTTCTTTCTTTCTTTTAAATAATTTTTATCTTCACAACAAAGAATATTTTTTTATAATAATCCT
This sequence comes from Odontomachus brunneus, assembly GCF_010583005.1. Classification (NCBI taxonomy): domain Eukaryota; kingdom Metazoa; phylum Arthropoda; class Insecta; order Hymenoptera; family Formicidae; genus Odontomachus; species Odontomachus brunneus. The sequence continues at coordinate 1,215,972 of NW_022639460.1, read as the reverse complement.
AAAATATACTCATTGCAATTTGAAAAAAACTCATTATTATATATTCAAAAGAAAAATATATTCTCTTTACAAAAATATTATAAAATTTTAACAAAGCAAAAGTTGATGCGATACGATAAGCAAACAAAATTCTTGTTTTAATTTCATATTCCCGATTGAAATACTAAACTTAGGATTCAGAACGTATTTTGAATAAATTAGATGCTTATAATAAAACTGTGGTAGATTTACGTAAACTTATTAAAGTACTTGAAATAAATAATATTTATTTAAACGCAGTATGCGCTTTTCACTGTGTGTAGACCTTGTCATTTTGTTCAAAAACATCCGGTCGGCAGTCAATGGATAAAATTTTATAAAAATACACTGAGATAAACGAGTATTAAATAACGAAAAAAATAATTGGAATAATTAAAAATAAAAACGAATTTAAAATACATATATAATTACATAATTCCTGAACGAGTCTTCGAGTTTCAACATAAAGAAAACGGCAACAATCGATTATTCGCAGCATCAAGGTAGGTCAATAGTTTATATATCTCGAGATTCTTCATTGACGCTTCAAATTCGACAGAATTTGCAGAGTCAATATAGAGTCAAAATTTCGACTCGGGTGGCCTACAACAGTTTGACGGTATTCGCAGGCTTAACTTAAATTTCAATTCGAGTACTTTTTGCAATTTGCAAGTGTATGTAAAGCAAGTGAAATTCAACAGGAAACAAATCGAACGGCTGATTCATATTAAATACATACAATGAATCAATCTTATTATTGAATCAGTCTTATCAAATAAGAATCAAATAAATTAACAATCATAGAACGCGAGTGTCTGCACTGTGAGAGAAAAAATACCTAAAAAACAAAATATTTATTCGGTAGGTACTAATACATATCGTATCTATTTAAAAATCCAAATTCTTTTATTTAAATAGAATAAAAAGTTGCTCTCATAAAAAGCTAAAATTTTAAGAAAATATTTTCTTATTTGAAAAATATTTTATATTAGTAATATAAAATATTTTATATTAGTAATATAAAATATTTTATATTAGTATAAATATGTTATTAGTACCCCATCGAATAGATATTTTTTAATTCTTAGATATTTTTTCTGTCAACGTGGCAACACATATTTATGTAAGTTCTGTATATACAAGAAATACGAAAAGGATAGCGTGATTGTGTTAGTGTCTATGCGTTATCGACATTTCCTGAATTCGTTATCGACTCCAGCATCCCCTTAAGCTTGATCTAATGTACTCTTTATTTCCTGTTTCTTTCTCTTCATCTCTTTCTGATTTAAATCTTGAGCCTTTAGTTCGAGAAAGATACAGAATAAGAAACAAGAAGTGAAGAACACATTGTAGATGTGTTCCTCCTTAAACAAAGTTTAAGGAGGAAGGAACTATATTTGAAAAGTTTTCGGACAAAATACTGGTTTTTTCTGTAAACTTGAAAACTTGGAAACTTTACCGACGAAATACTGATTTTTTCTGCAAACTGATGTCGTATTGGTTGCACAGAATTACTATTGTTTTTGCACAGTGAAAGTACGTGCAATAATGAATTGATTGCTCAATATGTGAACGAAAACGACGAGGAATTTTAAAATTGATAACTCGAACTGTCGCTTAATATATACATAAATATTTATACTTGACACGAAAACTCTGCAGCTTGTACGTGCCGCACGTATACTAGCTTTGCTGATAAATGAAAATTTCATGAAACATCTTCACAACTGAGTTTAAGGGCTCAAAAATATACGCGCGGAAAGTTTGCAGAAAAATTATTATATGTGCGTGATCGTGTTTTCTGCGAGCACATGGCAAAAGAAAGCAGCACCTATTTATGCAAAATCTATATGTACGAGAAGGATAGTACGATCGTATTAGTGACAATCGCGTCTACATTATCGACATTTCTGGAGTGCGTCATCCACTTCAACATCCCTTAATGCAACTGAAGTTCAGACGAATGTTTTCTATCACAGTAGTAGAAACATTATTTCTCACCAGTGAGTATTTTGTCTGGTTCCTGTTCACTTGCACTACATGATTGTATATGATATTCTACGTGACCGCTCCTCTGTTTTTATTGTTTCTTTTTTTTTCGTTTCGCTAAGATTCTCTCACAAATTCGTGAAGAAGAGCGTGTGTTTATTTGTTATTCGATAAGGAAAACAGAATTTAAATTAATTCTTTTTGAATCTAGATAGTTTCCGTAGAGCCTAGATAGATTGCGCCATGCTGCAAATTTTGGTTTTGATTGGTCGGAAAATGTATTAATATCATTGATTTGGCCAATTTTTTTCATTAATTTTCATATTTGTCATAATAATTTAACTTTTTCCTGTACTAAAAGGTTATAGCATTTTTCTACACGCGATTTAATAAGTTTTGCCAGGTTTTAACAAACCTGCGCACAAGTACTTAAATCCAGATACTTTGTAAAATTACAAATTTTCTGTGTATGTGTTTCTTCATAACCTCTTTATTACATATTTTTCCATTGGAAATACATACAGAATGTGTCTAACACAACACGTATCAGACGTCATAAGTTTGAAATTCCGCAGTGAATACTCAGGAGCTTTAATATCTCAACAATTATTGTGGCGATTTACAAAATCGTACAGGATTGTTCTCCGTGAGTTTAACGAGTTTCATTTGCACACGGGCACTCGGACATCTAGATTTCGACACCGTGTATGTCACAAGTACTTTAATTGCTCCCAACTGTGGAGTTTAGTTGTTTGTTTAATTCTAATAGTAGAGCCATATCGTAAAGAAGGGATTAACTTCGTCCAAAACTCGCGTCGTATGCTATCGCGATTCGCACGTGTGCGCGATGCAAGAACGGTCGCCGCCGCTGTCTGTACCTCAGTACTGTGTTTGAAGCCGCGTTACTTACTTTGCACTTGTGTGAACTTGGCACACCATATTTAAAAATGTGACATTTTTTTAGAGTTCTGATACTCTCTTGAAAAGTTCTAGAGCTCTATGCAACAATTTTAAATAGTTCCGGTCATTAAATACAAAAAAATAGACTTTTAAAAAAAGGTACGCTAAGTTCACGCAGCACATCTAAGTAGTAAAATCGACTATTTCTTTAGAGTTCCGGTTTGTTTTACAATAGTTCTAGAGTTCTATAGTTTATATATTCTAGAGTTCTAGAGTTCACACAAGTAATTCTTGTCTTCGCAAATCGACTTTTCGCTTTTAATTAGTAGAACTATTGTTATATATGATATAGAACTCTAGAACTATTGTAAAACAAAC
>NW_022639460.1:1197375-1212663 GCF_010583005.1 Odontomachus brunneus | reverse complement strand
GAACTTAGCGCACCTTTTTTTAAAAGTCTATTTTTTTGTATTTAATGACCGGAACTATTTAAAATTGTTGCATAGAGCTCTAGAACTTTTCAAGAGAGTATCAGAACTCTAAAAAAAATGTCACATTTTTAAATATGGTGTGCCAAGTTCACACAAGTTTACTTTGCCGACGCACGTTCTTCGCGATCTCGCGGCCATACGGTGTGTTACTGTAAACTGGCTGGCCGGCGACTCGGTAAGATAAGCTTTTAAAATATGCAACGAATTCGCGGGTCGCGTTTGAAATTAGCGACAATACTCCGGCCGGTTCGCGGAGAGCCCTTAATCATCGTGTTTTCGTATTTTTACGTGAGATATCGCGGATTTAATTAATCCGAGTAAAATATTGCGGAAATTCGCCCGAGGCCTGAGAGCCACAACGAAGTTCTTATCGTGTCGCGTTCCGTCGCGTCCTATCGCATCGCTTCGGCCGCACTCGAGAAATCGAGAACGGATTATTTGCAGCCCCCCCGTTTCTCTCTCTTTCTCTGTTTCCTCTCTCACCCCTTTACTTCCTCACTCTCTCATACTCTGATACTTTCGCTCCCTTTACTCCCTTTACTCCCACACACTCTTTCTCTTTCTTACTCTCCTATTTCAACACTCTTTTACTCTTTCACTTTCCCATTCCCTCACTTCCTCATTTTCTCATTACCTCATTCTCTTATTCCCTCACTCTCTTGCTCATTTATTCTTTCACTCTCTTAGTCCCTCATTCTCTCACTCCCTCTCTTTCTCTCTCGCTTGCTCGCTCACTCTTTCGCGCGGTTAACAATCGACTTAACCGTGGGAATCTCTAACGCTCTCGGTGGCGCGTTGTGTAGAGCCGCAGTTACGAGTACGGCATATCCATCCTTGAACGCACGAGCGACGTATGATTTTCATACAAGCGGACGAGGATCATATCGCGAAGACTCTTTTTGACACGCAGTTGTTACGCGGGACGCGGAGAGCCCGCAATCTTTGCGGCGAAACAAAGGTGAGTTGTGTTCTTGCGCTTTAAGTTTTGAACGTGAAGCTCGCGTAATTACAACAGTCGGCATCGGGAAAGACGCCTCCCCACGTAATTATCTTCTTGCTCCGCCGTAAAACTGTATTTCCGTATGTAATTATAAACGCGACCTTATTCTCAAGCACAGATTCTCGCGGATTCCCCGGCGGCGGTGTACAATCTTGACATGTAGTCGGGGCACCCAATCTCGCGATGTGATTTCACGTTTAATGCGAGAGCCGACTCGTTCATTCGTTCGCGAATTCGTGAGACTCGCGCAAGGAGAACTTCGTCGCGTTGAGGAGAAAGGAGACGTCTCGTGTGTCTTTCTCGCTCTTGTGGTATCAATATCAACCCCAGTTTGGCAATCAGGAGTGAAATTGACTCAAGCACAAAAATTGAAGTCCCATAGTTGTTAAGAAGGCCCTGAATATTGACATAATGCAGTTTTGCGGTGTTTTCTTATTTGGTCGCATAGAATTGCAAATGCTGCTGCATGATGAAAGTACAAATATCAATGCATTGAAGAATACAGTCTATGTTAAAATATGATTTTTTTATTTGCAGAATTTTTTTTGTTTTTAATATATGCACACATGTGACATCTTTCAATATATTAACATTCATACTTTCACTCAGCAAAAGCATTTGCAATTTTATGCAACCTAAACAGAAAAAAATAATATAAACTACGAAACTGCATTATGTCGGTAAAATAGTAGATACAGCATCCCCTTAATCTTGAGTTATTGCCCATAAAACAAAATTATTTTTTTAAAGAATGCAAAATTTTTTTACTTTTTCCTGTGTTTAGAATCAATACACCATCTTCTGTTATATTATGAATTCTGTTTTATCCATTTTTATCTATTTTATCTATTTTAAAAATAATTATTGCGACAAAATTTTCAAATTTATCCTTTGTATTCTCAAAACCATAATATCTGTATACTGGATAAGCACGTTTATAGACATTTAATTAAGGACATATACACAAATTATTGAATCTCACAGACACAGTAGGTCAAACTAAAGCAAAAAATAACCATACTAATAAAGAGGTAAAACCGATTTCGGTGATTTGCATGCCTTCTGGTGGAATTAGAAATATTTTAATTGGCATACGCGCTACAGGTGTACCGGTGAGGAAAGAATAATCGATCGAATTAATTAATAAAGGAATCAACGGCTATTTCAATATAAACGTTGTTCCAGTGAACTAATGTTATACAATCAAAATAGTGCACACGGAAAAATATTTCACCGAAGAAAATATTTTACTAAAAAAAGCGATTACTCGATTCACTTTTCTTCTGTTAGATAATAGTTATTTTCAACAAAGAATATTTCCTTCATAACAGCCTATCAGTACTCTTCACGAATTTTAAAAAAGTCTACTGCCATGTTTCAAAAAGAAAAATGTATTCCCCTCACGAGAATATTACAAGACCTTATCAGAGAGAAAATTGGTTCGAATTTGTGCGAACCGAATCTGCGTTTCGATTTAATATTCTTGATTAAAATACTAAACTTACTAGTATTCAGAACGTATCTTGAATAAAGTTGATGCTTATGATGAACTTATGATAACTTGCGCGTATCAAGCGACACGAGAGTGTCGCGAAGCCAAGTGCAAGCGCGAAGCAATTCACGGCCGACGCGACGACCTTAGTTGAACACAGGCAAAATTTCGCGTTCGACTATAACGGCTGAACGGATGAGGTTTTGGATGGGTTTAATTAATTTACATTACTTGGGTTTACATTACTTCATAAAACTGTCTTTACTTTTTCTCTAGAAGCTGAGATATCTTAGCTCAAAGTCAGAAATCAGGAATTTACATGTAAAAAACGTCGTCGTCGTCATCGTTTCTATACAAAAAATGTCAATTGACTATGTTTCTTCGTTAATATAAACTTACGGGATACCAGCAACACTTACTCGAACGCAGCGTGTTTTTTTCCGTGTGCAAACTCTACAGCGTAAAAATCTCGGATATTTACGTTCGTCGACGAGAGTCTCCTCTGAAACATTAGCGGAACGAGCGATAAAATTTCGACGCGCAATTAATTATTGATACACGCGCGACCCGATGATCCGCTCATGCGCGCTTAAGTGTAATATACTATATATATATATATATATATATATATATATATATATATATATATATATATATATCACGAATATATTGTTACGTCCTGTGTTCGCGGCAACAATATGTATATCACGAATATTGACTGATGCATCTCGACGCGGAGAGTACGTATCCCCGCGTCGGAGACGGAGTCATCGCGTATCAATTTCACGATACGCAACGTGGATATTTGACGTGGAGCAAGCAATACCGATTGTCGTCGTTGTCGTCGTTGTCGTCGTTGTCGATGGAGCGTCCTCGATACGCGGACTTTAATTTATCACAGTATCGAGATACAGGTTACGAGAAACGGCGCGACGGCTTGGTAATCTGGACGCGCGGGTGATCCCGAAGGAAGCACACGGATATGATCAGTCGATCGATTGATCCCACGATACCGATAGCCAGCATTGCGCACCCGTCCATGGGACCTCGTCCGATTCGATTTCGCGGATCCACTCCTCGATAACGAAATGTGTTTGATTTCGAAGATTTACTGCTCCTACTTTCGTGTTCTCTCTCTCTCTCTCTCTCTCTCTCTCTCTCTCACTCACTCCCTCTCGCTCTCTCCTCATATAAGAGACATCGACGATATGGGATATACTAGGACAGTAATGGCGAACGATATCGGTACAATCACGCGGAAACCAAACCATAATCCAGAAATGCGATGGAGGGTGAAACTACGGTCCGAAACTCGCGCGAATTGTCAGCCTGTAATCTTCGTTGTTCGAACGCGATTAACGTGTGATAATTGCGCGCTGCATAAATGAAAATAAACGCACACATGAAATTAAAGGACCTGACATAGGATAACGTCGACTATGCGCGAGCTTTAAGTTATCACAGTACTGAGATACAGTTTGTGCGAGAAGCGACGCGGCAGTCTGGCGAATTTCGGAGGAAATTCTGCCATCTTTCGCATACATTGTTTTATAAAATTCTAACGAAATAGAAGTACAATCGTTTCATTCGACCTAAAGAATCCGAAATTTGTTATCGCACAACCCGACATATTATTGCTAATTATTTTTCTAAATACCCAAAATAGTCTTACCTGTGCTCTTATTGCGCTACAAAACCTGTGCACAGGCTCGCTATAATTACTTAGTTTTGATTGACAATTTCTCAGTGGAGCAACGCATTATCGTGAGATTCGAGCTAAAAAGCGGAATCTTCGTTCCCCGACATTTCCGTTTCTCGAGTCATTGCGTTTGCGCCGGCAATATCGCGACGACAGTCGTGCAAACGTCCGTTACCTTGAGCGTGTCCTTCTCCTCCATCGGTATACTGATCCCTCCGCCGGGATCTGCCTCGGACGTGCTGACGTCACTGGCCAAGTCGCACGTGACAATCGGTATCTGGACCGGCTGATTCTCGATCGTCGCGACGTTCTCCATGACTGATCCCGGAGGCTTCTTGGCGTCGGTCGCCGGCGTGCTCTGAGTGAAGCTGGTCTGCCTGACGTCCGGCGATTCCGGCGGCACCGCCGCCCGCGGACGCGGCTGCTTCCGGATGCCGCGGCGCGCGCGGGCCTTCGCGGCGAAGTATATGCGTATGTACACGAACACCATGATGCAGGATGGGATGTAGAAGCTGCCCAGGGCGGAGTATATAACGTATCCGATGTCCTCCGACAGCTGAAACATAAACGAGCGCGCTCGTTAGGTCTTTTTAACGCCCCGGAGAGGATTAGCTGCTAGAATCTGTGTGCGGCGGCTAAATCTCGCTAGCAGATAGGTACTTCACTGAGAGAAATTATTCGATAAGGAATTAACAAACGGATATTTAAGGTGACCAGATTTCCCAGTCCTGAATTCGGGACACTTCATAAATGTGTGAAGCGGAGGGGGGGAGGGGTAAAAAGATCCGAAAATTATTTGACAGTTATTGAAAACGATGACAAATCAGTGTCTCGAATAGCACTCGAAAAAATTCGGGACAAAGGGTAAAAAATCGGGTGTGTCGAGAATAGCGATGTGCGATCGCCGAGGCGTATCGTGAAGAGGTTATTTGTAAGTAATCTTTTCGTTTCTCCTCGCGGTATATATAAAGTGACCAGATTTCCCAGTCCTGAATTCGGAACACTTCATAAATGTGTGAAGCGGGGGACGGGCGGATGGAGGTAAAAAGATCCGAAAATTATTTGACAATCATTGAAAATAATCATAACAAATCGGTGTCCCGAAAACATCGAGACACCTAGTCACCTTAGGATATTTCCGATCAAAATACCGATGAATTTTTGTATCCGATCAGGAAACATCCGAGGAGAAATATTCATATTTTTTTTCAGATTCATATTTTTTTTTATCGGTTTATCTGATGAAATTATGAAAGTATTCGATATATCGAAGTATTCGAATAAGTATCGGAAGTATTCGATTAAATTTAATGGGATATAAAAATTTATCGGTATTTTGATCGGAAATATCCATTTGTTAATTTTTTATCTCGCAGTATAATCCTCATACTTAGGTTAGATGTGAGCAAGCTAATTTGTTTGTGGACATTGCGCTGTTGCTGCAAATTTTATATATCACAGACAATGTTCTAGCAGATACAAAAGCAGCAATAAATTTTAGATTTCTATGACACTGAAAATTCTACCTGGAAAAGTACAAAAGAAATAATACAACTAAATTAAAAGAAAAATAATACAATTTAATATTTTAAAGGCACTTAACATTTAAGGCTGTTATAATGGCATAATCCTATTATGCCTTTGAATGTATAAGTTCGAATTAGTATAAAACATCATATATAATATTATATATCATAGATTGTGTCGCGCGATTTGCACAGATACTTAACTAAAACGAGTGATTTTGAGTTGCGGGCGCGATTCCATTGTGCATTGCATTGCGATTTAAAAGAAGAAAATCGCAGTACTCGCGATATATCGGAAATTCGTACATCCTTGAGTGTGGATTCACGTCTAACCGGAGATATGCGTCTCCTACGTGTACGCGTAGGCGACAGACAGTGCCGTCACGTCGCTGTAAGAGACGACGCGTTTGCGCGCGTAAATACCAGCGGCGAAATTTAATTTTACTTAATTCGCGCGTGCGGTGTCGCGTGTACTCACACACATGCACACATGTGTATACGTGTAACGAGCTCAAACTATATTCAAATTCACGTCGCCGCGTAACTCGCGCGCGAGCGTGCGAATCGTTTTACAGTCAGGGGGCGCGAATGCATTTTCCCACGGCGTGTCGTACTCAGGTTAATGCAATTGCTATTAGCAGTGCAGCCGCCGCCGTCGCGACGGCGACGACGGCGCCGTACCTCGGTATCTTGGAAGTTGTCCCGGCTCGGGTGTAGCGTGCTACTCAACGTAATGTCTCGTTACGACGAATTACGAGACCGCGATTAAACGAAAGCGAGCGATTCGTGTCGGAATGCGCGCAAGAACGCCGGCGAGATATGCGAAGTGTAACACATTGCAGACGCGTGTAATGCTACTTTCTCTTGCTCCTTCTCTGTCACTCTCTTTCTTTTTCTCTCTCCTTCTCTTAGAGGGTTGAAGAACAAAGTATTTTGTTGACTGTCTTTTCTTCATTGTCTTGTGCAATCGAAAGTAATCGTATTTATATTCAGAATTTAAGTTCAGAAATGAGAGAGAGAGATGCTGTATATAGAGAATCTAATAAATATACCGTCACTTTATCGTGAGTATTCTTCAATGTAAGACAGAATTATTTAAAAAATCGTATAGATGTCATGCCATTGATTGCTCGTATCAAATCCCTCTTGAAATCAGAAAAGTCGACTCAATAAGTGGGTTTAAAAACAGATACTTTCGGTGTCTATTTCAACAGCAATGTGGAGATGATATATAAATTGCTTAAATGAAATAGTAAATTCTGTGTTTATTTTTATGTGGTTTTTTTTTTACTTAATAGCTTGCATTGCTTTATTTTTACTTTCTATCTGATGTATTTCCTGCCTTTGTACAATTTAAAAACGATGTAATTATTATTGTTATTATTACTGACGCTTGACGAGATTTAATCCTAGGATGCAAATAAACAACGCTTTATCTATCTATCCATCTTTTTCTCCTTCTCTCTTTTCCTTTCTCTCTATGTCATTCTTTTTCTTTTTTCTCCTGCTCTGTCATTCCCTTCTTTTTCTCCTTTCTCTATTGTTCTCTCTATAAATATGCAACTGCAACATTCCAAAATATCGCACGCACAATTCTTTTCGAACAATATAACACACTGATAGTATAATTCACAAGGTATTTTAGATTTTCACGATGTTGTCCAACACTTTACTGCTTGTTTTCCGGGTTTGGATCGTGTTTTTCTTATGTTTGGTTCCGACGTTTCGTGAACATTTCAGTTCACTTCTTCAGACAGCAGGGCGACCTGAAACTGGTCGCCCATCAAATAATTCACGAGGCTTGTATCACGCGACTGGGACCAAAAGTTCCGCCTTCTTCGACCAAAACGCGTTTGGTTCGTTCACTATCGGGTTAATTGAACCAAATCCTTTTCTCCATGTAGCATTAGAGCGATGCATGCCCTGCATGAAAGATGTAATTCGAATTCTTCTTCACACGTGTTTTAAAGTAATTGGAAAACGTTCTATTTTCTCTTCTGGAGGAAATAACTTCCACGCACGGTTTTATTCTTTGCTCTCAAAATTTCTTGCTGCACTTTCTTGAAATTCTATCCGTAATATAAGTATATAAGTATATCCTATAAGTACTCTTCAGACAAGAGTACCGTGGTACTTCTTCGGGTTGATGAATATTTATATCTTCGAGGAAAATTCCTTGCACGCGCGCGCCGCGTGAGAAAGGCCGTGATGAGTACACGTCACGAATTTCCAAGCCGATGGTAACCGGGTTGTGGTTAATTTTAATTCGGACGTTTAGCTATGCACAGCTAGTTTTTAAGCTGTTGCTCGATGCAACCAATGGCACGCGGTCGATGTATATATATAGAGACGGACATACATTTTGCAACGAGCTAATTGTGGAGCGTGCATCGTAAAGCAGCGATCTTTACTCTCTCTCTATTACTGACATATTTTATTATTTATTTTACAAACGTCTTCCTTACCGCCTTTCTCTCTCTCTCTCTCTCTCTCTCTCTCTCTCTCTCTCTCTCTCTCTGCCGCAGCGGCACGTTGTTCTACAGGAATAGTCGATTGACCTTTACGTGCATCCCGGTCGAGCTTATTAATGAGCGCTATCAGCGGTCATTAGTTCTCTCACATCGCTGGACGTGCTAAAACCGCGCTCGGTGTGTGGCCGCACGGAAAACATCGGCTTATGCGTGTCACCAGCGAGCGAGACCAAAGAAGAGAAAAGAGAGATTCGCGTTTTTGTGATGCGCGACACCTCGATCGGATATTAATTGCGCGGGATCTCCCACCAACTGGCGGAAATTAAAGCTTCTCGCTGAGCGAGAAGCGGATTTCATTTCTCGCGGAGAGGGGAAGAGCGCGCGCTTCCGTCATTGTTTTTCATTACGCTGGCCTCCACGGCGACGAAGCCCTCCCTCGGGACGCGGCTCTTGGCGCGACAGGGAAAGAAATCATCCGAGGTGATTTCCCGAGGTGGCAGGTGCGACTCGGTCGCACGAACGCGCGAGATAACGAGCGACTCCTTCAGAAAGTCAAATTTATGAAAAGAGCGCGCGAAGGTCGACGCGCGCGCAGCGCTGGGCGCTGCTTGTTTGCCGGCGCAGATTTGTCCTTGTCTTCTCGCGCTGGGAGACTAATGGAGAGCTTCGTCAGAGAGAGAGAGAGAGAGAGAGAGAGAGAGAGAGAGAGGGAGAGAGAGAGAGATATCATGCATAAGCTTTTCCTCGCGCAGTCCCGTGGGCAAATGCCTCCGCATGGCACTCGAAGCGATTAATCGACATATTTGTCGAAATCAGGATTGTGTCGATTAATTCACTTCAAAGCAAAAGGATGTTCTCGAGAGAAAGAGATAGAGACAGAGATAGATAGATAGATAGATAGATAGATAGAGAGAGAGTGAGAGAGAGAGGAGGGAGGGACGGGGAAGAGACAGAAGTGTTAGTTGCGGTTTCTTCGCAAGTAGTGCTAGTAATAGGCAATGCAGAGTCGACGACAAAGCGCGGGCGAGAATTATCCCTCCGCTTTGAAAGAATCCTCTCCATTTAAGCGCGGGATTGAAGAGCAAGCTAGAGGAAGCCGGCGAGGCGGGTAATCCGATGTCATTTTCGTCGAATGAAGATTACTCGCGCTTTCCGCCGCTTGCGAGATTCGCGCATTTACATTTTGACGATCCATCGTTGAAAAAAAAGAGGGCGAAAAAAGCGACCAGTCGCCCAGTGATTCCGCGTGAACCAATAGCCCTCCTCGTCCTCCCTCTCCGCAACCCCCTTCTCTCCCACTTCCTCTCTTCCTGCTTCACTATCGTCCCACTCGCGCGAGTGTACATACGCGCGGCAGCGCACGCGAAAGTAACGAGCAATCCCGCGAGCGGCGAATGAAAATTCATGAAAATATGAATAGTAAGGTCAGGCCGCGGCGGGACGAGAGCGGAGACAGCGCGGTCCAGCCGGAGGACGCAGTCTGAAAGCGGAATTCGTGGGGAAAAAGCGGAAATCCGCGGAACGTCCCCGCGGGAGATACCTGTCGCGTTCATGCCGCGGTATGTGCGGTTTCGAGAACTGCCAGAGATATAAAGAGAGAGAGAGAGAGAGAGAGAGAGAGAGAGAGAGAGAGAGAGAGAGAAAGAGAGAAATACATCGAGATAGATGGATAAATTTATTGTACGTTCCGGAAAAAACTCCCCTCAAGCGTCATTAAGTATAAACAGAAAAGCGAGGCAAGCAATGTTTGCACAGAACAATGGAAAAAAGAAGATAGACTTCATGATTATGACTACATAAGATGTTCGGTTACGGAGAATCTGTGCAATTTTTTATTAATTACATTTATAAAGAAACAAAATGTGTCGAGTTAATTATGAAATTTGCATCATACAACAATGTAAATCTTCTATCATATCGAGACGCAGCTGCAAATTTATTGGCGGTTTCACTCAGATTTTCATATCACATCTTGCCTGACATGATTTTTGAGCAAATCTTGATTATTCCTTTCATATTTCTTTCGTATTTATATTTTGTCATTCTGTACGATGCGCGCGTACACACACAGAGAAAATAGAATGTTTGACCGACTCATAATCTGGTTAGCACGGCCAGATTTATGCGCGAGCCGACCATACTGCTATTTCCGTATATGAGCGCCATATGGACCACTCATAAGGGACGCAACTTTTACAAATCGACTAATGAAGTTCAAAATGATGTACAGTCGTGGGCAAAAAGGTTGTTCGTAATTTTCGGGCTGAATTTAATAAACAAACTCTCGGTCTTGTCCGATGAGAGAATTCGCTTTTTGAATAGGATAATGCTGCTAAGACGCAAATTCGCCTCAAAATTTACGGACAATCTTTCTGTCCGCGACTATACATCTGTCTGTTCGCATAAGTTTAAACCAATCAGACAAAGTTATTCCGTCTGCAAAGATAAAGTCGTAAAATTCAATTTTAAATTTTTATAGGAAGTGTATACTAAAAAGATATTTTGTTGGTCCAGATAAAATCCCAAATGTCGCAATAAAAATTTATCAATGTTTTTTGTATCTGGTAGAAAATAGTTTGTGGTACACGTGCAATTTACAGCAGCAACACTCTTGCAATATCCGCAAGCAAATTTAGATAGGATTATATGAGGATTATACATTCATAATCGTTCATCCTTTCTGTCTACCACAGAACTTTTACAAGAAAAAACTTAATCTGGTCTTAATCTGGGGTCCATATGAATAGTCGTTACTTGAGATTCCTCTCAAGTGAGATACTCAGATTTGAGTTTATAAAAGCTGTTATGAAAGTTATATAAAAGCTTTTCAGTTGAATCGCGATTATAGATATAATGCCACATGTAATTCAACTGAACAATTTCGATCTAACCGAATAGAAGTCTGAGCATCTCACATGAGACAAGAGTTTCAAGTGACAACTATTGATATGACCCTGAACGAGTATCACAGAGAAACTCTCTTGCTAAATTTCACAAATAGTCAAGATAGGAATTCTGTCTCTGCCATTTATATTGATCAAATACAAAAAATATGCGATATCGCGGTGTTTGCTAATCATTTAAATTTTCTGAATAATGTCCGCTGTGAAAGACTGCAAGATCATTTTCTCGAGTGCCAATTATGCATAGATACACGCAAGGAAATGATTCAGTGATATCAGATAAATCTCATCGATTGATTCGAACTTTGCTAGAAGGCTAATCGTTTTATGTATTGTCAGGTATAAAATTCAATTTGAGAGTGAAACAAAATGATGAGAGCTTTCTATCTAGCAATGAATATTGCTCTGCTGTAACGCCAAAGTTCACATAGCTGTCTAATAAATTTAGCTTCGATAGCAACAGCATTTTAGCTGTCTGTATTGTAAGAACACAACGTAATCGGCACCACTATATTTTAGTTCTTGCGGCTAATATTTTTTTTGCATATAGAAAGGGAGAGGTAAGAGAGGGAGAAACAAGAGGAGAAGAAAAAGGAGAATTACGAATTACGACGCGATACAAACTGATCGCGTTTGACTCTCTTCGAACGTCGAGCGTCGTGCGAAACGTACTGTGGGATTTCTTACTGGCGATTCTCGTGCGGAAGATTCCTTGTCTCACGTAAACATCGTATAAATTTCCATGTTTTCGGGTATGCTCAAGTCCGAGCAATGAGGAAGAAAATCGCGCCGACAGAGAGAGAGAGAGAGAGAGAGAGAGGGGACGAGAGCCAGAGAGAGACGAGATTCGCGTCGCGTTCGCCAAAGTCACGAAGCTAAAACGTAAATTTGAGCGTGCATCATTGACGAGCTGCGCGAGGATGATGTATCACCTGTCGGTATCACACGAGGCTCGCCGAGCGTGTGCGCCTCTCTCGATTTTCGAGTCGCCTAACAACCAGGTAGAGTAGGTAAAGCGGTGGAAAATAATCCGCTGGAGCCGCTGTGAAGGGGATGGATCCGCGCGCGTGTTCGAGAGGGAAATGATTCGGCAGTTTCGCGGCGAGCTTGTTTTCGAAAATGACGATCCGCGGCCGCGTAGCTCTCTCGCCGCGAGTGTGCATGCGCTCATGATAAATTGATAGCTTTCAGTTCTTCGCGGTTCTGCGGCGAAAGGCGGTGGTTGATAGGACAAACGAGGGTGGAAATAACCGGCGCGAAAAGCTGGCGAGGAAAAAATGAGGGCGTTCGGGGCGGACAGACGCTTTGCGTTTGAATGGGGAAACAGAAGGATACGGAGGGTCGCGCCCGGTGTATATCGCGCGTCCTGCGACTCTTCCCTTCGCGTTCAAGTTCATCGTTCTCCCGGTGCCGAACATATTTCACGGTGCGCCGGGGCCTGCCGTGAATACGCGAGGTATTTGGCAGCTCCTGATAGAGGATAAATAGAGAGGTACATGGTGAACTTGGCAGCAATTTTAACAGTCGATTTGTAAGGCTCGCGTCCCTAATAAGTGCTTCATATGGCTCACATTTATCACACAGAATGAAATAAAAATACGAAAGAGATACAACAAGAATTGTCAAAATTTGTCAAAAATATAATATGTCATATAAAATGTAATAATGTAAGCCTGAGTATATATTATTTTTAGTAAATTTGTTGCTGCATTAATATAACAAAAAAAATTATCTTATTGCACCGTATAAATTTTATGATTAATTCAATACACACAGTATATTTGCTTCCAAAGTAAAAACAATAATAATTTCAAGAATTGTAAAGTATCCATCATCGAGATTATCGCACGTTGTGCTAACTGTGAAAAAACCTACTTGGGTACAAATTACAAGTCCCATGTTCTGGTTGAGATCACGGGAACTAGACGTCACGCTGTGCGGAAGTTGGAAACAACGGCCAGGCGATTATCGATAAATTCCACCCTGCCGTCGTTATAAAACAAAACAAAACAGAAAAAACAAAAAGGAAAAGAGGCGAGCGCTCAACATACACACACACACACACACACACACACACACACACACACACACACACACACACACACATATACATACACGCTCGCTAAATAGAATAAATAATAATAACAGTGAATGCGAGAGATCGCGCGTCTGTTTACAAAGAATTACGAAAAATCGCTATTCAACCAATGAACCGTGCTGCGCGTCGTTGTCGCGCCAATCGATGGAGAGAGATCTCGTCGCGTATTTATTTATCTAGAAAATAAACAGGCCCCGCATATGGATGCATTTACCCACGCAACATTCGGGCGAAAAGAGCCGACTTATTGGCGGCGGCGGCGTGCATATGCATATCAAACGCTCGGGATGTTAAAGGTTAAAAGTGTGCGCGCGACTTCTCGAAGCGCGGAGCGTTGCAAACGCCCAGCCGTCCTACTTCCTTCCTTACGCTCGCCGGACGTCGTATAATTAGGATTGGATAGAAAATTAGGGCAAGTGGGCAGCTGACTGCTTTTGTATGTGTGTGTGTGTGTGTGTGTGTGTACATAAGCTCCTTTTCGCTCGCGCTGACGAGCGCGGTAGTGTCAAGGGCAAGGTGATATGCAAACATCGCGCAGCGGGAGCGATTAGTGTGCCGCCGCAGGGGAGGAGGGCGAAATTACTTGTACATTACGGCCGCCCGTACTTGTTCGAGTTTGTCTTGCCAAAGGGCGACAGCACGCCCGGAGAGAGCGGCACGCTCTCGGAACTCGTAACTTTCCCCTATGCGACGCGACGTAACCGGTCGGACGGCAAACGAACGTGCCGCGGCTCTCTGTGCTATCGGCAATATACGGGACCGTCATGACTATCCGAAGTATTCGCGCTCGAAGCGCCCGAGGACAAAGAGCTAATCGCGCAATTATCGAGCGCTTTACAGGTATTTGCTCTTTGTTACGTTTGTCTCGTAGAAAATGATGTATGCGCGCATACCTCGAATTGCCTTTCGTATAATTACATGTATATGTAGAGAGAGAGATGGGGGGGAGAGAGAGAGAGCACTTCCGTCAGAAATGGCCGAAATGTGCAATTACCGAGCGCTTCACAAAATCTATTGCACTGCTAAATCTACGACTTCCTTCTTTCCTTCCTTCAGGGAGATTCACGTTCGCTCACACGACGCCACATGCAATTTCGAGAATTGCTAGAGGTATACAGAAACATAGAAAGAAAGAAAGAGAGATAAATAGATAGATAAATTCATTATAAACTTCGGAAAAATTACCCTTAAGAATAATTAACAATAAATAGAAAATTAATTAAAACAATATTTACACTCTGTAAGGAATTAACATCACATAACTCGTCCCACTGCATCGCGCGCATTGATCGCAACCAATTTTCTTTCATTAATATCCTAATAATAGTTGTGGAGTCTATATAAAATAATACAGCATTTTTCTATTCAATTTAATAAGTTCTACTTACGCACGAGCAATTCTATATAATTAGACAAGTAAAGTTTTGTCTCTCTTCTCACAATCTCTTTATTATATATTTCTTTCATTGCTGATAATATATATAAAATGTCTGACACTACACGTATCGCACCTTGTGTGCGAGTAGAAATGTCATGAAGTAATGTCAGTAGTAATTTCATGAAATTACACAAAACAGTCCTCTACTATCTTACAAATAACCACGATAATTATCCCTTTACTTTAATTCACGGTAATGTAAATCAGTAATTAATCTCGTTACTGTAAACAAGATGAAGAAAAGAATCTGAACAGTTCGACGGCGAATGAAAGAAGTCGCGTGTTGCTCGTGTGATTGTATTTGCCGTGTTTTAATTGATCACGACACTCGACTCGGGAGAGCCGATTTGGGAAGATCGGTAATAAAAGAACGGCATAGACGCATGCCAGAGATTTCCTTTTATTTCACGTCGCTACGTCGACTCATTCGCGCGTTATAAAGTCGCGGCATCGACATCAAATTCAGACTCGAAATTCGCTCTCCTGACGCGAAATAACGCTGGCACTTGCTCTCGCGTCGGCGCATTACGTTCGCTCCTAAAGTGAGGTGAACGACCGAGCGTAGCTACGCTATGCCGTTTATCTGAGCATGGAGGGGGGG
>NW_022639460.1:1178708-1197110 GCF_010583005.1 Odontomachus brunneus | reverse complement strand
GGGGGGGGGGGGGGGCAGAGGAGGGAGGGGGCAGCCGTCGCGCATAATGCAAGGTGACTCACCGGAAGTAGCAATCGCCTTCCGCATTTCATTCACGCGTCGCACCTATTCGCAACTCGCTGCCGCGATAACGCCGAGCGATCTAAAACGCGGATCGACACAATTGTGAATAACTCCACCTGCAGACGCCGTAGCGCCTTCAAACAAAGATCATTGCAAAGGGGAAATTGTCGCGCTTCTGGTGAACGTGAAATCGCCCTTCTGTGAGGCAAGTATCAAACGGTGCAGTCATATAAGTAAAAAAGATGCCAATTTTTATGTTCACATTGAAGTGGATATTAATCATTAATATATGTTAACTATTAGTATACGTTGACAACCAATGGAAAATCTTAGCTTGAATTTTTAATGCAAAACATCAGTTTTATGTTTCCGACGCATACAAAGTGCAAGAGAAAAGCGAAATTGTAGTAAAGGGAACTTTCTGTCTAACAGCGAATTTTTTTGTTATAATGTCGCAGTTCAAATATAGTAAATTTAATTTCGATAACAACGACTTTACCTATCTCTGTCTCGCTGACATGAGACCGAGAAAAAATACTTGAAAATTTATTTGTGGGATATGAAGTTTATTTCTGTAAAACATATATAAAGTTTATTTCTGTGAATAAACTTTATATCCCAAAAATAGATTTTCAAATATTTTTTCTCAGTATATATTATAGCTCCTGCGACTAATCTTTTTTCTGTGTGTATAGACACGTTTATACACTAGTCAACATATAATTCGTTACATGAAATTTCTTATGCACTTTTATGTGCACATGGAAATAATTCTGTTTAATGTAACTAAATTTTCCATTGCCAAATATAAAGATAAAAATACTTAAAAATTTATTTGCAAGATAAAAAGTTTATTTCTATGAAATATTTATTTTTATTTATTAATATTTATTTATTTCTGTAAAAAATATATATAAAATCTATTTTTATAAAATAACATTTATTTTTGTAAAATAAACTTTTACTCCACACAAATAAATTTTCAAGTATTTTTTCCTCAATGTAAGAATATAGACCAGAGATGAAGAACTCTGTTATAGCAACAGAAAGATTTCTGTAGAATGTTTTTATTGAGTCAATTATTTTCAATTGTTGAAACTAAGTTTTAATACGAGTAAATGTATAGACAAATACTTTTGACCGCGGTAAAAGATATAATTTCACGTTGTCGAATTTGCATTTATTCTTTATATTCACAATTGCACACGAACTGTAAATTTTCCCATGTAAATATGAATTCAAAATTTCTTCATTACTCACAATTTTTTTTTTTGTAACAATCGTTTAAGGTTTAATATATTTGGTATAGAACATTTTTTCACGCAATTCGCAATTTGATTTAATTTTAAATCTTTTATATATATTTATATTTTATAAAAGCGCTATCGATAATAGGTATTCTACATAAATAATCCTTTCATTTAAGTAATATATTTGTCTATAAAAATTCAGTATAATATCGACGATCCTTTCGCTTTTACGCGACTTTTTCCGAATTAAACACGAGATATGGTAAAAGCTGATACATATTTATTTTTACGGGAGATATACCACAAGCTAAATAGAACAGCGAGCCACTGACTTTTACATTCTTATTAGATATAAATTATATCTGTATATATAAAAAAGAAAATTAATTTTCTTGGAACCTAAAAGTCATATCGACGGAAAACTCGGGGGAATAAAAGAAGAATGCTGTTTGCATTTTTGAATTCATGATTTATCATAATAAATCGTCATAGTTTGATTCACATGACATAATTTTTCAAAGTTTTTCCATAGAGACCAGTGTAATTTAACGCGACAACGTTGTAATAGTATGCGTACACATACACATATACGGATCTACCTTACCTCGCGGTATTGTACAAAAAAGCGCACAAGTTCGCGAACGCTAAGCCGGCGGGCCGACGTCGGCTGTCCCTCTAAAGGGCAGTTTCGTACCGCGAAATTACGGCAATCCGGGCACGTTTGCGTTCCGCGGAATCTGGCACGCACGGCACACGCTGACTGGCTTGGCTGGCTTGCAGGCTTGCGGGCTTGCGAAAAATACGAAATTGTGTCTTTGCGCCGTACGCTACGCCGTGAGTGTATAATAGCTACCGTCCGTGAAACTACAGTAATGCTCAACGGACCACGAAAGACCAAGAATACCGTAGCACTCTAACCCATTCTCTTTTTCTCCCTCCCTTCCTCTCTCTCTCTCTTCCTCTCTCGCCAAATAATGGCAAGTACATTACGCCCGACCCAATTAAAATCCACCCTGCCTCTCGTCCTCCATCACCTCCTCCTCTTCCTCCACTTTCACCCCCAGCTTCACCTCGTGCACGGTCTCTCTACCCGCCGCTTTTTCATTCACTTTCATTTTGATCAACATTCTTACCCCCGCCGTTCGTACGTAACGATACAGCCCGCTCCCTTCGCCGCTCGTAATTGCTTTTTTAAGCTAGCGTCATGTTGGTTAGGGGGAGAAGACGAGGAGGATTGCGCGTATGTGTTACGGCTCATAAATCTCCGTCAGACTCTGTGTATCGAGAACCAAGGGTCCGCGGGGATACGGCCGAGAGATGAGGGGGACGCACGAGTGTGTGTAACCGGAAGATCACACTTTTTCGGGAGATGTATTAACGTCGGATCGTTAACGTAAATCTGTCGCTCGTGCGAGCTAATTCGGGCTCGCGCGCTCGTTTCTTTCCCTTCTCGCCTGAAAAAAGCGAACGACGAGCGGCGTCGTCGGTTAACCGGCGGTTAATATCGGCCGGGCGATCTCGGGCAACATCACTTCCTCGATAATGAGGCTCTTCTTTTTTCGCCTGCTTTATTTGTGTATCACGACGTCATCGTGAGAGAACGATATTTTCTGTATAATATGATTCTCGGCGGCGCGCAAGACGCGCCGCCTGACACATCGGCCCGACGGTTCGCCGCTTTTGTCGAGTATTTTCGAAATTAGAGATCCATCAGGAGAACTTTTTGCGTCGCTCTTCGTACCACTTGCCCTCTCCTCCCCTCTCCTCCTGTCATTTCCGCTCGCAAGCTCACTCTTTCGACGCGTCGGAATCTCCTGTGCTGGGATTCTGGAACTCGTTATTGGAGTTAACGACAGTTTTGTTATCGTTGCGCAGCTTTTGTATACCGTAGAACGAAACTGTCGTTAACTCCAATAACGAGTTACAGAATCCCAGTGCTGATAGACTTTCATGATTGTCACGACGTCAGACAATCCACGGAAAAAAAGATTTGGTTGAATTGACCAAATATCTGGTCGAATATGAACGATCCAGAAATTCCGATTAAAGTAACCCGAATTCTGTTTAAGTTAACAAGATTTTTGGTAGACTAACTAGATGTTCGACCAGATATTTGATTAATTCAACCAAATCTTTTTTTCCGTGCATGATAAGGAGATCCTGCAATTTTTTTACTTGCATTAATGAGCCCAATATACTATTTGATTTAATCATCAAATCCACTTTTACAGAAAAAAATTACTAAAAATAATATAGGAAAACTATTGAAACGGTATTGAAAAATATTGAAGTACCACTGTATACTTATTACAATACTATTAAAAAAAATTATAGAAAACCTATTCATTAATTTTATAAATAATTTTAGTATAAGTTTTCAATAGAAAAATATTGAAATACTATTCTATACTTATTACAGTACTATTAAAAAAAACTATAGAAAACCTATTCGTTAATTTTATAAATAATTTTAGTATAAGTTTTCAATAGAAAAATATTGAAGTACTATTCTATACTTATTACAGTACTATTAAAAAAAACTATAGAAAACCTATTCGTTAATTTTATAAATAATTTTAGTATAAGTTTTCAATAGAAAAATATTGAAGTACTATTCTATACTTATTACAGTACTATTAAAAAAAACTATAGAAAACCTATTCGTTAATTTTATAAATAATTTTAGTATAAGTTTTCAATAATTAGAACAGTAGTATTTTCATTAATCGACGAAAATACTATTGTTCTCAATAGTTTTCTTCTAATATTTTTTCGTAAGGGCACATCGTGCAATAATGTAAATATTTTTGTCGTATCGATGAAGCTAGAAATTTACAAAAAGTGATACTCAGATTTCCATTTACATTTTGCGTGCCACATTGTTTTGAGCAAATTTTGTACCTTCTCTTTTGTATTTCTATTTCGTCACTCTTATTGCGATGAGTACGAATGTCATACTCATAAGGGACGCGCAATCTTTACAAACCGACTGATAAAGAGTTGCTGCCAAATCTGCGCGCATCTCTCTATATCTGCGGATTGATTCTCCCTTTGTCGCGCACGGCTATTGTGACGCCGACGCGGCGCATCTACGTTGCCGGTACGTTGCAGCGCCGCTCCGTTCGAAATGAAGATGCGAATAAAGATATTACTTACGGTTCACATCACGCGATAGCAATAGCGTAGATGTAACAGCGATATCCGTTACACGCGCGCGCGTGGGCTGAGCGCATTGAGCGCTCTGCCACGGTGAACATTGAGGTCCGTGTTCTCTTTTTTTTGCTCGTAACGTGTGCTCGCGGACGTCGACGCTCCACCGCGCACATAGATATAACTCTCGCGAATTCGCGAGACATCGAAACTCCCTGTCGTGACGTACGTTGATCAATCCCGTGAACGGTACTCGCGAGGAAAAAATGCTCGCTCGCTCCTTCGTAGATCCGAGATGCAACAAGTATCATTAACCGTCTCTTCATCGGGCTGCTCGGGAACAAAGCGTTGCGGTTATTAAAAAGAGCCTCCTCCATATCCGCCCTGTGAATACGAGGTGTCTGCACTTAAGTGTGCGCTGGGCGCTCGTGTGCAGGTAGAACTCGTTAAACCGAGCAGAAAAATCCTCTAGCATTACATAGTAATTTGCCACGGCAATTATTGAGATAATAAGAGCACGCTAGATATACTCGCATAATGCAGTTTCGCAGTTTGCGCTGCGAATTGCATTTGGTGGCGTAGAATTGCAGACGCTTACGCAGAGTCGAGAGCACAAACGTCAATACACGGTAAGGCACCGAGATTGTGCAAGCAAAAGAGACTTTGCAAATGAGCCAATTCGTTTCATCTTGACACAACATTTCGTGTCTTTTCATGCGTTTGCACTTTCACTCTGTAAAGAAACATTTGCAATTCTGTACACAACTAAATGTAGAAGAACAGTGAAGACTACGAAACTGCATTGCGTCGTCGGTGTCCGACAGAATACTCCGACATTTCTCCAATCAGCACTGCAGTTGAACTTCTCTCCTGCGACTGCAAAAGAGAATCTTTTAATGAACCCCCCAACCAAAGCTGTGAACAAATGGCGCTCTGGTGGCGTAGAAGATTTCTTCAGAGCGCGAGTGACTAAAGGGGAATGTCGATAATGGGACGTTTCACCTTAGAACTCGTTGAGCTGAGTAGAAAAATCTGCGCTCAGACACTTAAATTCAGACGTTCCCTACACGCAGAGTGGTGGAGCGACGTGAACGCGACGGCAAAAAGAGGGAGAAACAGAGAAAAAAGAATTGACGTGAAATCGTGCAGGCGCGCGAACATAGCGACACGTTATTAAGATCGAGAGCGCGAGCTTCCGCGTCCTGGCACGGCGCGAAGACTTACGAGAACATCGACGGGGGCGGCAGAAAAGCTTCCCCGACGTTACGATTGTATCGAGAAAATTACATGCTTTGTGGGGAGAGAAGAAAAAACGTACCCACGCGGCGCGGAGAATAATCAACGGGGACTGTCAGGAACAGATGAGAGAAAAACTCTTTCCTCTTTTCCTTTTTTATATCAGAGTCGCCGCGGCGACAAAAAGGACGGTTTGACGGAGGGAAGACAGACGAACGTCAGCTGAACGTATCGAACGAATCCGCACGTAATATGCACGACCTGGATCTCTCGATCATTTCCTCGTTGCCGCGTGAGGGTGCCTTCTCCCCGTCGGGCGCTCCTTCATCCATTCCCCCGTTCTCCTCTCCATCCCTCTCTCCTTCCGCCTATCCGTCTTCAGTTTTCTTCTTCTTTTTTTTTTTTTAATCGAGGAGAGAGGTAGAGAGAAAGGGAAGTTATAACGCAGCGCGCGGAATATCTGGTATCGCGACGGAGGTGAGAGTATGAAACGATATGGAAATACGGTCCGGCCGTTTTATCTTCGTGCGAAGTGCCATGAAATGGAAGCTGTAACTCCGCTATTGCCCTGGCGCTGAGTGAACGAGCGCGACGTGGTTACCGTTTCGAATAACAGCCGAATCTGCACGTCGAAACCGCGCTTTCCTTTTTTTTCCTGTTTTTTTTTCGCACCGAGCCTCTGCTCGATGTGTCACGCTGTCATCATCCTCGTCATCGTCGTTCTAGCTGTGCAATTCCCACTCAGATAAGCTTTCGTGATTATCACGATGTGAGACAATCGACGATGGAAGCTTTACAATTCTTCTGATTACTCTTATAAGCCAAATATATGCTGCACTGAACTAATCATCGAACTTACATCGTATAATAATATAGGTTCTCTGTTATGTTGCTGTAATCGCAAACTTTTGGTGAAAGTTGCATTCGCATTTTTATATTCGATTTTGCATGACATATTGTTTCAATTTTGCTCCTTTTCTCCTTACAAATCGGCTAGTAAACCCATATAGACTTTCACGATTACCACGACGTGAGACAATCGATGATGGGAGCTCTACAATTCTTTTAATTACTCTTACAAACCAAATATGTATTGTATTGAATTAGTGGTTGAATTTACATGATACAATAATGGAATTTCTTTTTATGTGGAAGAACCAATTCCCAAGCACATACTTAATCCCGGACACTTTTATCGTTTTGGTCTTTAAATACGAATATTTGAACTTTTCTAACATAAAAAGTGTGTGTAGATACTCAATACTTGTATATATATTTTATATTGAAAGTTTAAAATATTTGTATTTATAAAAACCAAATATGTATTGTATTGAATTAGTGGTTGAATTTACATGATACAATAATGGAATTTCTTTTTATGTGGAAGAACCAATTCCCAAGCACATACTTAATCCCGGACACTTTTATCGTTTTGGTCTTTAAATACGAATATTTGAACTTTTCTAACATAAAAAGTGTGTGTAGATACTCAATACTTATATATATATTTTATATTGAAAGTTTAAAATATTTGTATTTATAAAAACCAAAACACACAATACAAACAATAAGAATGTTCAAGATTAGATACATGTCCAGGCATTGATACTTCTACCTTGATGCAACAACGAGTTTACTAAAAAGTTGCAGTTTCCATATCGAATTTTGCATGGTATGTTGTTTGGAGCAACTTTCGATAACTTTCATCTATGCAGTACGAATGAGTGGCATACGAATCACTCGTAAAAGACGCAATCTTTACAAATCGAGTATAAAGTTACTGCCAAATTTACGTACACCTGTCTATCTGGACGGCTCACATTCACAAAGCATCAATCACATCCCTCCGTGTTAAATTCGCGTCTCTCACTCCATAACTGAGAATTAAATATTCGAGAAAATAATTCTTTTTTCACGACGTGCTTTTTTCACAGCTCCAGAATCATCGTGTATTTCGTGCTGTCGCACGACGCAAATCTCGCGATTTCACGAGTTCCACGAATCTCTCGCTAAGCTCGCTTGCCGGGAAGCGCAGTAAGAATGTTATTAAGGCATCTAATAACAATGTTTCGACTTCCCTTTTGAGCCGAGTTGCGCTGAATTAAGATAAGGCCGGAAGAAAAATCTTTTCTTTCGGGATGCTTCCAACTCTCGCGCTGCTCTAGAGGCGCGCTATTCATCGCGTTGCTCTAAATTGCGCGCCGCCACTGTGTTTCTCATTTTTGCATTCCGGCTTATTATACAAGCAGTAATTAATCTTGATGAAAGTATTTCCCGCCGGCTGTGCTGCTACCACTGCCGTTGCTCGTTGTTGAACCGATAGCGCGGCGTAGCTCGTTGTTCGCGTTTACAGCTAATAAGACTCGCCCGCGGTCGCCGCGCTGAATTTTACATTCTATTCAAATATATTCCACCCGCGGCGCGCTCATGTTCGTTAAATCAATGCTCATTTGTCCCCGTGCGCTCTTGCGCGCGTTCAACTGCTAATAATTCTGTCATTTTTCATGTAAATAAAATGTAAGCCGATCGCGCTTGATTTTCTCGAAATCGTGTGTGTGTTTAACTCGTACATATACGCGGCGAATTAAAGGGAAAGGTAGAGCTGAACGTGCGTAATTACGACTTCCCGCCTTCTCTCGATGGACTATTTAGTTTAGAAATAAAGGAAATGTAGAAGAAAATCGTAAAATGTGAACGCGGTCGTAAGACGAAAGTAGTGGCAACCGACGCGATACGGCAAAATGGTGTACGTTTTCACTCGTGGCACGAGCTTCGCACATAACTCTTTGAATACCAACCGCCACTACAGTGGCTTTCTGCTGAACGAGTTTTTAGGACGAGACGTCATTACAGTGGTATTCCGCTGAACGATTGTTCAAAGATTGGTGAGGACAAAATGCCGCTGTAATGGGTCTCTGCTGAAACTTGCATTGAGATTCAGTGGATAGCTGAGAGAATATTATATTTTCTTTCTGTATAGTCTCTTTTTAATTTTACTGCGTTTCTAGTAGTCGAGGAATAGAGTGAACTCAATGAGCTCCATCTCGCTGAGAAACGTAGTAAATTTCGCTGGAAATATAGTAAACTTTTCAATAACACGTTCCTCAAAAATTTCTGAATTATAAACAGCAAATATAATATAAAAAGATAGTCAATTACTACAGAATGTGCTATTCAAAAAAAGGTAATATCTTGTACAAGTGATCTAAACAATATTGAGCTACTGAGTTATTTTTTCCATGTGCTTTTTTTAGCATTTTATTTTGAGAGGAATAGTGGACACAAAATCGTGAAATGGTCCTTTTAGAACATAAATATTTATCCCTAACTTTTATTAAAACCAGAATAATATTACAGTTAAAAAATAGAAAAAACTGGAAATATAGTAAAATTTTCAATAGCACGTTCCTCAAAATTTCTGAATTATAAACAGCAAATATAATATAAAAAGATAGTCAATTACTACAGAATGTGCTATTCAAACAAAGGTAATATCTTGTACAAGTGATCTAAACAATATTGAGCTACTGAGTTATTTTTTCCATGTGCTTTTTTTAGCATTTTATTTTGAGAGGAATAGTGGACACAAAATCGTGAAATGGTCCTTTTAGAACATAAATATTTATCCCTAACTTTTATTAAAACCAGAATAATATTACAGTTAAAAAATAGAAAAAACTGGAAATATAGTAAAATTTTCAATAGCACGTTCCTCAAAATTTCTGAATTATAAACAGCAAATATAATATAAAAAGATAGTCAATTACTACAGAATGTGCTATTCAAACAAAGGTAATATCTTGTACAAGTGATCTAAACAATATTGAGCTACTGAGTTATTTTTTCCATGTGCTTTTTTTAGCATTTTATTTTGAGAGGAATAGTGGACACAAAATCGTGAAATGGTTCTTTTAGAACATAAATATTTATCCCTAAGTTTTATTAAAACCAGAATAATGTTAGTTAAAAAATAGAAAAAACTGGCAATAGCAAAGTAAATTTTCGAATCTCTCGAAATTTGGAATTAATATTCTCCATTGTGACTGAACAAAATTAAACATTGTGTTACTAGTTAGGATAAAAATGTTTGCAAGTGTATGATATACTGTTTCTGCTAATAAATGCAATTTTCATTTAATGGTTGATTGAAACCATAATTGAAATGGAGCATATAGATGGACAAGGTAAAGTTGGCTTGTAATTAAGGCAGGGGGACTGTGGGGACTTCTCATGGAGACTTTAGAACTACTAATCAGGATACATATTTTATACGTGGCCTTCTTACTCTGCGCTACTCGGTAACTGCATCCGGTACCAGATGGCTATTTTGCTGCGTGTTCGTATATTGGTTATTACAAAACGAAATATACGGTTAACAGGATCGTGGCGGGGATTAATACATAGAAGAAGGTTGCATCTATTATGTTTATAGTCAGTCATAACAATTAGTTGCTTGAGAAGTTGTAACTTCGAAATTCTAAAGTATAGAGCCCCGGTCTTCCCTTACTCGTGAAAGAGAAAATGATATCTAAAAATAAAAAGTTTCATTCAGTGAGGCTTTAGAGCGAGATCTCGCGTTTCTCTGTTTCCGACTTGTTTCTCCAAGAATCACCGCATGATCGCGCGTCGTCCTTATCGGTGTGCTCGGTATATCTTCCTGCACTTAAGCGCAC
Source organism: Odontomachus brunneus (assembly GCF_010583005.1). Classification (NCBI taxonomy): domain Eukaryota; kingdom Metazoa; phylum Arthropoda; class Insecta; order Hymenoptera; family Formicidae; genus Odontomachus; species Odontomachus brunneus. The sequence goes on along the minus strand of NW_022639460.1, from coordinate 1,186,738 downwards.
GGACTCTCGTTGCTATCGCGCGCACTCACGTTTATCAGGCTCTACGTACGCGTCGTCGTGCATACGCGTTCATAAAACAACGCTGGGTGGAGTCGCGAATAAATCACGAGCGCGCGACGTTCGAGCGGGCGAAATACACCGTCGGGAGCGATAAAGGTGTACCTGAGATTTCTCCGATTCGAGAGTCAGCGAAAATCGGGAGGAGAGAGGCTCGCGTGTGCGCGCGCGCGCCCGCGAGATTGAAACAGTAAATCTTCATGAGTTTCCGCGCCGTGAGAAAGACAGGAGAACACGTAGCCGGCTCGGAATCGGCGTCGTCATATCCGCCGTGGGGGCATTAACCGTCGCAAGCTCGTCGGCATGAAAATATAACGCGCCACCACTGGCCGTGTCCTCATTAATTACGTCTATCAATAGCGGTTTAATCTGTTTCGGAAAATGTTAATTAATTAATTGAAGCGAAGCGACACGCCCGTGGATCATTTGGTAGGGCTTGTCAAATAAATTGGCCGCGAAGCGTAGATATGTACGCGCCAAACGCGGGGGGAATATTGCGCGCGTTACTTTATATACAAATGTGGCTCATACACACGTGAACACTCGACATGCGAGCCCACGAGAGCTCGAACAGAGAGATACTAGGTGAACGAAAAAAAAGAGGAAAGTCGAAAATTCTATTTTATCTTTCCACTTCGTCTTGCAGTTTCGCTGATCTATATTTAAAAATTTATATTGTTGTATGACATAAATTTAACGATCAATCCAATGCAGTAAATCATAACTGTAACTTCATAAATGTAATTTGTGATATTATAAAATTTCTGTCATTGATGGTGTTTTACGTCGTGATAATTGTAAAAGTGTATTTCTCTCTCTCTCTCTCTCTCTCTCTCTCTCTCTGGTTAAGTAAAAATCATTGCGTTGATATTCATTCAATGGCGTTGGCGCGGCGTTCCCGACGGTGCCTGACGAAATGGCGGCTTTTCGCGCAAGCTTTTCTCCCACGAGAGAAATCGGTGTATCGGCGGCTGTATTTGCGAAAAAAAGGCCTCTGTGCCCAACGGGCGCGCCGACACGCTCCTAATGATTTTTTTGTCAATTTAATTCCACGTAGCCGACCATGCCGATGGAGTCTGTCGGGGAATTGCGGTCGGCACGACTCCGACGTCCGGCGAGGCACGGGTGGGACGCGGCAATTTCGATCCTATCGGGAGTACACTGCGTCCGAGGTAAGCCGGTACCGAGAACAATGGTCCCGGTCCCGAAGGAGAAAAACAAGACGCGGTCGCCGTGGGGGTGACACGACAGACTAACGGAGAGGAAGAGATAGACGGGCAGATAAATGAAAAAGAGAGAAAGTAAAAAAAAAATATATATATATACAGAGGGAGAGAGAGGAAATACGCACGCGCAAGCACGTTGCTTCAAGGCTAGGGAGAGAAAAGGATAACGGGAGAAGGAGTTGTGGAGGTTTGGGGATGAAAGGACACGAGATGGTTAAGCAAAAACGGCGACGGCGACGGAGAATATCGCGGCGAAAAGCGAGTTTCGAGACGAGGCGACGACACGGTTGACACGATGAAGCGGAAGGGAGAGAAAGAGAGAAAAGGAGAGAGCTACCTTTCGTTCTCACATCCCCCTCGTTTTCCCTCTCTCTCACCTTCTGCTTCTCTTTTCATGACGAGTCTCTCTCTCTCTCTCTCTCTCTCTCTCGCTTTCTCTCTTCTCCATTTTCTTCTTCCCTCGACGTTTCAAAGGAGACTTTAATTTATGCAAATTTATAATGCGCGAGCACTTTGCGGTTTACCCGTGAAAACCGCCCGGCCGGGATTCATCGTCTCGAGCCCCGACGGCTACACACCACCCCGTGGCGCGGCGTTTTTTCGTTGCCGGCGCGAGAAACGCCGGTGAAACGAGTAACCGGATGAGGAGGAGGACGACGGCGACGACGACGACGACCGAGAGAGGGTTGATACGTGCCGCGGCATGGCAACATGGGGCTTAAAGTGTCCGCCGCGCACGCCGCTATCGCGAAGAAGCGACGTCGGCTGCCGCCGCTTCAGGCATCCATGACCACGTAAGCGGGATGCGGGTAACGCTGGGTTGGCCGTCCCATTTCTCGGTCCATTTTCATTAATTTCCGCTTGGCCGGCGGAGAAAAAGGGAGCAGCGGCGGCGGCCACGGTATCCTTACCAGATTTATCGCGACCGCTTATTCCCGCCGCTTTGGATTTCATTTCTCGCCCGAATGCGCCGGTTTAGAGCGCGATGAATTAGCGCGGCCCGCTATCGTCGTGCTAGCGTTGTCCTCTCTCGAGCGAGTGTTTTAGCGTGTAACGCGTGAAGTAACAATTCGCTGCGAATAACCCCGCGTTGCCATCGTAATGATATGTCGTTCCACGGTCTCGGCTGTTGTTGGGCAAATGTTATGCATGCAACACACATGGGCAATAGAAACGAGCAATTTGCCGCGGTCGTGCAGCACGGTCGATGGTACGCGGGGAAAAAGCGCGGCTAAATTAACGCGATGATGAACGTACCAAAGTGTTCCAGTCGAAGGAAACAGGATCACAGGATTGGGCGTGCTCTCGCAAATTGCGATACTCTGCACGGAGAAAATGTGCTGGCAAAAATTGCGTTAAGATTGTGCGTATTTCATTTGACGATGTTTTTTTCTTTTTGTGTAACTGAACATGTAAATGCACAGCTGAACTGACATCGTAGTATACAATTATACAAATTTATTTATCTCTTTTATTAAATATTATATTTATCATTTACGTCCAAAACAGATGCGGAATAACTGTTTCATAATTTAATTACTCTCTTTTTTTGTATATTTTAATATAATTTATAATATAAATATTCTACACAGTCCACATTGTCTACATGGGAAAGTATCACGTGGATAATACGCGAACAGTCCACGCGAACAGTGAAAGTAATCTCACGAAACCTACAATAAAATCCTCAACTGAATTTCGGTTCTTAGAACGTAATTCCTTCCGTAAGAGTCAGAAATTCTGTTTCTCGCGATCAAAACGCATTCGACCGATCAACTAATTAAACCAATCTCCTCCGTGCGCGTTTAAGGGCGCTTAATCGCCCGGCCGTCGTTATTTATTTTTTTTCGCCCTCGCGAAGCGCCGGGGTGCTTCGCCGCAGCCGCACCCCGTTCGTGATTTTACGAGTATCGTAAGAACGAAAACAAGTTCCACGCCGCGATATGCCCCGACCGGTTTTACAGTGGCAGAAGTATTAAATGATCTCCTCCGCGACTTCGGCACTTCAGAGAAACTGGGTGAATTGTGCCAACTCGCCCGATTCGCCTCTGCATATTTTCACTGCGCCCGTTCCCACGTCGAGTCCGGGAACGCAAATAACCAAGGCGCTGCGCTTTTTCCCTTATCCATCCTCTCCCCTCCTCTACCCCTTTGCCCTCGCCACCAACCTCCTGCCGATATTTCAAATCTCGCTGCGTTTTCCAGCGCCCGAGAAAAATCCCCGAGTCGCTCAATCTCAAAATAGAGACCAAGGCGAGTGGAAGAAAGCGGGTGTATCGATTGCGCATTATCGTTCGTCTGGAATATTCGCGCAAATTGTAAATAAAATCACACGAAAGGGGAGAGAGGAAGGGAAGGAAACGGCTAAGTAAATTCCCGATATAAATTTGGAGATAATTAAAGCTTTGGCAAGTGGAAGATGCATATTAAGCCAGTTATTTTGCGCGAGTATTTACGCTCGATCAATTTCTTTCTCTCTCTCTCTCTCTCTCTCTCTGTTGTCTTATTTTACACAGGCAGTATACAGGCGATTTCTCCCGCGCGCAGAACGTCATTACGACGGGAAATAACAAGACGTCTGACACGAACCGCGTTCTCTTCTCTAAGTTAGCGCTGTTGCGGTCATAGAATTTTCACGCGGTCGCAACGGTAACATGGACCAACTTGGAGCAAATTGGGAAACAAAACTCGGCATGCAGTTTCATGGTTAAATTCTTGGGCACGAGTAAACTCTTTCTTCCATTTTCTCTCCCTCTCTCTCACTCTGGAGTAGTTTCCGGAGGTGAGAGGTCATGAGGAACTCCTTAAAACTTCCGCCTCAGTCGCTTTTTAGAGAATCAAATTACCGTTGTCGAGACACAGCGATAAATAGTCGTGCTTTCTTCTTATTTAAACGTAAATAATTGCGAGTTACACGGTGAATATTTGGGCTTGAAATCAGAAAGACTATCAATATTAGTATCGCAATTATTTAATAAATATGTATAATTTACTTCTCTCTTCCTCTCTCCAACTCTCTCCCTTCTCTTTTTCTCTCTCTCTCTCTTCCTCTTTCGACAAATATGAAAGAGATAGATAAACAGATTTATTCAACCCATGGGATAAAACTCTTTTAAAGGGTTTCATAGAGAGAATATTAACAGTCTTTCACCATACAAATTTTCTTCAATTTTATGATGTCTTCATTAGTCCATAGGAATAGATTGTCAATAAGATTTATCTTGTTCAAGAGCACAGTAAATTTCGATAGAAATATAGCATATAAGATCTGTCTTGTTCAAGAACACAGTAAATTTCGATAGAAATATAGCATATGTTCTAATAGCACATTTCTATTTCTAAAGTATAAGTAGCACATATGAAATGAAAAGATAGAGTAAATTACTGCACAATGTCAATCTATAGCTCGGTTACAAAATCCCACATAACATTTAATATAAAATTCTCTCTGTATATACGTGAATGCAAAGTATAATACAATAATTGTGAAAGTTAAATTTGAACAAATGAAATAATTAAAAATGATAATACTAATATGAATAGGAGAGAGAAAGAGAGAGAGAGAGAGAGAGAGAGAGAGAGAGAGAGAGAGAGAGAGAGAAAGATAGAGAGAGAAAAAGCGCGATAGTCGATACGTTACTTCCACGCATTTTCGCGTATATTTTCGCTCCATTAATCGACGTTAATAAAGCCGTGCGAAAGTGAGGTCGAGCCGCAGGTCTACATCGGCGACCATCTATTTTTTATAAATGCTTCTAGCCAGCACGGATGATCCGAACGTACCATCGACAATCGGTTTCGGCCGTTCCGCCCGCGCGCTTTCCGGCTTATTGACACTTCCCATTAACTCGCGAATTTTCGATGAACGTGCGTGACGCTGTAACACTCGGCGTAGTTATTATGCTGATTTCGCGGTTTTATACAGCGATAAATCATCGGCGTAATAATCCTCATATCCACGTAACGAAGCCGTGTCAGAGATAGCGCATCAATTACGCTGATCCCGATACGCACGCGCGCGCGACATACTGACACGAAATATATTACTGCCGAAAAATAATATCTCGACGACGTGGAGATGTGACGTAGGCGCGAGGCGCCCGGGGGAGACGATATTGTTAATCGTGATTAATGTATATTTGCGCGACGGCATAAATAACCGAATTATACATTTTCCACGGACGGCTCCTAATAGTTCGTTACTCGCGACGCTCCGAATGCGCGGCACCGATAATCAATAACTAGTGCATTATCGCGTACACACATGCATACACACATCCACACACACAGATACGTACACACGAACAAACATGCAACATACAAGCATCTATATAGACACGCGCGCGCGCACAGTCTTTAATGGATTAATAAATTACGTCGATAAATTGTATTAAGACACTTTCGCTCTCTGTCTCTCTCTCTCTCTCTCTCTGCTCCCTCTATTAGAATTTCATCGCGAACTGCATTGTTGCATGTGTTTGCGCATGCTGAGTGATATTGCACAACATATGGAATTCACTGATTGTAATCGATTAGTCCAGTTGAATGTAACCGCTTTCACTCGGCTTTCCCAATGTCGGTTTGGTCGGTTAATAAATTTCCGAGATCAATCGACGCAAAACAGGCCCCCACGCGAACGGCGTGCCCGCATCGAGCCGAAAAATGGCCCGAAAACGGCGCAGCTCGATACATGCGCGCTCACCGTCGTCGTCGGCTTTTCATTGTTTCAATCGGTGCTCCGCAAGCCATTTCCTAGATGCAGTCTATGCTTGTGTGTGCGTGTGTATTGAGCGCGTTGCACACTCAGTCTAACGATTGCAATTCTGCTATTTGAATGACTTGATGGCAACAATACACCCGAAAAAAAAGATACATAATTCTCTCCCTCTGTTATTATTCTTATCTTATTATTATATATCTTATTAATATTACAGTCTTAAAATATACTCAGCTTGAAGTATAATTGTCTTAAAATATTCATCACAAATTCGAGAAAAGCTTATTATAGTATGCTTTGCAAAGAAAAATTCATTTTATCTTATCTACAAAACGCATACGAAACGTAAAGCTGTCAAAATGTCACTTCTGTTTGGGACACATTCTTGTTTTCTCGATTAAGTTTATCCACTTATATCAGAATGCTTAAAATTATACAAAGTTTTAACATAACATTAGTCGCAATAAAACACGTTCATAGTTACATGCAATTTGTCTATCGTTCATGAGAAATTTAAAACTTAATAATCTCGTAATTTTGCACATTATCTTATGATAGAAGCAATATAAATGTAATTTCAAAAAGTGATACTATTCAAATAAATTACAAATTTTAGGAAACACGCTGTAGAAAGAAGAAGAAAGAATAGTGTTTACTGCACCATTTTTGTGTAATGGTCGATTGTAGACCAGAGTTAAAATAAAAGGTTCACCAAGCCATTAAATGTTACATTTTAAGAAAAGAAGCGGCGTAGAAGAAAGAACGTAGAAGATGTTTACTACACTGTTTTTGTGTAATGGTAGATCTAGATCAGAAAATTGCTGTTTTACGCCTTTGAGTAGCACTTTACTGAGCGAAACGCGGCAGAATGGCATGAAATTAACTTCAAATTGACATTTATTATTTAGATAGTGAAATGCAGACATAAAAGCGTAATTTTGTTCGATAAACAGTGAATTTGTGAGTAGTTCCCTTGACGCGCCACTGAAAATATATCCCTCGGGCGCCCTGAAAATATCTGTCGAATAAACTCGTGAATCAACAATCATGAGAAACACGTAACTAAAAACAGACGTGGCTGATCGAAAATTTGTACTGGCCATCGATCTATTGGTAAGGCGTTCGCGAGACTGAGTGCACTACTCCACGACTATCGAATAATATTTCATCCGCCATTCTCACCGGTGGAAAAATCGAACTCAAATCCGTCGAGGAATCTCTCTCTCCGCGTCGAGGAGGGATATACCCGCGAAGCGCCCTCGAAACATCTTGTACGCAGAAAGCCGCGAAGAAATCACGTTTGCGGATTCAACAAGAGCGCGCACCAACGAGCAAAGGGATTCGTGTGAATCGCGGCAGTTTAATACGAAGCGACAAACGCGCGCGCATTCACCCTCTCACCCTTCATCCCTCCTCTTTTTCTTCGTCGGAGAGACAGAGAGAGAGAGAAGCGTTTATTCACGTTCTAGGGCAAGCCCTCTAGAACTATACAAGCTATACGAGCAGGAGATTACAAAAACATATATGTGTAGATAAGATAGAGTACAATTGAAAAGTAAAATTTTTACAATATAATAGTAGTTATATAAAAGAAGCACAGGGAGTAGAAATAACAAAAATAATGTGAGAGGCTATGTGAGATTTTTAATGTAAGATGATGTATACATATATAAACATACTAACGCCAACAGTTTATAAACTGCAAAGTATAATATATCATTATGAAAGAGAAAAATTAAGAAATAAATTAATATTAATGTAGTTGAGTTGCATAATAAATGAACGGACAAGTAGTTAAATGAGTAGATGAATAGATAAATATTCAAATATATAAAAAAATTAATTAATTAATAAATAGATAAGTGAATATAAATACATTGGTACACACAGGAATACAATATAATACAAAAAATACAAGAATATAAAAATATCAAAGAAACATTGGCGCACAATCGAACAGAGAATGTGACCAGAAGATGTTGAAAATCTCAGGAGATGTCTCCCAAAGACACGAGAGAGAGGGGGGGGGG
>NW_022639460.1:1145471-1178580 GCF_010583005.1 Odontomachus brunneus | reverse complement strand
AGAGAGAGGGGGGGGGGGGAGAGAGAAAAGCTGAATTTTATCTTGCTCATCAGGTCATCGCTTTTTTGCTCGCCACTTGGTCTCTTTCTTCTCGCGTGCGCATTTCTTGCGTGGCTGTGTATGTGAATGTGTGTATGTGTGTCTGTGGATAAAACTTCCCCCGCTTGATTATCGCGGATACCATCGGCCGCATTTACGGCGGTTCGTTTCGGCCGGTTTTTGCACTCAGGTTTTTCGCACTCGCCGTCACCTCAGTCCCACACAAATCCCCAAGTGGAACTTAGAGAACGCGCGAATATCGGCCATTCGATCGCGCGCGCGTCGCTATGTGAACGCGACCCTACATCACGCTGGGTGAGGATACACATGGAAATCGCGTCGATTTGTCACCCTGAATTTTTTTTACTTTTCTCTTCCTCTTTACTTTTCTCTCCATCGCGAGATACGCGCCCACATGCACTTCCCGTTCAGCCACCGTCGCAGTGATCGCCGCGTAACGGATGGTGGCTATAAGTTCACGTACCGACTGTATGTACTCACCTCTTGTAGAGGTTCTTAGAGGCCGCGAAAGGATCACAACGGTCTACGAGCACAAATTCGTCTGTCACATGAATGAAATTATGTGTGACAGAATATATACAAAATATATAGTTCTTATAGTTCTTTACGCTCAATTTAAATAAACGCAAACAGATCTTTTCTATCACCCACAGTTTTTCAATTATGTGATTTTTAAGTTTATAAAAATTGATTCCGTTTTTTATGTATATAGACAGGGTTTATTTGATGTAAAATGCAGAAGCTAGTTATTTCCTACTGTATAATATCTGACTTGCGGTATGTTTCTTGTCGCGCTGTTTTCCATGCAAATTACATCGTATGATAATTATAAGTTTCTGAGTACAAGTTCTTTTTTTCTTTATGTGGCTCAGCGGCGACCGAAATGCTCCGTTGACAATTACGCGTTGCTCAATGACACGAGTATTTCCACACGTTCCGATAGATAGAAAAACAATTCCGCTGGCGTAATTGAATTTCCTGTTGCCGGATAAGAATAGGGACCAGATGGAAAACTCAGCACAGAGGGTTTCTATTCAGCCAATTGATCTCAGTTATCGCAAACCAAGTTTTAATATAGCTGACTTTAATATATTCTGACAAATGTTTTTGGTAACAGAAACATATAATTTCACGTCGCTGAATTTTCATCTAATTCTTTACATTCATCTAATTCAGTTACGCGAAATTTTCCCCGTGTAGAATCTCAAAACGAACTCTACATTTCTTCATCACTTCAGTTCTTTTGTGACGGCGTCTGAAATTTAATATATTGTACATAAGACGCATTCTATGTAATTCGAAATATAACTTAGTTCAAAGTTTTTTTTTATATCGAAGTACCATGAATATTAAGTACTTCCATAAAAAGTCTTTCCATTCAAGTGATATACTTGTTTTTAAATATTTATTAAAATTAATGATTCTTCTTTCGTTTTATGCGATTTCTCTCAATTAAGCACAATATATAGTAATATTTAATATTTTTAAGAGTTAAATACAACAGGAAATAACTCCACACTTCATATTAGATAGACCATGTTTATACATATATAAAAAAGAGAATTTTCTTGAAACTGAAAAATCATATCACTAGAAGACTTTGGATGATAGAAAAGATCAGTTTGTATTTTTTTAATTTAGCATAAAAAAATTATATAGATCACATGATTTCAAACATATGAAAAGAGCTTTTGTTTGTAGACTATTGTTATTGTTCTATAATTTAAGCCTCTAAACATGTTTACAAGAAATTAAATAGATAAACAAAAACTGATGCAAGAAGCAAATAGCTGCTGTTAATTACGCAATTTAGTATATAATTAAAATTACACATAATCAGAGGGAGGGAGGGAGGGAGGGAGAGAGAGAGAGAGAGAGAGAGGGAGAGAGAGAGAGATGGTTATGAATCTTGTAGTAGTGGAAACAACGCGACGTTCGGTAACTTTATCCACGGACGGACTTTCCCGCATTTATTACCGCCATTTGTAGCGCCTTTCCGAGTTTTCCAATTTTAATATCCTTCTTCTCACGGACTCCTATCTCATCCCGCTTGCTCTCCACGTTCGTCCCATTCGTACGGTCGCCGTTCTCTCCTTCTCCTCCTTCTTTTTTCTTTCTTTTTTATACGACGGGACGACGGCGACTCCTCCATCGCTTTTGTCTCGCCTGATATCGCCCACCGAATCGGCCACCGTTTTCCCAATATGTCGCCCACTTTTTTCTTACATCTCCCCTTTCGCCCGCTATTACGCGCGAGACGTCTTCGTCTCCGGTCCCGCGTGTCCTCTCTCCCTTCCTCCCGCCCCCCTCTCTCTCTCTCTCACGTCCTCAGACTCGGGATCCTCTCGCCGAGAGGATTTTACCGCGTCATACACCCGCCATTGTCGTCCCCTTCGAGTCGCACGTTTCGCTATCTGAGTCGTCAGTTTTCAGCTTACTTCGGAACCGCCTAAAGACCGCCGCGCGACCCTCTTGTCAGGGCACAATGAGCAGGTCAAGTACAAACGATAAGGTATACGTGACCCTCCCCCCTCTCCCCCGCCTTCTAGCGTGGAAGTCCGACCTTATCTATACGGAATGGAAAGAAAATAATAACCATTCGCGTGAGAGCGACCTGCACACGCATTCGAACGTAGACGACGGCTCAGGCTTCCATTTCGACTCTCCATTTCGCCTTTTGCCCTCTCCCCTCCCTCCCTCTCGTCGCCTCTTGTTCTTCTCTCAGTTTTGTCTCCGCGAATTCGTTTATCTGTTAGAAACATTCGCGCGCCTCTCCTCTCGAGACGACGACGACGATGACGACAGCGACGACGGCGGAGGTTGATGACAACGTCGGCGAGATCTATATAACGTTCGATCCGCAAGCGCGAATCTGTCGGGGGAATATAAAGGAGGACTTAAGCGGGATTTAGCGGCAAATCGCTGAATTACTTTGCCATTTCGCGCCGCGAGGGTCGTTATTTTCCTCCGCGGAGAGTTATCGAGGATGCGCGGCGAAAGTGGCACTTGGGTCGCTCCTTAGATATCGTCGCACTGTTATAATCGCCGATCATTATTAGGCGCGGCGTTCCATATTTCGGTATAATATCGTTAGTGGCGCATTAGCATAATACAATCGCGTCATCCCGCACGATATATAATACAATCCTCCCTTCCGTCAATCCTTCACTCCGTCGTTCCCTTCGTTCTCCCTTATTCCCTCCCTCCCTCCCTCCCCCGCGAAGTGAAGAGTGGATATTTCTTGGCGGTGCCAAGTGACTCTTTCGAAGGACGATACGATCCACGTGGACCCACGTTAATGAAAGGCGTTAAGGGCCGCAAATGCCGTCGAAATTAAGAATGGGATTTCGGACGCCACATAAAAGTGACTGCGGAAGTGGCAGTCGGGAATGCTTAATGTCGGCGGAGTTCGCGTGGATGTGACCGCCGGAGCAACGAATTAAACCAATGAGACGAGGGAACAGCGGGGAGAGAGGGCAGGGGGGAGGGAGAGGAAGTACATACGGAATAACGGATGAGGCGAACGCTGCATGTTTTAACGAGCGAAATGAAATTACCTTTGATATATTTCCGGGACCCGCGTGAATCTGGTTTGAACTTCCGCTGTGCCGACCTACCCCCTTCCCCCACCCTATTCCCCTCCTTCTTCGCCCCGTGTTGATCTAAAATTCGAGGAACGCGTGACGAGAAGACTCGACTTGCAGCTGCTGCCACTTTGGGTGACATCGGTCTATTTCGCGGATTGTGTTGTCGTTGAGGAATAAAGCGGAATCAATCTTCCGAGAAAGTTGCTCGACGCACATTGGAGAAACTTATTTTTGTATTCGTGGAACTAGAATACTTAGTTCATACGATTCGGTTGTGGTATTACCATGTTTTTCATTTGTGTCAGGTACATTATTGGGAGAGCAAAACGTACATTACAGCAATTAAATCTTTTGATTGCAATTACTAAACATTTGGTTAATCCCATTCTAACCAAATTATAGTCTGTGTATGGTACGAAAGTTTCGTTTTGACAACGAAATTCTATATGCGGAGAAAGAGAGAGAATGCATTATAATGTTAGTAATAATCATGAAAGTCTCTGTCTATCTGACAAGTGAATCTGCCCAGGGGTTGCATTTCGATTTCTTTCTAATTTGACAAAATGTGGAAGTGCGGAAAATATTTTGGTCATGTTTTTTCGTTTTGGCCCACTTTGAGTTTCATGGGCGGTTTATGGCTTTTTGATGTTTTCACTCTTGTTATCAACGGGTGCAGCGAGAATGCATAAGAAATAAAATTGAATACAAGATATAGGCATTTGGTTTGCTGATTATAAATATGAAGTTAAATGTGTAAAATTATTTGTATAAATAATAAAATATTAAAATAAAAACATGTTGAAAAAAATTATTTATACAAATAATTTTTCGGTTTGGCAGAGATTCGAACCATTTTTTACTAATTTTTGTTATACTTGTTGATGATAGGAATGAGAACATTAAAAAGCTATGAACTGCCCGTGAAATTCAAAGTGGACTAAAATAAGAAAATATGATCTAAATATTTTTTGTACTTCTACATTTATACCCCATTAGAAAGAAATTGAAGTGTATCTTTTGGGTAGGTTTACTTGTGAGTATCGCGCGAAGAAGGTTAAAATAGATGGGTGTACATAAATGCGGCGCAATTTTATACTAGTCTATTTGCAAAAGTTGCACCCCTTGTGAGTGGTTCATTTGGCACTCAAATTTGTCACACAGAATGACGAGATAGAAATACGACCAGAATTTGCTCAACACAATATGTGACATAACAATGTAATAAGGCCATTCAAGTGTAACTTTTAGTAAAATGTTGCTACATAAATACAAGAAGAAAATTTACATTAATGATTGATTTAATATACTATATTTACCTCATAAATTTAATTAAGAAAATTGCAGAGTTTCTATTAATTACGGTTGTCACATCTCGCGATTATTATGAAAATATATCTAAAAGAACAGAATTAGGACGAGACGAGAAGCTCGGAGTCTAATCTCTTTAATCATATACGCGTGTTTTTAATCCCTTCGCCAGTATTTTTGCCAATGACAGTAGAGCTTTTAGTTTCGCTTTCGAGTTCGCTGTGTCGAAAATTCGCCGAATCTCTTTCTCTCTCTCTCTCTCTCTCTCTCTCTCTCTCTCTCTCTCTCTGTGTGTGTGTGTGTGTCTGTCTGTCTCTGTTTCTATCTCTATCTCTGGTTCTCTCTCTCTGATTCACAAAATTTCACGATACAATATCCCCACCATTTCCCATCGCATTCGTTGTAATCTCCTCGAGCGTCGCTGTCTGTTGGATCCTTTGAGATCGCAATACGCAGCTCGCGTGATCTCTGAAGCACGATTGTAAATTTGGACAAATTGCATGTCAACTGTCGATCGCGAAAACAGGAATGCACTTTGGATCACATCCACGTCCGTCGACGTACTTATGCGCGAAATCGCGGACAATGAACATCAAGTGCTTGGGAAATTCAAGCGCACGGCGTATCACCATGTTATTAATCATTCTCCAGTGCGGGAGGCATCGCCACGTCGTGTTTTAAATGTGTTGTGGGGGCGTCGCACAAAGCCATTCCCGCTCAAATATATTTACATTCACGAAGTGTTACGATCTCGCGGATACACAGCGATGAGCAATTTGATACAGCAACGCGTGGCTGACATATAATATTTCATTTTCAATACCGATTTTCTAGCTATGCCGCATCCAATAAGCGAAAGAGGAGGGGGGGGGAGAGAGAGAGAGAGCATAATACTGAATCTTATTAATAATTTCGCGTCCTCCTGAATTTTGAATCGATCGTTAAATTGTGGAGTCACATATCGCGCTCGGACAATAATAACAATTCCTGTAATAACGGAGTGATTGTCTAAATAATGAAAAATGGGCGGGGATAAATTTCTCCTGTTATGCGGCCCACTCGTGTGTTTGCATTGGAAATTTTCAGGCATGGACGCGTGAAATGCATTTGCTCGCATAATGCGTCATTAGCGAATATTTTGAGTACTAATAATCGCGCATCCTCGCGTGCTACGTGCAAAAACACACGGAAAACGAACGGAAAAGAGCTCGCGGGCATTAAAATTAGATTTAATAACTTGAACGTCGATTGAAGAAAAAAGCAGAATTTACAGCGTGCACGCGCGCGCGTGAGTTAAATCTGCAAATTTATACGCAGTGAACTCGTTCGTTCGACGTTACAGCGACATTACGGCGAGATACAAATCGCCCGGGAGAGGAGGGGGGGGGGGAAGTTTTACGCTATGGAGCGCGAATAAGCGATTAAATTTTAGATACGCGTGCGCACGTAATTTTATCGCGCACGACGTTACAATAATTCCCGCTTGTTTCAACTTTAATTAACCGAAGCATCCTTCCGCCAACTAGAGATTACAGTAACGATCCCCGCCATATCCGACACGTTCGCGAACGCGCCGCTCCCAGATGGACAGGTGTACGTAAATTTGGGAATCGTACTGAGAAAAAAATATCTAAAAATTATCTAAAAATTAACTGAGGCAAAAAATACTGAGAAAAAAATATCTAAAAATTATCTAAAAATTAACTGAGGCAAAAATATCTAAAAATTAACAAATATTTATCAGATGACTATTATTAACATATTTACTCAAATCAAAATTCTTTTCATTTCATATATTGTTTATTCGGTTTAAATAAACGATGCTCGGTTTAAATGTTGAAAGGAATTTTAATTTAAATAAATATTGCTGACTGTAGTTTCTAACAAATTTCTTAATATCGATATAAAAATTTACATTATTGTACGATGTGAGTACGATGTAATTTACAGTATCATTAAGAGAAAAAAATATCTGAAAAATAATACATATTTATTCGATGTATGACCGTTAATAACATATTTATTTATACCAATATAAAATATTTCTCAAATAAGAATTTATACATTTGCTTAAAACCTTAGCTTAAATAAACTTATTAAATAAATATTTTCTAAATATTCTTTCTTATAATATATATTTGTCATATGTATGTTAAAAATTTACATTATTATATGATATCTCTAAATTTAATAATTCAACACAGTATCTTTTCTACATAAATATAATCATATTCACGTAGACTTTCATGATAATCACGACATGAGACAATCAATGATGGAAGCTGCGCAATGTTTTTATTTTTCGCGGGACAAAAATATTATATATTGTTGTCATGTTTATTGTTATCATCACTTAATTGTTATTATTACATCATTAAATTATTTAATTTAATTTTACATGACACAATAATGTACATTTTCGTTACATTGATGCAACAACAAGTTTACCAAATATTATACTCGGATTTTCATATTACATTTTGCATGACATATCGTTTTCAGCAAATATTGGTAATTTTTTTCGTGTCTCTTTCGTAATTTTATTTCGTCACTCTGTGTGATAAATATGCATGTGAATGTCATATAAACCATTCATAAGAGAGACGCAGCATTTCCAAATTGATTAATAAGATTTAAATTTATGTACCACTGTCTAGCTGGGTAAGAAAATTGTAGTTTTTCCATCATTGAATACCTTATATTATGATAATCACGAAATTCCTGGATATATTTCACTCCACTCCGATGCGTGGTGGAAATATGCTCGCGAATGGTTCACTCACGAGATAAGTAGCGTACGTGCGGGCGTGCTTGTGTATTGTGTGTGTGTGTGTGTGTGCAGGTGGCGAGAAAAATTCTGCTTAAATCACTCAGTATACCGCGGCATACCCGGTATACGCCAGTTGGTCGCAAAAATACGCTAGAGCGCCGCAAAGACGCGATTATGGTCTCTGTGGGATTAGATAAAATGTTTCGCCGAAACGATATTTCTTTTCAGTGCTCTCCTGGCGAATGTAGACGCATATCTTCTCTTATATACTGCGCACACAGGTGTGTCGCCGCATGCGCGTCCTGCGGATATGGTAAATAGCTCCTCTCTCTCTCTCTCTCTCTCTCTCTTTTACTGTGCTCCATCTCTCTCGTTCTCTTCCCCTGCCTATACCCATATGTGCAACATCCAATCGTGACCCGTCGAATGCAGTTCTATCGAAACTATCTCTATACGAGCCATGCGTTTGCCTCCTTTGCTGGTAGCGCGATTCCTACTTAATCGCGTTCCTTCATTATTAATGTGCATTAATACCATCCAAACCGCTTAAATTTCTCCGTAATGTTAGAGAAACGCGTATCCTCGGGCTCATATAGTTAACGATGCGATTCGGCCTCGTTATTTTAGATAGACAGAGAGAGAGAGAGAGAGAGAGAGAGAGAGAGAGAGAGAGAGAGAGAGAGAGAGAGAGAGAGCAGGGAAGGATCGAACTACATCGCGTGTATCGTGCAATTTCCTTTGCGAAGCAACCGGTTCGGTACTAATGCGTAGTAAACACTCGTTTACAAAGTAATTTGAACATTTTTTCCTGATCGCATCGATTGCTCACAAATGCGAGCCATTACTCAAAAACTTACGGGATAATTGCACAAATAGATTTTCATGATTGTTGTACGAATACAAACATAAATATTATACGATAAGATAATCGTATAGATACGATGAGATAATCGATGATAGAAGCTCTATATTCTTTCAAGTTACATTTATTAAGCTAATGTATCGATATAGTCATTAAATTTACGTCATACAATAACGTAAATTTCTTGTTATATTAATGTAGTTGCAAATTTATCAAAAATTGTACTCAGATATTCATATTACATCTTGCTTGATATATTGTTTCGAGCACATCTCGATCATTCTTTTCGCGTATTTCTATTTTGCATGAGTGATGAACCCATAAGGGACGCAACAAATCGTTCGGTAAAGTTACTGCCAAATTTACGTACACCGACAGGAGCCAAAGTGACAACTCACACAACGCACATGTCTCAAACATATTTTAAAGATATACAAAAGACGTCTAAGAAAAATAAGACGTCTTTAAGATGTCTTTCAGACATTCGCGTTGTCTGGAAATATATATGAGACATCCGATATCACACAATAAAAGATTCAGAGAGAATATAAATACTTTTATTTTATATTCTTATAATATATATTCTTATATTCTTAATGAATACTTTAGAACTATTATCAAAGAAAATATTCTTTGTTGAAGATAAACGTTACTTAGAAAAAGGGGAAGTAAATCGAGCGATTGCTTTTATTATATTCTTATCTATCAGATGTCTTTATCATATACTCTTATTTATCCATCAGATAAGAATATAATAGAAGTGTTTTACCTGAATTTTCCAACTGTGACATCGGAAATCTCATATGCTGTCACTTCGGCTTTTGTAGTGACCGTTTTGACGGATTAGCGCGCGGGTTTGTGAATAGCGGCTCGCAATTGCGAACATTTGTGCGCTCCTAACTTCAATGGGAAAAAATGTGTTCAGACGCAAACAAGAGTACACAGCGCGTCAATTTCGCCAAATGATCGACGCATCACGCTCGTGTGCGTCACGTGAGTCAATTTGCTCGAGAACGAGCAAAACGTTTCGTCGAAACGGCAAAGCCGCCTTTTATCTCTCGCGAAGAATGATCGTTTCGGCATACACAAAAACATATTCACCCTATAATAAAAATTTCCCGGGGAGAATTAATCGTGGCGGGAAATGAATATGAATCTCTTCTGCCGCCATCGCCGCGCGCGACCATGCAACCCTGGATACGCCGGCCGCAGTTATCGGCAGACTGCGTTTTTCACTTTCCTATTGATCGATATCAACAGTTGTTCAATTATTAATGAATCATGCCCGAAGCGCGGCGCCATGTGGTCGCATAGTGCGCGCAAACGCATCGGGACTGATATTACTACGTGCATAGTTTATTTACACGGTGCTCTATCTCTCTCTCTCTTTCTCTCTTTCTCTCTCTCTCTCTCTCTCTCTCTCTCTCTCTCACTTTCACACTCTATCTCTCTTCTCCCTTTCTCTTTCTTTCTCCTTCGCTCAACGTGAAAAGACGATCCGCGAGTCTCTGAAGGCGAACTCGCCAAAAGGAAACAACGAGAGACTTCCACCGTGTTCGAACGGGTAAAAACACACAAACTCAGTTCGACAAGTCTGCGCGAAAAGTAGTTTTGCGCGCGTTACAAGAAGAGCGCGCGTCACCATGTGGAATTAATCGAACGTGATGCAACACGGTACGCGCGTGTAAAAAATAGCTTTTAAAAGAAATAGAATAAAGAAAAAGCAATAAGTTCACGCGCGCTCACCCCATGGAATAATGCTGTACAAAAGAAAATGTTGTTACAAAAAAATGTCTCAACAATACCTTCATAGCTTTGTGCTTTCACACTTTTATGGCCTTACATCTTTACATTTTTACACCTTCGTATTCCACTTCTTTATTCACCATAGAAGGAGTAGGGCGTATTAGGTGGCGGCGGAACGCCGTGCGTTCGAAATCTGCGTATCTCTTCGTTTCAGAGAGAGAAAAATATCGAGAGCGCGGTTTTGCAGGCGACTGCTCTAAACCACTGAGCTACCTGACGTTCCACGCTCACGACACTCTTCTCTCCCTAGATAACGCTCAGAGATGCCGTTCGGAAGCGACATCTGGCGCGATCCCGAGCGCACGGCGATTACAGAGAGAAACAATGTTTTTTGTAAATTCATATTTCTATACCTTCACACTTACACACCTTGACATTTTCATGTTGTACACACAGAAAAATACATATTTATTCAAGTAAATATTGCCTGCTTCAAATTTTAGAAATTTATATAGCTTCTAATCTGTGTCATAAGATAAAACCTATCATTCATTATAAGCATCAAATTGATTCAGAAAAATACACTCTGAATCCTAACAAACATTTCACAATCACGAATATTAAATTAAAACAAAAATTATCCTTCCATCAAGTATCATCATGTTCTTATGAAGAGAATAAATTCTTCTTTTGAGTACATAATAACTCTTTTCCCAAATTTGCGATGAGTATATTCTAAGAGTGTACTTTAAGACTCATTATCAAAGAAACTCATTGTCAAAGATAAATAATTACTTAGAAAAAAGGGAAGTGAGCTTTTGCGATTGCTTTTTTAGCAGTGGAATGATATTCTTCTGTATCTAGCATGAAAGGATATGAAGGTATGAAGTTTTAACGCGCGCGTTTCCAGATTTGTTTTTCTAGCTAACACCATTTTTGCAGCGACATTTTCTCACCTATTTCATAGTATTCGGATGGTCACTTGGATGGCGCGAGACACTGCGTCTTTTTTGATATTCGTTATGGGCGTTACGCGACACTAGATGTGTGTGTGTGTGTGTGTGTGTGCGATTAATCCCATCGTCTCGCGTATCTTATAATGAATTCCGCGCTCGCCACTGAATCAATTGCAGAACCGGCCGGTGTACGCACACACATGTGCACACTCTCCCCCTCGGACAGGGCGATGTTGAGTGTCCCACGTTAGCGCAGCGTGCGCAGCCGGCCGATATTACACACGCGCGATGCGCATCGATGACGTACTGATGCATCGGGCGTGCTGCATCCCTGCCCGGCCGGATTGATTTTTCTGCTGTAATCGCTCGGCCGAGACCCTAACACCCGGATCGCTTCAGGGTGACGAGTCCGACGGGCGCGTGCTCCCGTTTAAACGAGTTTTTCGCACCTCTCCGCGCCGCACAAGTGACGGCGGTCACAACAGGGTTCCCGCTGCCCCTCAGCCCCCGGACTCGGATGTTTCCAGCGCGCTATTGCTTCCGTTAAGCCACTCTGTGCGCGAGCGACATAAAGAGCGACGTAACGCGGTAGGTGTCCGGCGGTGGATCACGTCGCGCGCCGGTATATCGGAGCGGAAGTTCGAGACTTCCGTTTGAACTTCCGCTTGTAGAGAAAATTAAGTTTGCGCGAGAAATAGAGCTCCTTTCTCTCGAGTTTCTGCTCACGAGGTCCGCGAAGACCGACGAGCAGCAGTAGTAGACTGCAGTAGTAGGAAGAGTAATGCCCGTATCGCGACGACGTCTGCGTCGTGTTTGCGTTTACGATTGTCTTTTGGCCAATTAGAAAGAAGCCGCTGATGAAAAATAGACGGACAGCTGAGCGAGAATCGCGAATTGCGATCGTCAGCAGCATCTCTCTGATTGGTCAAGGGACAATCAGACGCAAACGTAATCTAGACGGCAATCAATAGTATAATACGGGCTGCCTTTCAATTGCATTTGTGCACGCCTCCGCCTTCTGTATTGCGTTCAGGTCGCGTTTTTTATCATCCTGCATAGATGAAAGATTTCTTAGAATCTAATCAGAGTTCAATTCGATTCTCAGAATAATTATGGGTTCTGATATTAGAAATGTACAATATACGAGTCTAAGTGGAAAAAACCCAAAGTTTATCCAACCCGTTTATTTTGTTTTTGCTTTTTATCTTACATTAGCATTAAACAGAATGTATGTTGAATTTCCAAATAATTCTATTATTTAGTAAAAAAAATATTTGGTGTTTAAAAACTTTCAAAAGCTTTTTTAAAATTCTGTTGAATAATTTGTATCTGATATTAAAATCTGTTTCCTAGGTATTAATTGAAAATGTAGTTTTTAAAAAGTAATGAATTGCATGCAGTTTTCATTACGTGATACATTAGTAAATTGATTCTCTGCTAAAGATTCTGTAAATTAATAAATTTACTCCAAAACGTTTAGGACAACAATATCTATAAATTTGTTCTAGGATTTCAAGGAGATTAAATAAAAATATAGACTTTTAATTTATGAGAAAGCCGTGCTTCTCAAACGACATCCATAAATCACTCATTATTTACATAGAAATGACATCTTATAAATAGTTTATATTTTTTTTGTCACATGTGGACGTAGATATCATAATTTGTACGTAAACGTTCTATTCTGCATAAAAAATATATTAACATTACTGAGTGGAAAAATAGCGCGATTTCTCATAGTGTTTCTATTTGGATTCGGAACAGAAAACTCATATTTAAGGATAAAAATAGGATTCGCAATTGATATCGCAACACAATAACCAATCGTGAGGCACATTTGGACACTGTAATCGCACGCGGAATCTGTGTTGTATCTTGAGAAAGAATGCGGCCAAGTTTCCATGAGATTTCGTAAAACTTTGAATATTCCAATAAATGATACATCGATTGAAGTTTCCGACGAGTAGATTAAGAATATCTAAATCTCAATATTATTCTCGTTTGGGAGATAAATTAGCTAATATGGCTGTTTATTGAGATAGCAGCCTTTTTAACCATTTGTGTCTGCCAAACATGAAAATAATATCGAGACTTTTTATTACTCGATACAAGCTTCAAATCGGTATATCATTAATTGAAGAATATTCAAAGTTTTTGAAAAAAGGACGAAACGTTTATGGCTGCACTTCTTCCATTCGGGACGCGACGCAAAAATGACGTCTAATAACACTTTCTCTAAAATCTTTTCCGAACTATTCGTGAAATTTAACAAGAAGGTCTCTCTGTAGCGCTCATACAGATTAAAGCCAGTTACACTTCTTATAAAAGCGTGTAGTATTTTTATAAAAAATTGTGGTAGACAAGAAAAAAACTAGCGACAAGAGACAAATGAATGTATAATCCCCGCAACCATCTAAATTTGCTCGCAGATATTGCTGGAATGGTGCTGCTGTAAATTCTACGTACCGCAGACAATTATCTAGCAGATGCAAAAAAAACAGCGATAAATTTTAACCGTGACATTTAGAATCCTATCTGGACTAGCGACGCATTTTTCTGAGTGCATTTTTGCAAAATGTTAGAGAACTCACGGAACTCGTCGAAATAAACGAGGAAAAGTCTCATCAGACATTCGATACTCTCTCTTACTCCTTCATGTTTCGAGAAGTGACGGAGATCGAGCACGACGTACGCGACTCGGGCATATTCCCGGCGACTCGAAATATCGGTCGGCGGTGTTCAGTCGGTGCGATTTGGCAATACTCTCGGAAGGGCGTAGTGCAAGCCGTTGTTACGAGCGCGCGCGGATGCGGTGTAGATGTAGTCGATCGTGACCGGCCGACACGGTGACCGCTCTCCGCCGCAAATGGGTCGCGCGCGCATCATCGGCACGGCCGAGCGATGACCTGTGACCATCTAACAAACCGTAAAGATACCATCGAGCGGCCGCGGCACACGTAGGCGCTGCGCTTTTCATCGAATAACGCATTAAATGCGCATCCACTTTCACAGCCATTTCATCGATTAACGGCCGGCGCGGCCAGCGTCGAGGTGCCGCCGGAAAGGCGACGGAGAAAAATTATTTTGCTCTTTTAGCAAAATCGCCGTTGCCACTGCATATTCGTAGTGGCAAAAATTTTGTTGACGTAACAAAATTCATAAATTATTCGTTATCAAAGCAGAATTAATTTTGTAGGCAGGATAGAAAAAATTTGTTTGTATTTGTTGAGTGTATTTGTCCTAAGAATCACATTAATTTGCTATTGATGCGAAATAATGTATCCTTAGCAAATTTATTTGCTATCGGAGCAAAACTGCAGCTGCTTATATAAATCCATCATTCTTATAATAAAATAATTTGTAGATTCAGCAAATTATATCCAGCAAATAGGGATTAGTATTCTTAGCAAATTTTTTTTCTATCCATATAATAATGAAAAGATTTTGCTAGACCAGCAGAAAATTTGCTGGGCCAACAAATTATTTTTCTCCGTGCGCGTGAACGACGCGCCTCTTCGTGGGATATTGTTTCAACCGCATATGGAAAAAAAAGATTTGCTAATATATGGACAACTAAAAATATTGACTGCAAGAGCAAATTTTCTTGCTTTCATAGCAAAGTTATTTAGTTGTGATAGCTAAAAAATTTGCTGATATATATATATTAGCAAATCTTTTAGCTATCACAACTAAATTTTCTTGCTTTCATAGCAAAGTTATTTAGTTGTGATAGCTAAAAAATTTGCTGATATATATATATTAGCAAATCTTTTAGCTATCACAACTAAATTTTCTTGCTTTCATAGCAAAGTTATTTAGTTGTGATAGCTAAAAAATTTGCTGATATATATATATTAGCAAATCTTTTAGCTATCACAACTAAATTTTCTTGCTTTCATAGCAAAGTTATTTAGTTGTGATAGCTAAAAGATTTGCTAATATATATATATCAGCAAATTTTTTAGCTATCACAACTAAATAATCTTGCTGTGAAAGCAAGAAAATTTGCTCCTGCAGTTAATATTTTTAGTTGTCCATATATCAGCAAATTTTTTTTTTCCGTGCGCGGAAGGGGATCGCTAACATTCAAAAAGAATGGCTGCGTTCAGCAGAAGAAGCTGCTTTGCAACTGTTGTAATATTCGTGAATCTGATTGGGGTATACTAATTTTGGTTGAATCCAAGAACATGTACCAATCAGATTCACGAATTTTACAACAGTTGCGAAGCAGCTTTTTCTGCTGAACGCTCTCGCAATCGTACACGGAGAAAAACAATTTATTGCTGATCTAACAAAATCTTTTCGTTATTATATGGACAGCAAAAAGATTTACTAATAGTATTAGTTACTATTTGCTCGCAGATATAATTTGCTGAATCTACAAATTATTTTGCTATAAGAACCACGATGGATTCATATAAGCAGTTGCAGTTTTGCTCCAATAGCAAATAAATTTGCTAAGGATACATTATTTTGCATCAATAGCAAATTAACGTGATTCTTAGGACAAATACACTCAACAAATTTTTTCTATCCTGGCAACAAAACTATTTCTGCTCTGATAACGAATAATTTGTAAAACTAGTTACGTCAACTAAATTTTTTTGATGTCATTACGAATATGAAATAGCAACGATGATTTTGCTAAAAAAGTAAAATTATTTTTCTCTGTGTACATTGAGAGAAATTATCCGATAAAAAATGGATATTTCCGATCAAAATACCGGTGAATTTTTATATCCGGTCAGGATATCCGATTAAATTTAATGCTTCCGATCATGATGGCATTTCATCAGATAAACCGATGGAAAAATTATGAACCGATATTTCTCATCTGACGTTTCCTGATTCGGAAAAATTCCGAATTGAATAATTTCTCTCAGTATAGCGGAAATGATCTCGATACCAGGAATTGACTAAGATGAACAAATCATTAGCGAACGCTGCGTTATCGCATATTTTTTATTTGTATTTAATCGATATAGATGACAGGGACAGAATTTTTATTTGAACTATTTGTGAAAGTTAGCGAGACAGTCTCTTTCTCTCTCTCTCTCTCTCTGTGGCGCCGGTCTTCTTATAAAAATTGATTGTGATAGATAAGGAAGACCAGCGATAAGAAACAAACGAATATGTAATCCTCACATCTACCTAAATTTGCTTGCAAATATTGCTAGAATGCCACTGTTGCAAAATGTACAACAGACAATTTTCTAGCAGATACAAACAACAGCGTTTAACTATGACATTTTTACGTTTTAACTGTGATATTTAGAATTCTGTTACTTAAGCCATCGTTTTGTTTAGGTTCAAAGAAGAACGTATTTAAGAATTTTGTAGTGTGCAATTGCTTCAACAGCATCTGCTTGCATTTATCTTTCTTAATTCTTAATATCAATAAGTAATAAATCAATTACTCAACTTACTCAACTGCAAATAGAGTATTGCGATAAGCAAATATCAAGTAATCTATAATAATAATGATGAACAGATAAGTAAGTAAATAAGAGGACACATTTACCCTTCTTTCTCGTAATCTCGTTCTTATTATTTATTATCGGCGTTAGAAACGGTCAACAGAATTTAAAGATTCAAAAGAGTTGAAAATGAAGAAATTACAACTCAGAAAATATAAACTTTTGAAAGACGTCTTAAAGACGTTCAAAAAAGAAACAGAATGTCTTTTGGACGTCTTTAAGACGTCTTTAGAAGTTTTTGCTGTTGGGGAAGTTTCGTCGCCGACTGCCACTATATCCTCCGTCCTATAATCCGTCCTGGTCAGCTCCTGGTCGTCATCGCGGCCAGACGCTCGCCAATAATGCCACAGGAAAGTACGAATCGGTCGGAAACGCGGCATTAACCAATGATCGCGCGTTAATCGACGACGGTCGTCAAATTCTATGGGCGACATTCTCAATACGTCCCGCTATCGTCCCGATAATTCGATCATTTGACCAGCTCGGAGGTCCCCGGAATGTTTTCAAAGCGTTGATTGTCGCAATTTCTCGCCCATCGAACGTGCACGTGACTCGGAGACTCACTTTGTCCCTTTGCAAGTTTCCAATTATTTCGGAGCTTTCCAGCGCCGGGTATTTGTCCATGACCGCGTCATTACGTCTCGAGTCGACGAGGGACGCGCATACCGCGACGTGTAGTACGTATATCGGTGCGTTGTTTACGCCTCTCTCGTCAGGGAATTCAAATATTTCCGACTCCTGAAGAGTATTCAGTCGTCAACAATTTATCGTATTACTCATTATATCTGTCGTATTCATCGTATTATTAATCAACGCGATCGACAAACGAAGGATTTGCAACCCACACAGCGCAAACTTCTGAAAGATGTATCCAAAGAAAATTTTATGAACGTTTAAAATTTTAATTTAAGTAAATATGTTAATAGTATCCACCTGATAAATATTTATTAATTAAATATTTATTAATTAAAAAATTTTTTTTCTCGGTGTATTCTTACACGGAAAAAAGATTTGTTAATATATGGACAACTAAAAATATTAACTGCAGGAGCAAATTTTCTTACTTTCATAGTAAAGGTTATTTAGGTGTGATAGCTACAAGATTTGCTAATATATGCTTTTACTATGAAAGCAAGAAAATTTGCTTCTGCAGTTAACACTTTTAGTTGTCCATATATTAGCAAATCTTTTTTTTCCGCGCACAGTTACTGCAGAATGGGCTTTATATCCATCTTGTAATCCGCCCATTAATATTCCTCCGATTGTATCATCAGGGATAGAGAGACATCCCTAGTCGAAATTTAAAATCCACTTTAAGCCCGGTATTCACAGCCTGCTATTGTTTGATAAATAATCATAACGTCATGAATCTCCAATTATTCGTTAATCTGCAATATTTATTTCATATAACGAGGAAAATATCGATTCACACAGGCGAATAACGGTTCATGAACACGAGTCTGCAATTATGTTCTCAATCAAAAACTCGTGAATAATTTTCAACTACGGATATCGGCTCGAGTTTCACAAGTGCTAGTATTTATTTTTCTCATATAATGCTGTTTTACCAACTTTCATCTCGAGTCTGATATCGCTTTTCTTTTGCTTCTTCGTTATCGTAAAGAAACGCAAAGAACAATATTATGAAAAGGGCGAAAATTTTATAAGAGAAATGTATAAAATCGACTATCTTTATATTTTTAGGTCTGTCGAATTCGAATATAAAACTTAAAATTATCCAAATCTCGGGGAACTTTATGAAAACGTAGTTTATCGACAGAATAGTCTCGTTTTTCAGCAAATACTTTTTAATAAACGATTAACTATTGTGAGCAAAAGAAATATGTTTTTAATGCTTTTTTATTGATGCTTTTTAATTTAACGAATGATTCACTTGATCTATTCTCGCAGCTCCGTGAATCGTGGTAGAGAGGAAATAACGTATAATCAAGAGCAGCGTTTATATGTGGAGCTAGCAGCTAACTAATGGTATATTGTTATTTGTGATGTAACATAAACGACTTTTTCATTGCAAAAAAGTAACTTTTGAATTTTTTTTAGAGTATATGACCGCAAGAAAAGAGTAAGTTTTAATTGATAAGAGCTGCGAGTATACGTCAAGTGATTAAGGACTATCCGTTAAACTCACAAAAATATGAATCAATAAAATCAATTAAAAAGACTTCTTTTGTTCACAATTGTCAGTTGTTCATTAAAAAATATTTGCTGAAAAACTTTTTGTA
The DNA here is from genome assembly GCF_010583005.1 of Odontomachus brunneus. Taxonomy (NCBI): domain Eukaryota; kingdom Metazoa; phylum Arthropoda; class Insecta; order Hymenoptera; family Formicidae; genus Odontomachus; species Odontomachus brunneus. The sequence continues at coordinate 1,159,571 of NW_022639460.1, read as the reverse complement.
AAAAACTGCATTTTCACAAAGTTTCTCGGGATTTAGGCTATTTTAAACTTCATATTCGAGTTCAGTAGGTCCAAAAATATAAAAATATCAAATCCTACAACTCTTCTGACGTCAATAAAAAATAATAAGAACATAATTGTCAATGAAGAAAATTTGTTTCATTTACCTATTATTTAATATTTGTTCATCGTATACATACCCCATCATTTACTTACATTATTTAATATTTGCTCGTTGCACAAATTTTACTTACAACCGAATAAATTGCGCAATTAACACATTGCTCATTGGAATTAAGCGTTAAGATACGAAATACGAGTAGAATATTGAGATAATCGAATATTATTAAATATGAATGGGAGAATATAAAATAATTTGAAAATAAGTGTTTCTCAAGTATTCTTCCCAGCTACGACCAATTATTAAATAGTTATTCTAGACTTGATTGTTATTTTTGATGCCTTCAGTGTTGATTCTTAACTATACTTGATAGCATCCAGAGATTATATTCGCCATCATGTTTGCACACACACACCCGAGCCCCGAGTTTTCCGTTAGCCGCGTTGTGTAAGAGCGTACCGCGCGCAAAGTGCATTAAAGTTACCGGCAATTTCGTCGGGCAAAAGATTAGCGAAGGACTGCGGGACGAAAGATAAGCTCCCGTGCGTCCCTCGTCCTCGGTGTCGCCGACTTGGCTCCGTCCGAGTTAATTCATAGTCGCTGTACGGCGAGTTGTTATAATTGAGTTATTGTCTGGGTATCCCACTTCTGAATTCAAGCCCGGTAACGCCAACAGTGCGGTTACAAGCACCATTGGCCGCGTTAAAAGGGGCGACTACAAACACGGCCCTCGCCGTGTAGCCGTGGTAAACTGTTAAAGGCGCGTATTCACCGGGGCATGAATTCTGTATTACCGCAAGTTTCGCGGCCGAGATTTCCGCCCTATCGAGGAGCTTACTCATCGACGCTTGCGGTCGGTTCCGAGCTACTTTAGAGACTTGCTTGGCTGGCAACGAATTCCGCGCTCCCCTCCCCTTCCCTCCCATATCGCTAATTACGCGGCCGCTCTTTTGACGTGTTGCGACTCGATCAACTTGAACTGCACGTCGCCGAGATCGCGCAGTTTCCCCAGTTTCATCGTCGCCTCACCTTCTTCATTAGCCCTTTGAGCCCTAGTGGGACGCTAGCGTCTTTTCATTTTTAGTGATTTCCACCACCTTATCGGCAGACGTAGTCGATTATATTATTACTGTATACTCTTATAAAATATAAGAAACTAAAAATAAGTGAAACATAATTTCAATGTTTAAATATTGCAGAATTATTATATGCAAATAAGAGTAAAAGAGACACTTTTCCAAACAAAAATTATTTTAGGAACCATTAAAATATTAACTGTTAATAAAAAAATATTAATTAATCAAAAAATATTAATTAGTGGAAGAGAAAATAATGTCCACTACATTGTTTTTGTAATACTAAACGTTGAATGGTGATTATAGGTTAGAAAACTGTTCTATGCTTTGCGTAGCAACGTTTTGAATAAAACATGGCAAAGTAGTGTCATGAAATTAGTTTTAAATTAACATTCATTATTTAAGTGGTAAAACAAATATATAAAAACGTAATCTTGCTCGATGAATAGTAAATTTGAGTCCTTTGATGCACAGAACTTTTGTATCACGTAAATATTTATACCAACTGACAGCTTGAGACGTCAATTTTTTATTTTTTATTGTTTTCGTCACATGTTGAGTAATGCTGCAATTCATTTTTGCACGTTCTTTCATTGTGTGAAAACATTCGTAATTCTATACAATCAATGCGACATAAATTTCGCAGAAAGAAGTCAATACTGTCCCCTTAAAGAGACTATTTCTTTCAATATGCCTGCACATTTCATTGCGGCAACCATATTTAGTCAAATGATATCCCTAGTGTTTTCTCCGTACAGATATCTTGTGTCTCGAAAGAAGAATCACCTGCTTTAGGAGCAGAGAAGGGGAAGTTAAAGTTTTCATTATGAGTAAAAGTTACTCACGCTATTTTTCTAGGATTAAGGGGTTCACATTGGGGAAACTGTTGATTACCAATTAATTTTTGCGAACTTTGAGACTCTGGCGATTTCATGATTTTGTTTGATGATATTTGCGTGGACGGGAAAACAGTAATTATAACAAACACGACGGTAATAACGTGCGTATTAGCATGTTCGCATTTCATTGTTAACCTACTAACAATCGCAGAAACGTGCATATATTATTCGCCATGTCGCAGATTGCTCGCAATATGGCCTGTCATTTGCATAAATGTCCAGGCATTATCAAGTATTTCTGCTCTGCGGCCCGTTTAAATTATGCTCATCCTTTGTCGCTCGGGAGCACCATGAATCATTTTGGCGAGTCACATACCAACGTCATTCGCGTCTCTTACGCAATCGGATAAGAATGTTTCCCTAGAATATTTTACAGTCGCCGAAGAAAGACCGCAGTTGCAAATAAAAGCGTCGAATAAGTAGACAGAAACAAAGAATGGCCAATAGGTCTGTCTTTTCGTATTTTCCCTTCAGTCATGTAAATCTCAAAATTTGTAAATAAGCGTCCCGACATGCCGCTTAGCAATCGGTCAATACAAAGAAGAAATATTGATTAACGTGACAATGATACAACTGAGAAGAAAACAGAATTTCTGGTCTTTCAGAACAGACTTTGGTTCTAATGCCAAAAAATACGTCTTCCTCCTGAATTGGTTCACAAAAATCAGAAATTAAGGAGGAGGAAAATAAAGGAAATTAAGTCTCTGATTCTTATGTACCACATTTGATTTTTAAAATGCGCTTAGTACCAAATTCGATTTTGAAAGGTCAAAGTTTGCGGGAAAAAATGAAGAAAACAAAGTTTCTGGTTCTTATGAATCATATTGAATTCTTAAAACGCGTTTAATACCAAATTCAGTTCTTAAGGATCAGAAATTGAGAGAAAAAATGAAGAAAATAGAGTTTCTGATTCTTATGAACCAATTTGAACTTGTAAAACGCGTTTAGTATCAAATTCAGTTCTAAGGGCTAGAAATCAAGGAGAGAAAGAAAACAAAATTTCTGATTCTTATCAACTACATTCAATTCTTAAAACGTATTTAATGCCAAATTCAGTCCCCAAGAAATTGAGGAGAAAAGTGAAGAAGAGTTTCCAGTTCTTATGAATTACATTCAACTCTTGAAACACGTTTAGTACCAAGTCTGGCTCTAAAGGGCCAGAAATTCTGTTTCTTTCAACGGAAACGCCGCCGTTAATCGCGTCATTGTCGTGTTAATGTAATCAATTTTTCCCTCGGTGCACCTTAATTCGATCGTAGAACGAACTTTAGAATGTAGACAATTTCTGGGTCTTGAATCATTTGCGATTTCAAGGACTCCCTCGTCTTCAAGGACTTCCCTATAGCGAAAACTCAGGGAAACTAAGGCATCGTGTATTTTCTCCTCCTCCTCCGCGATGGCAAATATACAAATATTATGCAAGATGAACGCTACGATATCGCGTGACAAAAGCGCTCTCGGATTTCCGATGACGCTGTGATTATTAGCTTCCGTGACTGCTCGGTCGAGAAAGGCGAGGTGCGAAAATTCGCGCGAAAAAGATATGGACGACCGACGCTCAAAGAAAGATTGACGGTCAACACGCTCGGATATCGGTAGAAACTCGTCCGGAGAGACGCTATCGTCTCTTGATTTACACTTTGTGTTAACACAAAGAGAAAGAGAGGGAGAAAGCCAGGAAGACTCGGACAGAGAGAAAGAGAGAGAGAAAGAAAGAGGTAGAAAACCCGGAAGACCCGGACAAAGAGGAAGAGAGGCAGTCGTCTCGTTATGCGATGATAATTTAATTACGAACCTTTCGCACGGCGAACAGGTATATGGTTCTGTATATAGATCGTAAAATAATATTATAATAACAACCCGGCACACGCCGTTTCCGTTCACGGTTGGCTTTCTCTCTATTTGGCGACGCATAAATGCCGGCGCATATTTGCACGCTTACGAGACGATGCGACGCGACGATGTGAAACTCCTCGCGTGGGAATCCCCATTTAATTATCGCCTTGAGATATTTAATAATACACGCGTACGCGTTACATATTACGGTCTATCTGAAACCCGATTACGTCGAGCCCGCCGTGAACACGTGTCGAGTGCGCTTATTGCTACAAATAATCTAATTGTATGATCGCGAACATAATAACAACAATAATAATAATAATAACAATAACAACAATAATAATAATAATATGATGTTGGAGTAAAAGTCTTGGTACAATTCCCGTAGGAGATTTGGGTGTTAAAGAAAAATACGCAGAGAAAAATATCTCTCTTACAAGAGAAAGAAGCGATTACTCAGTTTACATTCCTTCTTTTAGATATAAAGACTATTTTCAACAGAAAATATTTTCTTGATAATAGTCTTAAGGGAATGTTGGAGTCCAAATCTTAAATATATAATACGAATACTGACTATTTTCTGCAAAGTTTACGTCGTGTTGGCTGCACGGCATTACAGTCGTTTTTGCACAATGAAGATACATGCGAGAATAAACTGAAGGAACTACTCAGTGTACGATAAAAACGATAAAGAATTTCAAAGCCAACATTTCGAGCGTAAATTAGCCCATTAGACGTGCATCAGTTGAAGTAAATATTCGCCTGACACAAAAGATCTATAGCTTAAGCTACAATTGTATACACTGACGTGATTGTGTTAATGACGATCGTCTCTGTGCTATCGATATTTTTCGAGTTCATCATCCATCCCAGCATTCTTTCAAAATGCACTTCACAAATTTGAGGAGAGTTTATTTTATCATATACTTAAAAAAAGAATTTATTCTCTTTACGAAAAGATTGTGAAACTTTATTTAAGAAAAAGTTGGTTCGGTTTCATGTGGCAAGCAAACCGGATTTTTGTTTCAATTTAACATTTTCTGAACAGAATTTCAGGATATACTTCTTGCGTAAATTTAATACATGTGACGAACTTATAAAATGCTTGAAGCAAATAATATTTACTTGAATGCAGTATGTATATCTCTGTGTATAAAAAGTCTTTATTACACACAATCCTTCTGACAATTTTCGTTTAAGAAAATAGGAAACTTCCAGATGTCTAAAAAATTACCCAGACTATGTTGTTCGCTCATAAAAATTAATCCTTCGAAAGTGGATAATTACGTTCTCTATTTGACAAACGCAACAAATTTTTTGCACTAATTTCTAATAACAACTGCATTTTTAATAACATCAATCTGTTATGTTATCTGTTATCAATATTTTATGTACTTATCGTGATAATGACATAATATAAAAGTTGATACCTTTCCCTCGATGCGTTTCGGAACACATCCGACACGTTCAATGGGGAATCTCTACCTTCTGACAATTCCTCAGAAACAGATTCTTTCGTTGAACTGCGTCGGCTGCGTTCCAAAGTGCATCAAAGAGAAAGTGTGCCACCTTTGTGCACGCAATTGCACGCCATTCTCTCTTTCCTCCGTGATACTCGCAGATCCGCGAGACCCAAGGAAAATCACAAATACTTATTATCGCGAAACAAAAGATACTTGCCGGCGGACGGAGCTCGGACTTTTATCTCGGGGCTTAATAATCGACTTTAGAGACCGAAATTCGTTCTGAAATTAATCAAACGACAGGAGAATGCATGGAATTCCCCGACGCCGCATCTTCCCTGGCCGCCAGCGCGGTCCGACGTGCGGAGAGAGGAGCATTCTTAGAGATTCTTTTTCGCGGCGTGCCGCTCCGAGAGAAAATCTCGGGGAAATTAATGGCCACGCGCGCACTCGCGCACGAACAGCCGCGGATCTTCCGGGTAATTCGAATCCGTTGTCTCGCGTTGCCTTCGATTTCCGGGTCGTGTTATCCGGCGCTCCAGCGCCGAAACGCGAGCGCCGTCGACCACCGTCTCGTGCTCGTCTTGCTCATTATTTTTAAATGTCGATTAACGAGGGGCAACTACGTACCGTGCGCGCCTATTTCCGGATCCTCTCACAAGAAAGAAAGAAAGAAACAGAGAGAGAGGGAGTATACTGGGGATCCTCTTCGGTGTCGGATTATTCTTCGCCGGAGGAGATTCGCGCTAATTGTATAGATAATTAGCAGTGTTGCGACGGAACCGACGGGAAACGTGACTCGCGCGAGGAGCGATACTCGAGCACGAACACAGAGAAATCGCATTTTCCCGTCTCCAATAAAGGACGTTTTCTCTTCCCTTGCGCGAGAGAAAAACGCGATGATGCTCACCGTCGACGATCATCTCGAACTAATCCGCCTGGAAATTTCTCAAGATTTTCCAAGAACAGAACGCACGCGAAGAAATGACTTACAAGTAAACCTACTTAAAAGTTACTCTTTCTAATTTGTAAAAAAAAATGTAGAAGTCAAATGTAGAAGTCAGAAGTCAATTGTAGAAGTACAAAAAACATTTAGGTCATATTTTTTTCATTTTGGCTCACTTTGAGATTCACAAGCAGTTTATAGCTTTTTAATGTTCTCACTTCTATCATCAACAAGTGCAACAAAAATGCATAAGAAATAAAATTGAATATAAAATATAGACAAGATATAGTTTTTGATTTACTGATTATAAGTCAAATGTGTAAAATCATTATAAATAATAAAATGTTTAAACAAAAAAAAAAGATGTAAAAAGATGTAAAAACATGTAAAAAGATGAAAAAAATTATTCATATAAGTAATTTCTCGGTTTGACCGAGATTCGAACCATTTTTGACTAATTTAGCATAGATTTGAAATATTTCGATCAGAATCTCGGCTAAAAAAATTTAGAATGGTTCATGTCTCAGCTATGCCGATTTTGTTAATATTTTAATTAAAATTGCCGGATTTCTTTCTCGGTTTGGCAGAGATTCAAACCATTTTTGACTAATTTAGCACATATTTAAAATATTTTGGTTGGAATATTGGCTAAAGAAATTTAGAATGATTCGTGTCTCAGCTATGCCGATTTTGTTAAAATTATTTAACTATATCTTGTATTCAATTTTATTTCTTATGCATTTTTGTTGTATTTGTTGATGATAGGAGTGAGAACATTAAAAAGCTATAAACTGCCCGTGAAATTCAAAGTGGACCAAAATGAAAAAAATATGATTTAAATATTTTTTGTACAGATGGAGTTATTCACAATAGTGTCGATCCGATGCGGATACACAATTATGAATAACTCCATCTGTAGACGTCGTAGCGGCTTGAAACAAAGATCATCAAAAAGAGAAAATTACCGCACTTCTAGTGAATGTGAAATCCTTCTGCAAAGCAAGCAGCACAATCATATAAGTAAAAAATACATCAATTTTTATGTTCACATTAAGATAAAGGTTAATTATTAATCTACGTTGACAACTAATGGGAAACCTTGATTTCGATTTTTAACGCAAAATGTCAGTTTCCAACGTGTATTAAGTGCAAATTAAGAGAAAAACGAAATTATAATAATGGGAACTTTCTACGTATATTTTTTGCTGTAACATAGAATTTCAAGTAGCTAATTAATTTAGTTTTGGTAACCGTAACGGTATTAGCTGTTTCTATTTTAATGATACATATCAGATACCATAGCTATATGTTAGCTCTCGCAGCTAATCCTTTTCTGCGTGTAAATTCCGATTAAAATACTTTAATTTGTAGCTTGGTTGTCTAACTTCGATATCAAATAAACTAAATTAGGAGAAATTGTACAATAACCTATATTTTAAAAAGTACAAACTTTATACGTCTATAAATCATAATTATGAAAATTCTAATTATTACTTTGTTATTCTCTGTGTCTCCTCAACACTTCCTCTCAACACTTTCTACGTTGAGAAAAAAATACTTGAAAGTTATTTGCGGAATATAAAGTTTTTCTTCTGTGAAATTAAATTTATTTTTGTAAGATAAAGTTTATTTCTGCGAAATAAAGTTTATATTCTAAAAATAAATTTTCAAGCTTTTTTCTCAATGTACGCAACTTTCCTGTTTTTGTGTTTCCCACTTAATAATTGCAATTTTAATTATTTTGAAAGTCGAAATATACTCCAATTATCTCCCAGGAAATTTTCCAGAATTTTGAAAAATGAGATTTCCAATTAGTATTGCAACATCTAAATCTATTTAGAACAAGTTTAGCCAATCTGATAGGAATCTGTGCTATACTTGGGAATGTTTGAAAAATGTTCGTAGAGGTTCTAATCAGAATCCATAAAATTATTTTGGAAAATCTGGCCCAATTAGATTTCAAGAAATTTTCTATGCGGAGAGAAGTTTTGAGGAAAAAGAGTCTTCGCGCGGAGGCGACGCCGCCTACCCGTGTCAGAAAATTTCGCTGACATTTGCTCCTCGATGAGCTCCCAATGAGCATCTCGGTAACACCGTTTACCCTTATCCGCAGCCGCGTATAAAAAAGGTGAATCTCAACAAGTGTCGTGCGGTCACTTTCACCGTGACACACGTAGGTGTGCACAGTCCGCGTGTATTGTTTTCCCCGGCTGTATTTTTTCTTCTCGCACAGGCGGTGAGTTAAGTTTACCAGCGCTGGGTAGACCACATATTTTTACTGTCATGATATTTTTATCTCGCGACATGACATTTTTAATAGAACATCCTGCTTACCGTCGCCAGTTACGGCAAGATGAAGGAGTACGCGCGAACGCATCTGATCTAAAAAAGAAGAAAAAAAGAGTAGGATTTACGCGTCCCTTCTTCTCCAGTCCTCGCATCGAACGATCCGACTCGTTTCACAGCCGTTGAATTCAATATCGCGATCTCAGCGAGTCCCGCGAAATCTAAGGCGCGCGCCTTCGCACAATAGAAACATAATATACACAGCTCCCGTCAGTTAACTCGTGATATTTCGGAAAAACATACGCGGAGGCGAGACGCGGAAAAAGGAAAGGGAGCGAAGTGGAAGGATAGAAAACACTCGTATCAAAGAGTTTATTCACTTAAACCAAAATGTTTAAAATTACGCAAAAATGTAATGCAGTTACATTTATCGCAGTAAAACACATTCGTAGTTCAAGTGATTCGTCCGCACCATTCGTGCAGACTGAGAAAAATGATTCGATAAAAAATTAACAAACGGATATTTCCGATCGAAATATCGATGAATTGTATCTGATTAGGAAACGTCCGATGAGAAACGTCGATTTTTTGATAGATTTATCTGATGCCATTATGATCGGAAGTATCCGATAAAATTTAATCGGATATCCTGATCGAATATAAAAATTGATTGGGATTTGATCGGAAATATTCGTTTGTTAATTTTTTTACCGGATAATTTCTCTCAGTGTGAAAAATTTAATAATGAATATCGCAATTTTGCACATCACGGTATTCAATAAAAATAGTTCCAAGCTTACAGAATAGATAATATACATTGTATTGAATAAAACTTGCTTACTAAACAAATCGAAAAATCAACCCTTCCAGAGTTGATCAATGAAAGTATACAAATAATTTGCGTTACCAAAGTCGAGAAATTTTTATAATTTTGAAAAGGTTGATTTTTCGAGCTATGTTCACTAAGCATTTTTTGCTCAACAATGAGTACTAAGTATCTACCCTGTAAGTTTGGAACTCTTTCTTTTAAAGAAAGCATAATCCTACACTGTAAAAATTGATGTGTTAAATTTAACATTTTATATGTCCCAAAACATCCGCTCTCATTTATGTGTAAATTTAACACAAAACAAATGTGGTAAAAAGTAACACGCATAATAAAAATTGTAAAAAATTAATTAACAAGAATTTATTAACAAGAATTTATTAACAAGAATTAATTAACAAGAAACACTTGAATACCGTCAGGAATCACAGTTTGTGTTAAATTGATATATGTATAATGTTAAATTAACTAAAAATTTAAAATAAAATAAAAGTTAAAATAAAACGTTACTTTAACATTTTAGAGAAATCTATGGTTTTGTGTGTGATGAAATGAAAATGTTACATTGACATAATCTATGTCTGACATATTAAATATGTTAATTTAACACATACTGTGATTTCTAACGGTATTCAAGTGTTAAATTCTTGTGTTAATTTTTTCCATATTATACGTATTATTTTTTAACACATTTGTTTTGTGTTAAATTTACACATAAATGAGAGTGGATGATTTGGGACACATGAAATGTGTCAAATTTAACACATCAGTTTTTACAGTATATGGTAGAAGCAATATAGGTCATTATTATTCCATCGTTATGTAATTTCATAAAAAATGATATAATCCATTGGAAAACATGATATAGAAGAAGGAAGTATTCACTGCACCGATTTTGCATGATGGTCGATTGTAAACCAAAAGACTGCTGTTTTGAAAATTTTTACTTTTGTACTTTGAGCAGTATTGAACTGAATGAAACACAAGATAGTGTCTCAAGAAATTAGCTTCAAATTGACATTTGTCACTGAGACAGCGAAATGGACATGTAGAAACGTCATTTTGTTCGGCGAATAATGAATCTATGAGTAGCTCCCTTGATGCGCCACTGAAAATATGTTCCTCGGACGTCCTAAAAGTACATAATTGGCGAGTAAACTCCTTAATGGAAAATCGCTCGCACTCCGGCGAAGTGCGACGCGCGTTCGCGCCGAGCCTCAATCGCTCGGCGCGAACACGCGCGTGTGCGCTGTTTAACTCGCCGCATGATTTTAGGAAATAGGTCAGTTGATAAATTACTGTGCAACCCGGGTTCTCCGTACTCGGTGTAAATAGAGAGAGAGGTGGAGAGGGAGAGAGAAAGAGAGAGAGAGAGAGAGAAAACGAGAGGCTGACGGTCGTTTCCGCGCAACGTATATTTTGCTTTGTAATCGCCACGGCACAGTATGAGCATAATTATGTGCGCGCAGTCTATTCAATTATGCTTATTGCGCTCTACTACGCTAAACGCCGAGATAGAGAGCGGCTTTGGCGAAACTTCGGCCGAAACCGATTACGGTATGCTAAAACCGTGGCTTCGCTACTGCTCCTCGCTGGAGTTAGCGTGTAACACGCTGACGCTGACGCCTGTGTGTGTGCGTGTGCGTGTGTGTGTGTGTGTGTGTGTGTGTGTGTGTGTGTGTGTGTGTGTGTGTGTGTGTGTGTGTGTGTGTGTGTGTGTGTGTGTGTGTGTGTGTGTGTGTGTGTGTGTGTGTGTGTGTGTGTGTGTGTGTGTGTGTGTGTGTGTGTGTGTGTGTGTGTGTGTGTGTGTGTGTGTGTGTGTGTGTGTGTGTGTGTGTGTGTGTGTGTGTGTGTGTGTGTGTGTGTGTGTGTGTGTGTGTGTGTGTGTGTGTGTGTGTGTGTGTGTGTGTGTGTGTGTGTGTGTGTGTGTGTGTGTGTGTGTGTGTGTGTGTGTGTGTGTGTGTGTGTGTGTGTGTGTGTGTGTGTGTGTGTGTGTGTGTGTGTGTGTGTGTGTGTGTGTGTGTGTGTGTGTACGTACGTGCGCGCACGGCTCTTTATACGTAATATCTCACTTAACGCGTTGCGAATTTGTCGAAAGCACGGATTCGCCATCGGAAAGAGGAGAGCCTTCGGAAAAATATCCCCCCATATTTGTAAATTTGACAGTAACTATTAGTCGATTCGCAAAGGTTGCATCTTTCGTAAGTGGTTCATATGATAACATCCGTTACACAGAAATACGGGACAAAGATGATTCAAATTTAGTCGAGACAATGCGTCATGTAGAATGTAACATGAAAATTTGAGCATAATAAATAAACAGGATAATGTATCGGGTCGATGCATAAATGCGGATTTTTGAACAAAATTGATACGCATTTTATTCTTGTTAAAAGAACAATTTTGATCAACGTATTTTCCGATTTTCCAAAATAATTTTATGGGTACTGATTAGAACCTCTACGGAAATTTTTCAAACATTTCCAAGTATAGCACAGATTCTTATCAGATTGCCTAAACTTGTTCTAAATAGATTTAGATGTTACAATACTAACTGGAAATCTCATTTTTTCAAATTCTGGAAAATTTTCTGGAAGATAATTGGAATATATTTCGACTTCCAGAATAATTAAAATTGCAACTCTTAAGTGAGAAATACAAAAACAGGAAAGTTACGTACATTGAGAAAAAAACTTGAAAATTTATTTTATTCTTGTTAAAAGAACAATTTTGATCAATGATATATTTGCCATCCTTTTGTTTGACAGTCTTCAGACATCACGTAATCCTGTAATTCCCTTAAAATATTTTACATGACACATCGTTGCGACCAAATTTTCATCTTTCTTTTCACATTTCCCTCGTGCTTCTATTTTGCCACTCTACGTGGTAAACATGAATACCACATAAACTACTCCTAAAGGAAACACGCACCATGAACAAGCAGTGAAGTTGTTGACACATTTACGTGCATCTGTTTATCTGGATCTAGTTATGCGTGTGTCTCGTTACGAAGTATCAGCGAATTCTGAGACTTAGCGAATCGCAGTCTTTCGACGGCAGATTTCGACGAGTTACTTGCGTTTAACTTGCACGATTCGCGTAATAATGCAGTATGTACCGATGCGGTGCAAAGAGCATCAACTATGAATGAAATAATGAGTATCAAGAGTGCTCCGGTGGTGCGTTTCTCCCTTTCCTCTCGCGTTTTCCCTTTCTCTTACTCTCCCTCGGCTACGAGTTCTCTTATGAATTCGGAATCGAGTTTTTTCCTTGGCGAAAACGTAAGAGAATACCTAACGGGTACATTGAAAATGAATAAGGTTCGGGGAGCTAAGTCACTTAGACTAACTCTCTCAGACATGCGCGAACTCCCTCCTCTTTTTTCACGGTGAATTTCTCTAAGAAAATATATCAACACTCCGCATTATATTTGTTGAAAAGACACAAAAGCAGATAACAATCTCTAAAAATGTCGATAACGTAGATATGATCGTCAAAACATCGTATTAAATACTTCACACACATACAGGGTGTCCTTCATAAGACGTACCAAAAGAAAAACATAAGTAGAACAGATAAAAGAGAAAAATATGGTCGAAGTCATTTTTCGAACAACCACGTAAAATTTCGAGTTTTAAATAAAATAGATAGGCTTATGATAGATTAGCCCATCTATTTTATTTAATAACTCGAAATTTTACGTGGTTATTCGAAAAATGACTTCGATCATATGTTTCACTTTTATCTGTTCTACTTATAATTTTCTTTTGGTACGTATTATGCGGGACACCCTGTATAAATGTATGCAGAGTCCGCCTAACTAAAATTTTTCACCCTGATTCCAATGTCACAGAATAACACTAGAAATATTAAAAAATAGCAATTTTGAACAATCGTAGCAATTTTGAACAAAGGCTTTATAATTATGTGGAGGTAACACTTTGAATATTTAATAAAATAAATCTTTCTCTAAATTGTGAATGTTTTCAATTTTTCGTACTCAGAATTTCCAAATGCGATTTTTCAAAAAATGTTGACTCAAATTTAAGAAAATAAATGTTGTGAAGAGAATTAAAATACCTTTGAAATGATATATTACTTGATCCCTATTGATATTTAAGATTTTTTGGAGAGTCACTACTTTAATTAAGGGGATTAGTTTAATTAAGTGATATAGTTACATTTATCACAATTATACAGCCTTCTTGAGAAACAATATTGACGTGTATTGGCATTTTTGATAAAAATTTATTGGTCACAGAATAATCGGGGTGGAAAGTTTTCGTTAGCGTACTCTGTATATTCAAAACAATGTTATTGGTTTTAAGTATTTTATAAGTTTATCCATTTGCAAATCTATCATAAGTACATCGTAAGCATCACATTTATTCAAAGTATATTCTGCATCTTAGTAAGTTTAAAAGTTCGACTAATATCATTAAATTAAAACAAATACTCGGTTTGCTTACTTCGTAAAATTACATCAATACCTTTCTTTCAATAAAGTTTCATAACTCTGTTGAAAATAATTATTATCTAAAAGGAAGAAAGTAAGTTGAATAATTCGATTTTCACGATGTGACATTTTTTTTAAAGTTATGATACTCTCTTGAAAAGTTCTAGAGCTCTTTGCAACAATTTT
>NW_022639460.1:1125436-1143750 GCF_010583005.1 Odontomachus brunneus | reverse complement strand
TTTTTTTGATTAGGTGCGCTGCGAGAACTTAGCGCACCTTTTTTTGAAAGTCTTTTTTTTTGTATTTAATGACCGGAACTATTGAAAATTGTTGCAAAGAGCTCTAGAACTTTTCAAGAGAGTATCAGAACTGCAAAAAAAATGGCATATTTTTGAATATGGTGTGCCAAGACTTGGCACACCATATTTAAAAATGTGACATTTTTTTTGCCAATAGAATGATATTTCTCTGCATGCGCAATCAACCTTTTCAATCATATGTAAAAGTGTGCCGCGTTTTGATTTACCATATTTAACGGGAAACATAACCATGCATATAAAGAGATCTTTCTGTAAACTAATCATGCATTTTTAAGCTTCTATACTCAATTGCAAAAGCGCAGCAATGTTGTTTGGATTTCTCCTGAACATAAATATATATTCGGTATGTAGAATCTACAGAAATTCGTAACAGGCAAATATTTTAGCTAATTGCCAAATGAAGATATGAATTTTTATTATATTTGTATTGTTTTAGTCAAATATTGAGTAACGCTCTAACGCTTTATTTTTACACGCACTTTCATCCTGTAATTCAATGTAGCCGAATTTTACTGGTAAAGCTTTCAGGTATGGCATTCCCTTAAGCATACAAGAGTAATAACAAAGTGATCTTTAAAAAACAGAAATACAATATATATTTTTCTGTACGTATATATTGAACACGAGTTTGTCCCGCTTAGAAAAATGTTAAGAAACATTGACATTGCTTTATCTGAATTTGGAAGCTCAAAAATACCGGGAAGATATGCAGAAAGATTTCTATATAGGCGTGATTAGGTGTTTCCCACTAAATATGGTAAAACGACACACATTTGCGTAAAATCTAATTTAATATATACAAGAACCACGAAAAGGATAGAGCATGGCTGTTAATCACAATTGTCACTGCGTTAATCACAATTGTCATCAGCATTTTGAAAGTTCGTCATCGACTTCAGCATCTCCTTAATTCACTGTCTTCTATTCCACCGACTGCTGCGCGAAGCCCGTGTCATAGTATAGATTGGAAATTAAGGATTGCGAATTAAAGATTAAATTTCGACGAATCAGTCACTTGCACTTTGGTCTTGGCCTGCTTGGCTCAAATTGGTCAAATTCCAATCTTCAATCCGCAATCCTCTATCTCCAATCCGTAGTATGACATGGGCTTTAAGGATATTACGAAATACTGATACACTCGCGAATCGAGCTTCCCTCAATGGTAGTACTGATATCCAATAGCAAATAAGTAGAAAAGAGTCGATAGAATTTAAATATGCCTAGATACAACATTCTCTCTATCTTCCTCACGAACTCTATATCGTAATCGATAGTGCCCAGTTCTCGAATACGCTATTCAAATTCCAAAGCGCAAATTGCGTGCCAATAGAAATCGATAATATCGCGCTTTCTACGTAATCGGGCACGTAATTAAAAATCATGCTTTTTCGGGCGACTCGTAACGTGACGCGCCACAGTTCGCGAACGTTCTCACATCACATTCCGAGTCGAGATTTAGGATTCTACTCAAAGGCCCATATTCTGAATCCTCTTTTATCTATAAAAGTGCCTCTAAAAGAGGCTTAGGAGCCACCTGATTGGCTGAGAAGCTATATTTAAGACACTTTTATCGATAAAAGAGGATTCAGAATATGGACCAAAGTCTCGAAAGTGCTTAGCAATGTCGTCCTTGAATGCTCTTTGCGCTACTCGTTATGTTAACGTAACGATGCTAGACAATCTGGAATTTCTCGTCTCGTTTTGTTCGTTTCTTTCGACGCTCCCTGTTTCTCGAAATTTTTCTTAGGCGCTTACAATGTTTCACTGAAATGCAAAAGCTCGATTAAGCAAGGAAAGTGTGCGACGCGAGAAAGTAGTTGAACAATTCGCAAGAAATGCAAACTCATCTTTTTCCATCCCAACAGTCGTCATCAATGAGTGCCGAGTGATCACACTCCGGTGCAACCAAATTTCACCGGTAAAGCTTTCAGGTATCCCCTTAAGGGGATACTGAAATCGAAATCTTTACCGACATTGACTATTTTCTGTTCAATTTTCTGCCTGCAAAGTTTACGTCATACTGACTGCACAGAATTAGAAGTTTACTCTTACACGGTAAAAATATGTGCGAGAATGAACTGGAGCATTGCTCAATATATGATGAAAACGATAAAAAATTTCAAAGTTGATATTTCGAATATAAATTGCTCTGTTAGATGCTGTCAATTCTGACATTCGCCTGATACAAAAGTTCTGTAGTCAAATTCATTTTTGTGTTTCGCGGATTTTTCCAGATGCTTCTATTCAGTCCCGAGCCGACGAGCGACACGCATACTACCAGACTACGTGTGTCAGTGTGTTACCTATTGTTTCCCCACACAACATTCGAGTCCTTCAAGGCGGTCAAATTTACCCGCGTGCCTCGCGACTTCGCCGGATGTTCCCATTCAGTTTCGGGCCAGCGAGCAACACGCACACAACGGACTACGTGTGTCAGTGCGTTATCTATTGTTCCTCCCGGGTGATTGAATTATGTCGTCGGTATTTTGATATACTTAATCAGTCTATCCACGGCATCGCGTTATTAAACACGTGTCTTCGATCGAATCGTGTCGTGCGCGAGTGTAAGTGTCAGTGTCGACGGAGCAGTCAGGATCAGTGTTGGGTCGAGAAGCCATGACAGAGGATGCAAAGCGCCGGGCAGTGATACTTCATATATTTTTCAAGGTATGTCGAATCATTTATTATACAGGAAGTTTCCGTCTTTAACAGACATTTGACGAATTTACCGCGAATAAAGAAATACCCGAGTCGAAATTTAGGCCGACATTCATGGATTGTCATTATTCAACAAACACTGAGAGAAATATGTTTCGCATTTGTAATTATAATCACGTAGAGAAATAATAATTATAAATTATTGTCAGAAAAACCATTTTATTGTTAAATTTTATGATGTTAGTTAATGTTAAATGATGTTAGAGATAATAATCTTATATACCTGTTACTACTATCATTTTCGTATTAGAATCACCAAAAAATATAGCCAAAAATAACTTTAACGTTATACCAACCATTTTTTCTCTCAGTGCATAATTATAGCTTCATTTTGATTTCTGATTGATCTGCACTTGTTTCATCACTTCATGCAAAAAATGTATGTCTAAATAATTGAATAACAAATACGAACTTATAATTAATCATGCTTTCATACAAAGCTTCTAAATAATTCACAGCTATGAATAGCGGCCTTATAATATAATATAAATCTCGCAAGTGCTGATTTTCAAGTCTAATAATGCTTCTCTAGTCGCGAATTCAATCTTGTTGGTATCAACCAACGCCTTTTTTTGCTTTTCTTTGGCCTTTGTTATTGTGCCAAAACTAAAATTAAATCGCTATTGATAAAAAGCATTATTGGTCACATAACTGTTATTTTTGTCTTTTCAGCTTGACACATCAGCTCTTTCAAGAGCTACAAATCTCATCAAATTCCCATAAAAAAAAAGAAAAAAGAAAAATTAGGAAGAGATGAGATTGACGTTTTGTTCTTTTACCGATTTACCCACACTTTTAATCCTTATTAAGTAATTTAACATTTGCTTATCTATATAAAAATTTCTTTGTGATATAACCACACTTCGCCAACTGCCAATCGCGTGTGTATATTTGCCAACTGATATATTAACGTATAATAACGTCATATTTCGCTTATTGTCAATTATCGTATAATTTATGATGGAGTATTAAGCAATTATCAAGATTGTGGCAGTCTGTTTTTTCAGCTCGTGGCAGGATATCTTTCTGAAGACTCCAGGAGTCTCACGTATGAGTGGAACACGCGTTGCTGCAATAATTTCTCTAACATCCACTATTTCTCACTCTTTCGTTGGAAGCCTCTTGCCCGGGCACTTGGCACGTGTTTAGCTTCACATATTGACCATAGGATAGATCTAGTAACAGGGATTAGATAGATGGCAGGAGGGAAGAACAGAAACATAGACGAATGGCAGTGTTGGTTTTGTACATTCGATGCATTCGGGCGCTGAATTTTTCCGGGATTTTCTCCGCGGAGCGAAGGATCAGCTCTGATCGCGTCGCACATCTCGAAATTTTGTTGTCTTGTTCGAAAATATCGAGTGGAACATCGGATCCTGAATCTTCTTCGTGGAATCGCAGTTATTTCGGTCCGCGCGAATTAAGGGTGATCTAATTGTACCAAAATACCGAATATTCAATAATTACAAAATAATTAAAATAACAAGTGCAGAAAAGTTTAAATTTTAAGTAATTATTGCACGGGCATTTCGTACTTCTTCAGCTTCTAGAGAAAACGACAGTAAATAACCATCTGCAGCATCAAGGTAAGCCAACAGCTTGTACATCTAGAGATTCTTTATTGACTCTTCAAGTTTGTGATAAAATTTGTAGGGTCAATGTAGAATCAAAATTTTGACTCGGGTCCAATCCTTCTCTTCAGCGTTAATGAGACCGGAACTTGTTGTTTTCTCTCTCTCTCTCTCTCTCTCACTCACTTTTTCTCTCGCCCTCTCACCCTCCCTGCCACCTCGATTCTCCCCAGAGCGTGATTAGGAGATATTCGAGTCCGCTGCTCTCTCTCCTTCGGGTATCGCTCAATCCCATCTCATTACTCTTAATCGACTTGTAATCCACATCGGTTTTTCTCGTTACCGAGCGCTCGGACCTTCGCAAGGCATGTAATAATACACTCGACGTGTATTTACCTCCGCTCATGGGCGCCACGAAGCCCCAAGAGCTGTGGAATTCGCGCTAGCGGGTACAAAGCGCATTTACGAACGCAAAAGCGTGTCGCGACTGTATTATGCGCATACACGCATCGCCTTCCTCGGCGAGTCCAATTCGACAATCGAAATTCCACTGATCAATCCTTTGTATCCGTTATCTCGTTACAGCGAGATGTTCATTTCAGAGATCTTCGGCACATGTATACACACAGAACAATATTAATCCACTGCTAAGGAAAACGATCGGTCAGTTTGCTCTTTCTTTTTTAAGTAATGGTTATCTTCAAGAAGAATATTTGTTCGATTTCTTTTTAAAACTACACTCATCGCGAACTTGAGAAGAGCTCATTATCATGTACTCAAAAGAAGACTATTCTCTTTACACTGCGAAAAAATATTTGAGAATTTATTTACGGGTCACAAAGTTTACGTCTGAGATATGAAGTTTACTTCCCTGTGAAATAAACTTTACACTCCAAAAATAAATTTTCAAATACCTTTTTCTCAGTGTACAAGAATATTAGAAAATTAATTGATTTGTTACATTATAATATCGGTGTATATGCTTTCTCAAAGGCCGTTGAATGATTTTATTTTGATTAAATGTTATAAAATTTGATCAAGAAGAAGTCAACTCTATGTAGTAAGCAAGCCGGATTCGTGTTTCAATTTAATATTCTTGATTGAAGCATCAAACTTACTAAGATTCAGAATATACTTTGTATTAATTTGATGGACTCATGATAAACTCTTATGATAGATTCGCAGATATATAAACTTATGAAATATTTGAAACAAGTAACTTTTGAACGCAGTAACTTTAGAATGCAGTATATATGTATTTTTCTGTGTGTATAATCCACAGAGTTTAAAATACTTGCAGTGTAAAATTTATATGCTGATCTTGTTGCGAACGATTTGTGAAATAATTAAAAAAAATGTAAAATTCTTAGAAATGTCATTTTGCGGAATTATTTTGCTCTGAGGAATTAGGATTCAAGAAGTTAACGCAATCGGGACATTCGTGAATTGCACGGCTATCCTTATTTCCTTATTCATTAGTGAAAAATTAGGTCTGTTCTTTAGTTCATTAGGTCTGTTCTTTTTAACTGACCCGGTGCAGACTGGTGCAGTAAGTTAGAGTGAAACAAAATATATTTGCTTTACTCTAACTTACTGCATCAGTTCAGATAGTTCAGCTTCACAAATATTTCATTTCGCGGGAATATCGTGATGCTTTTTCCTCAAATTCTGAATTCCGGGGATTTTACTAACAGAAAATAACTGAAAATTTATTTGTAGGATATATATATAAAGTTCGCTTCTGCAAAGTAAAACTTATTTCTGTGAATAAACTTTATATCCCACAAATAAATTTTCATGTCTCTCTTCTCAGTGTAATTGAGGGATCTTTGCGTTCATCCGCGTAACGAGAAAATCGGTTGGTCTTATTAATTTTCACGGAAGAATGCGACGAATTTCATTTTCGGCCGCGACCTTCGCGCGCTGTGCAATCTCACGGTGACCGCCGATTACGTGCGGTAAATAATGCATTGCCGCAACACTTTCTGCGCGGGTATATGAGAATCTACGCGCTGCCCGGAGCCGCTTCAATTGCGCCCTGATACGAGCGCGTTCGTTTCACACGGCGTTATAAACTTCGATTTTCCCGCTAATACAACGTAACGACTGCATTCTCCGCCGGGGAAGTCACCGACGCGCCTTTCTGCGCCCGCGCGATATTAATATCTTGCATTTAATATTGCGTTATTTACCTTGCGTTCCACCTCATATCGCGTAAACCCCCCTTCGCTTAAATGCCGCGCTGAGCGGCACGGCATTTCATTTAACAATGAAATGAATGAATTCCCGGGACTTTGTACCGGCAACACGGCGGCGGCGACGGCGGCGTGGTAGTGACCGCCTAGTTATATTCGATATAAATTTCAACATACAAGCTCGATGTCTCGTTCTGTCTTTTTCTTCTTTAGGCGCGCCTAGTGTATTTTTTCTCCAGAGAATAAAAGATCGTTCCGCCGAATTTTCTACTTGGCGCGTCGCGTTCGACGAGATGGAGCGAGCTTTCGTTTTAATCTTCGTTCGAAACTTAATTCAGAGACGCACGTGGGTTATCGATAGGGTAACCGAGCGACGCTTAAGCGTAGCTCTGGGCACTGGCTGTAATTGGACTCGATTAATTGGGGTCTCGATCAAGAAACCGAATTCGGGTACGTAGTAGATAAGCGATGACCAAAAGCTGCCATCTCGGTTTGTCCAATTGATCATACAGCAGCAGCGTCGTTTGCTCGGAAAATTCGGTAAAACATGCGCGGGAACTCCACGAGGTGACGGAGAAAGAGCGAGAGGGAGGAGGAGGGAGAGAGAGAGAGAGGGAAGAGAGCTAGTTCGTTAAACGCGTGCAGATTTTTCGTCAGAAATTATAAATATAAGAAAACGATCTCAATTATATAAGCCAAAATTCTTTTCGATTTTATCATATTTTCTAGCAATATAAGAATGAACTGTATTAGTAGAGTTTATCAGAAACATAGTAAATTTTTTACACTCAGTATATACTGAGAGAAAAAATATCTGAAAAATAAAAAGTATTAATTCTGCGGGTACCAATAATATGTGTACTTTGTTTGGAATTCTTTTGTTAAATAGAATAAACAGTTGCTACAGATGATATGATAAAATCGAAAAATAATCCTAATATATTTCGGGCTTATTAACATATTAAGAAAATTATTAAGTACACATTGAAAACACGGAAAGAACTTTTCTTTATATTAACAAGATATGTAAAAAGCCTTTTTGTTAGCATACAGCTAATGTAAGACTTTAATGTAAGAGCCACCTGACACACACACACACACTGTCAAACGTTATTATTCTGCCTCAATTTAAAATTTAACTTCGCATTAAACATGCGTGACTGGCTCTTACGTAAAGGCTTTACTCTATTTTTCTATATTCTTTTGAGCTCGTTTCAAATTATGTTCTAAGGTTACATTCACAAACATTCTTAATATTTAAGAATAAAATTTAGAATATATTATTTGCTTTATCAACTCTTCAGATTTATGAGAAACCATTACTAGCTACGGGTACATTGAGAAAAAAAGGTTTGAAAATTTATTTGTGGGATATACAGAATAACCCATAAGTGTGACAAAATTTTTTCTAACTTAGAAGCAACTGAAATCTAATTATTTCACTTTGAAATTCTGTTGTTTGTTACTTACATCACTTTTGGAGAAAGAGAACGGCATCGATCGATTAAAATTAACTTTGACTGAAATAATCGGCAAATCAATAATTAATGAAGCGTCATTAATGTAATCACGAATAATATAATTGGCTAGTGAAATTAATTATTAATCAGTGTACAACAAATCACAGTAAAATTTGATTAGCAATTTCACCAATCGATGAAATTATTCGCGACTTATATGACAAACGGTCAATTTTGATTATAAGCTTGCGAATATTACAGTTAAAAGGAATTTCAATCGATTAGTGCCCAACATTGGCTTATATTGATATCAACAATTCCTTTTACTGTTCGATCGACAGATCAGATCGAATCGACAGAATCAGATTTAAATGAACGGAAGTGTCTAACCTCAGATAACTCACAAATTATGAGTATCTCAAAATAGAAATCTTAGAAAAAAAATCTCTCAGACAAACCATCTCGATTGGACGACACGTCGCAGTCGCAGCGACTAATCAAATCGGTAAAAAATTACGGTAGAATCACTCAAAAAAATATTTTGCTGATCCAGATAGAATTCTAAATATCACAGTTAAAATTTATCGCTGTTTTTTGTATCTAGAAAATTGTCTGCAGCATGTAAAATTTATAGCAGCGGTATTTTAGCAATACCAGCAAGCAATTTTAGGTGGGTGAGAGAATTATACACTCGTTTGTCTCTCGTCGTTAGTCGTTAGTCTTTCCTGTCCACCACAGTTACTTTGGACAAGAACTGTGATTGACTTTAATCTAAATGGATATCACAGACAGACTTTCTTGCAAAACTTCACGAAATAAAACAATTAGAAATAGAAAACAAACAGAAATTCTGCCTCTGTCATCTATATTGATTAAATACAATACATATGCGATATCGCAGTATTTGCTAGTCATTTGTCCAGTTTAGTTAATTTCTTGTATCTAGGTAATTTTTGCTATAACTGCAAAACCATTTTTTTAAGTGACAGAGCGAGCCGCTGGCAAATTCGTCGAATGGTTTTCAACGCCTGCACACATATACTTATGTAGAAAAAAACTGTACAGTAAAAATTACAACAAAATTTTTATAATTTAAACCAAAAAAACCACAAAATTTAAACCACAAAATTGTAATCGAAATTGCTATGTATTTCATTCGAAAATGTTATGCACATTACGTGTACATATATACATAAACATAAGAAAACAAAAATAAGGAAAAAATAATTAGAATATTTAATTGTTAAACTATTATAAGCAAATAAAAGTAAGAAAAAGCACTTTTTCAAATAGATATTATTTTAGGGCTAATTATTAGATATTAAAACATTAACAGTTTATTAAGGACAATTAACAGTATTTTATAGATTTTCTTCAAAGTTTTCTGTAGGCTCTATTTTCTACTATAAACTATTGAGATATTGATAGCATGTTCGCTGCAAATTTCTTATAAAAAACGCGAATACCTCTTTTTCACGAATCTCAAGGAAATGTCGTCATTGTTTCTGAATAATATTAAAGACGAGATTGCTAATTTTGAAAATTTACTAACTTTTTGATCTCAAATTCGTAATCGACAAATTTAAAAAAACTTCACCGAGAAATATATGGCTCAAAGGATTAACCCTTATAGTGCCGAACAATGATATATCGTTGTTAGTAACACTTGCGAAAAATTGAAAAAATTGTTTATGGGTTTAACTTTCTGTTATATTTCGCGATGATTCATGCCGAGACTACGTATACGCTAGAGGCAAAGCTTGGAATTAGTTTTTTTCTCAAACCCTATCAAACTACATCAATTTGATCCGATATTTTACGCTTACACGGAAAAAAAAAATTTGCTAATATATGGACAACTAAAAATATTAACTGCAGAAGCAAATTTTTTTGTTTTTATGGTAAAAGTTATTTAGTTGTGATAGCTAAAAGATTTATTATATATTAACTAATCTTTTAACTGTCACAACTAAATAACTTTTACTATGAAAGCAAGAAAATCTGCTCCTGCAGTTAATATTTTTAGTTGTCCATATATTAGGAAATCTTTTTTTTCCGTTTAGGTAGATTTTTTTCGGTCGGTACCAAAAGGGTTAAAGAAGACTGGGTGGATGATGGCGCGCAATAACGCACCAATGTTCTTTAACCAATTATTAAAAATCTACGTGCAAAATGATAGAGGATTCTCTCGTTCACAGTTTGATCTGATCTACAAACGCACGACAGCAGGCGTCCCTACAGTCACTCATCGCGCGTGATATCGTTCACGTCAGTCTTCTTTGATTAATAACCCCAAATTTTACACGGTTGTTTGCAGAATGCTAGATGAATTTTCAGTTTAGTTTAACTTCATCTATATGTATGGGGCGCTTAGCGTTCAGATCCTGTATACGTGTATCGGTGCGAGGCGGGAGCCTGCAGCAGCAGGCGGAATAAATCACATTAGGGCGGTCGTGTAATGGAAAAGCGCTCGGAGTCAATCGATGGAAAACACATTGCTGGATCGCGAGCAGCTCGGACGTGGCTGTGCGCGAAAGTGCGTCGAACGAGCGGTGGACTAATTCGATTCCGGGCGTTTCTTTCTTTCATTCGACGGCGACGGTGCGATTCGAAGCGATCGCGGGTTACGCGCCGAGAGAAAAAGGCGAGCTCGAGAGCGAGAACGCGAGGAACGAGAAAGAGAAACGGAATAACGGGGGAGAGAGAGGAAAAGAGAGAGAGGAAAAGAGAAAGAGAGAAGGAGAGCCCATTGTCCGGGGAAAAATTGTGCCGTATAAACACGGGGAGCGCGGAGCGGGCGCGAAAGTGAATTAACGGCGGGAAATCGATCGGACACTTTGCGCGAGTGCGCGCACTCGCGCTCTCTCGCTCTCATTCGACGCGCTCAACGAATCCGAATTAATTACATACATCCCTTCGCAGCCGCGGAATTTCTCCAGGGCGAAATCACGCGATGCAAAATATGCACCGCGTGTGCGATGCGATGCAATGCAATGCGATACGACGCGATGCGGCGAGGGCGCGGGCCGTAACTATCGCCGCCCTGAATATATCTTGGAAATACGAGAGTACACAGAGAGGGGATTTCGTAGTAAAAATTTCTATAGAATTCTGCAAGCGAGAAAGAACGTGTATCGGCATTCTGCCTTAACTTTATTATTCCGTTTCATATTCCGTTTCATGTGCGCTATTTATTACTGTAGGAATCGAGGTCTACACTGGCAGGAAAAATGTCTGAAAGAGAAGAGATATCCAGTCGACAGGTGCTAATAACACATTCACGTGTACTAATATTCGCATTTTCGCGTTGAGAAAAAATTTCGTTCCGGTGAGAAAATATATCTTTCCTAAAACCGTTCCTCTTTTTCACGAAAGCGATTGTTTATTCTATTTAGACAAAGAGTTTCAGTCGAAGTAAGATATTTCTTTTTCAGCGTGTGCTATCAAAAAATTACTATATTTCTGAGCAAGATAAACTCTACTGACATAATTCATTCCTGTAAAGTTAGAAAATACGATAAAATCGAAAAAAAAAACTAAAACATTCTCTCCGTGTTGGAGAGAAATTTATTTAACAGAAATTTTATGGCACACTAAAAAAAAATACTTGATAATTTATTTATGGAATATAAAGTTCACGTTTAAAGTTGATGCATCAATGCAGTGAAACGTCAAACATATTTTAGTTTTGTGCTTGTATATATATTTCTTTTTTATTAACTTTTCATCTTAGAGCTTTCAATCATTTATATAAAATTTTGCTCATACTTTTTCCAAATTTTTCCCACAAACTCTTTTCATCTTCACCTAAGTCGTTAATAAAGTCTTTCGCGTCGTAATTAAGCTTCAATGGTCTTGAAACATCTTTTGTCATAGGTTGTGGTATTCCTCTCAGTAGCTCCGCTATCAAAAAATAAATAAAAGAGCCTGATATTCCGTCTAAAAGAACCAAGGTGGCTTTCAGATCTTGGAGCTGTTTCATCTAGAAAAAGGAAAACGTCACGGACGGCCACTTCAGCGCCGTGTAATTTCTGTTAGATAAAATTTGCCGTATATTCTCTCTCATATTTCGATAATATGTAAGGTGTTAATAGTTATTGCCTCATCCTGTGCTACATACGTGTGCACGCATACACGTATGTACATAGGCAAACACAAACACATACACACACACACACCGGTCGCTTATAGCGCGTTGCTATACGCGATGGCCCTCGAACGGAACAAGTGGTGCTCTCCACTTTGACATCGTTGCGCATGGTGATAATAAAACTAAGGGCGAAAACGGAACCGCACGCGGGACGGTCAGCCGCGGACGTGTGACGCGTTCATTATCCTCGCGGCTCTCGAGTGCCGGAATTTCAGCGTACGGCGGAAATATTTCACGCGCATTTTCATGACCGTCGTAAAATTGCACGGACGGGGACGCGTGACGCTATCATCCCGATCTCATTCGCGAGCTCGCGCGAGCAATTCGAAAGTGACTCGAGGTAGTCTGAGAACACTACTCGTAGCTTTTGTTTCTATTGCAGTGTATTTTTGCATCGCGACCTCATCGCGTTTATCCGAACGAGCTCTTTCAACGTTCTCACTCGGACAGACACATAAATTTGACGGTAACTTTATTTGCCGATTTATAAAGATTGCAAGGTTGTAGAGGTTGTAACGGTTTATCAAAGGTTTATTAAATTAAGAATTATCAAAATTCGCTCTAAACAGTACGTTATTGAAAATGTAACATAAAAATCTTATGTGCAACTTTTATGAAATTTATTTTAATGAATTTGTTACCGTATTAATGTAACAAAAATTTCCATTATTGCGTAATGAAAATTTAGTTGTCAATTTATTACAATATAAAAAAAATATACAGGGTATATCTC
Source organism: Odontomachus brunneus (assembly GCF_010583005.1). Taxonomy (NCBI): domain Eukaryota; kingdom Metazoa; phylum Arthropoda; class Insecta; order Hymenoptera; family Formicidae; genus Odontomachus; species Odontomachus brunneus. The sequence goes on along the minus strand of NW_022639460.1, from coordinate 1,130,842 downwards.
AGCTCGATTTCACAATCTCTCGTCAGGATGTAGAGCGGATTGAGATAAATAAAAAAGTCTAATACCGTTTTGCGAAAATTGCAATAAAGATCGTGATATTAATTGTGGAAAATTTGTGAATGATCACGTATGATATGATAGATAAACTGCAGTGGTTTGCCGCCGTGTGTTTGCACATTAGGTCAAACTGAACACAAAATTCTTTTACCATTTCGCAAATAACCACGCAGATTTTTAATTATTAATTTAAAAAGATTATTGCACAATTTTGCGTGATAAAAAATGCATCAATCTTCATTAATTAACCCTCCATGAACTATGTGAGGTTAAATTAACCCCAGCAGTTTTAAAACTGCTGTATTTTTTCCAAAATATAAATCTAAATAAAATATAAATCCTTACCAAATTAAATCAAATTAAATCAAGCTGGGACACTCTGTATATAAAAACAACAAGAATAAAATTACAAATATTGGGTGCAAATAAAAATAATTTAATGGAATACAAGTTAATACGATAAAAGATTGCAAAAAATTTCGTAATAGTTTAACACAGTACAAATCAGTATAATAACAAAGGTTACGGAAGCTATTCGTAATATTCATACAAAATAAAGCTATTGTTATTATTATTGTCATCACGAAAAAAAAGTGAATATATTTTCGCGTAGTCGATGCTATGTCGATAGAAATTTATAGCAACTTGTAAGCGATTTAATTCATTTCTTGCGCTGAAAGAAATTCTGTGATGCGAGCACAGGTTCTTCGAATCTCCTGATGATGTAAATGGGTCAAGCGTCTTCTCCATGCTAATTCGACGAATCTTTATTCTCATCGGATGTCGCCAAAACCGATCAGATACGCACGAAAGGACACGGTGCGGAGATTTTACGATATTAAGAGGGCTTACCAGTTATATATATATATATCCCGGCTAATCTTACTATGGGGCGATTGTTCGGCGGACATAACGTCGCTGGCCTCTTCACGACGCGGGATGAAATGGTCCCCGTTGAATGGCGCCTGACGGAACAGCCGGATAATACAGAAGCGATAACGATACTCGATCTGCAGGTGGAAGGTAGACGTGCGCTTCTCTCTCTTTCTCTCTCTCTATTTCTATCTCTCTCAACGAACGTTTCGCGAAAGTTAATTCCACGGAGAGTTCCACCTCTCTCTTATCTGCGCGTGCTACACACTTTTCTCGTGCGACTGGTCTTAACGGCTGCCCAGAGAGTGCTCCGAAGATCGAGGGATCGAGCACACGATCGTCGTGGAAGAGGCAGCCGCGGTACCGCGATAACGACATCGCGATGCATAAGATTCGCGGCGGGGACACGTCTCGAGCAAGCGAGGACGAAATGACCCTTGTCGAAGCACATGCGCTCTCTCTCTCTCTCTCTCTCTCTCTCTCTCTCTCTCTCGTTCTCTTTCGCTGGCGCGACAAACGGTAAGCCGAATTCATCCGTGAAGGTACGGGTCCCCGAGGCAAATTTGTCCCGCGGACTAACTGCAGTTGGATGTTTCCAGCGTACGGTCCGGGCGGTCGCAACTTCGCCCGTAACGTGATCTCGAATTTGACAGCAACTCCGTTCACGTCTCTTTCCCCTGCTATCTCTGGTCGCGCCGTGCGCTAGAGGGAACAACGTTATTTAATCATTGTTTCGCGCATGTGGTGTGTATCGTTTGCCCGCGGCTGTGTTGCGAGTTACGTCTGACACAGTCGTCCGAAGTCGGTGGACGTGACTGTCTGGACCTCTTTCTCATTCTCTCTCTCTCTCTCTCTCTCTCTCTCTCTCCTCTGCTTCTTTTTTCTACTCTTTCTCAATCATTCTCAACGTAATTTGGGAAATGATCGCAACACGCGGAACGTGATACACGTGCTGGCAGTGTGAACATGTATCGCGTTGCAAGTGTTTCGCGGGAATTCGTGCGTGAGAGACAAAGCGGATGTTTATGGAAACAGCTCAGGCTATAGTAAATTATTTCCGAGCCACATCTACCTTTGTCGCCCATCCTTTGTCCGTGACTTTTATTTATTTTTCGTATCCTTCGAAATATACCCCAAAATCATTTAAAAAGTATACTTTAATTTCTTCAAAATTTTAAAGAGAGAGAATTAGTTAATACATAATTTAATTATGGGAAATGACCAGTGGGATTTACTAATATTATTACATGCTTGTCCCTTTCCGCGGTTGTATGTCTAGAGCGCCTATTTATACAGGGTGTCCGGTAACTGATCGAGCAACCGCCGTGTACGGGTAGAACGGGTCAAAATCATGAAAGTTATATACCATTTTGAAATTTTCTCAATATTTATTCCATAATTAATTAAAATGTATAAACGAATGAGCTCACGAAAAGCGGTAGGACAGTCTGTGTGTAAAAGAAATGGCTTACCTCTTAGCAACGATGAGTAAACAGCTGATTTCGAGGCGGAGTAATATATACGTGTCGCTTGTTACTCCACTTCGACATCAGCTGTTTACTCATCGTTGCTAAGAGGTAAGCCATTTCTTTTACGCACAGAGTCTATCCTACCGCTTTTCGTGAACTCATTCGTTTATACATTTTAATTAATTACGGAATAAATATTGAGAAAATTTCAAAATGGTATATAACTTTTATATTATTTTGATATTATTTTGATTCGTTCTACCCGTACATGGCGGTTGCTCGATTAGTTACCGGACATCCTGTATATCCAAAACTCATATCATGACGTTCGTGGGAACGCAGAACAGATTGAGGTGAACATAAAACACCGTTTTGCGATATTCGTAATACAGTCGAGATATTGATTGAAGAAGATTGCTGAATGATCACGCGCGATATGATAGATGAGTTCTAGTGGCTACGTGTGTTGTTATATGCTTGTATATTAGGTCAAACTGAACAAAAAAGTCTTCTATCATTTTGCAAATAAACATGTAGACTTCTAGTTAATGAAAGAATATTGTTACATAATTGCACAAATTTCCTCAATTAATATCTAAAAATCTATATGGTCGTTTGCAAAATGATAGAGGACTTTATTATTGTTCAGTTTGACCTGATGACAGTTTGATGCCATTACAGTTCATTTACCATATCGCACGTGTAATCATTCACTAATCTTTTTTAATTAATATTTCGAGATTTATTGCAAATATCGCAAAAACGATACGAGACTTCTATGTTCGCTTTTATCCGTTCCCGCGAACGTTATGGAGGCGAATCTGGGACACCGTGTACAATTGGCATTTATTTTGCAAACGATACAACATTTGCGCACACAATTTCCCCTTTTGGAGAAACGCTGGTAAACGCTGGAAACGTTTCAATTTTTCGCGAAACGATCTCGCGCACCCGTCGAAAGTTCGATTGAATTTCCCGAACAATCCGCGGACCTTTCTCCGCGGCCGCGTTTACTTCGCACTAATTTCAGGACTGTTAATTCGCGCGCGTAATTCGCGCAACATGCGCGCACGTGTGTACGTCAAGCGTAACAGAAACTTATGCACTCGGGTACGCGGGTTCACTCACGGGGGGAATTTCGTTTTATTCTCATATCACGAAATAGAATCTGCGAGCCAAATTTTACATCGCACCGTATGTATACGCAATGAATCGAAATGTGCTTTGCGAACCAATCAATTTTTTATTCCCCGGGCGGAAATATTTATTACGTCGTCGAAAATAAATTCTATATGTTTTTTCAACGTGCTCCCTGAAAAACTATCCGTTGTTATCGTACTTTTACAAGGCTCTGTTATTTATATATTATGGTAATACAACGGTGTAAAAACGACGTATTTTTAGTGTAATCGCGGGGGATACAGCGATATCTCACTGTATATCTCTGTCCATTTCGCTCAGACTTATACACTCATTTTTTTCTATTGCTTCATGTAAATATTGTTTGCTTCATCTTGTTGTTTACCGTTGCTCTGTCACGAATTTGAGGAATTTTCTCAGAGCGCGTAATAAACTTGCCTACACGGAAAAAATGTTCAGTCAAATTAACCAGATTTCGGGTGACGTATAAACTAGAAATTCTGGTAGTTTCAAGCAGCATGTCTGGTTTGTCCATATTTCACTAGAAATTTGGTCAAATCAATAAAACTTTTTTTTGTATATATTTATCTATCTACCTACACAGATGGGCAAATGTATGTAAATTTGACAGCAACTTTACTAATAAATTTGACAGCAGCTTTACTAGATAACAGTCTTCAAATATGCTCATCATAAATTTTTTTTAAAAAGCTATTATAATATAATCAAAAAACTATATTATAATATAATCAAAACTATAATATAATCAAATATAATCAAAGTAAATTTATTATAATATAATCAAAACAAGAATGTATTTTCTCTAATATTATTCACTTCAATAAAATATTTATAACTTAAAACTTTATAGAAGATAAAGTTGATTCGACTCTAATAAGTAAATCGAATTTTTTATTTAATCTAGAGCAGGATCCATTAACGTGAATTACAGTTGTATGCAAAAAAAAAAATTGTCATCGAGGCTGCCCGAAAATTAGGCGAAACTTGACTGTTCTCTTTGATGTTTATGCATTTATGACAAATTTACCGATGTATAAACTTAGGAGATACTTGAAACAATTTACTTGATAAATTATAAATATAATGCAAAAAAAAAAAACTGTGAGCTTTTTTCGTCCTCTCGATTGTCTCACGTCGTGATAATCGCGAAAGTCTATTTGATTATCAATCTATCCCCCGAATCGTTTCGAAATTCTCGAAGCGCTAAGACAAGAATAATTTCCCCGAGTTTCTGAGCCGAGGGTGACTTCTCACTCCGGCGACAACACTTTCTTTTCTGTCTGTTCTTTCTTGCCGAGTCCCAAGCGCGTTGAACTCGCTATTGTCGTTCTCCCGGCCGGTTCGCGGATAAATTCATTAAAACATGCAAACGACCCGAGGCTCGTATCAGACACTCGGTCTAATAAGATACTCGGTTCGGCCGTGCTTAAAGCGCGGTTCGTTCCGGGCGGGACGGTCGCGGCGACGCGAACAGTGTAAAGAAAAATTAATCGCCCCGGGGCGCCGCGTAACCAAGGAATATGCGAAACGATAAAGGGGGCCGCCGATGTTGTCCGTTTAATAAATGAAGTTGACCGTCGCGATAAGCCGGAAAATAGCAGGCAGAAAATTCGCCACGGCCTGGCTACGGGCTGCGTGTCTGTGTATGCTGCGTGCTTGTGTGTATGCCTTTGTATGTATATGTGTGCGCGCGCGCACACACACACTGGATGGTGTTACATAACGGAGTAGTTTATCGAGAGTTCCGCGTGTGAGTGTACTCTAAAGAAGGAAGCGAAAAAAAACGGGCTAGAGAGAGAGAGAGAGAGAGAGAGAGAGAGAGAGAGAGAGAGAGAGAGAGAGAGAG
>NW_022639460.1:1110990-1123490 GCF_010583005.1 Odontomachus brunneus | reverse complement strand
CTTCGAGCGATGATATCGGTAATATCAAATATGATTTCACCTTTTATGACAGGTTCAATCGAACTCGCTTCAGTGTTACCGCGCTGATAATAAACGGCGCTGACGTTGGCAGAGCCAATTTTCCGTTTATCATCTTATCGTTATTAGGCCAGTCAATATAAATTGTAACACTTATCTGCGCACCGTATTTTACAATTGCTCGCAAACATTTGATGACGACGAACAGGGAAAAAACAACGATCACGCAATTCTCGCTGTTTCGTCGCGCGAATTTGCCTGTAATTCGTGAGAGCCGCAATTATAAAAAAAAAAGAGAGAAAAAAGCGGACAAAACAGAATATTTTGAATATCAAATTTGGAGGAAGGAATAAAATAGTTGTTCGGGATGAATTTTTGAAAGCCAATGACAGGTCCGTTGCGCGCAATATAATAGTTGTGAATAATTGTTTTTGCGGGAAGATAATATTATAATTAATGCCTGAGCAAATCAATTTGAAACTTATACGCTTGGAAAGAGTGAAGTTAATATAGTTTGAAGAATAAAATCGGGATCAAAAACAGTGTTGAGTATTTTAATCGATTAAAATTTTCTTTGACTAAAATCGGCGCAAATCAATAATTTAAATCAACCGATCTTATCATATGTAAAATCACAGATGATTTCGTAGATTAATGAGATCAGTTGAAGATACGAACCAATTGTTAGTCAAATTTTGATGTGACTGATTATATATTAATTAATAATTAATTTCATAAACCGACTAAATTATATGACGAGTGATTGTGTGATTTTGACTAATGATCTGTCGATTATTTGAGCTAAAGAAAATTTTAATTCCTAGTACTAATTTGTATGTTTTACTCCAAGCGATATTGTGAGGAAAATAGTTTCTAATTAACACTACGCAACTAATTAGTAGCCATTTTTCTAACAAAACCTGCATTAGTTGGAAAATACCAAAAATTTTGCGGCAGATGCGATACTTCATCAATATTGTCATAACGCCAACTTTGACATGAATCGCTCGTGTGTGTTTTCTTTATGCGTAGCCGTCAGTGGGATTGCGATTTCCAGGACGCTTTTGCACTGGCAATTTTCGCGCGTACGTCATCTCGAGTCTTCTCTCTATTCGAGTGACATCCGGGGGCGTGTTTCTTTTTTTATCTACGCATCTGAACGCGAGTTCGCGGAACAGCCACGTGGGGTACAATTCGGAGATTCGCAGTGGCGTGTCGTGGATATAACACGATTGGTATTTATGACATCGCGAACAAGCGCGTCGCACGGTTTGGCGAATCTGTTCTTACGTATTCGTATGTACTCGCATGTGCGAATCTGCCTCGAAGGTTTGCGTATGCGCGTCGCGCGAGAGTGGTGACGTACGTGCGAATGTATCAAGAGAGAGAGAGAGAGAGAGAGAGAGAGAGAGAGAGAGAGAGAGAGAGAGAGAGAGAGAGAGAGAGAGAAAGAGAGAGAGAAAGAGAGAGAGATAGAGTAGAGAGTCGAGAGAGAAAGGAAGCGGACAACCCGGCTAATATCATTGGGCTTCGGCGTGAATTATTACCGCGGAAGGATTAATGCAAATGAGGCCAGCCGCGAAGGTGGAAAGGAGGGGTAGTGCGGAAGGGAAAAAATGTTAATCCTCCTACGCGGCGCATATATCTGCATACTGATGCGCGCGCGCACACACAGCGCGGTGCTTAGAGGATAAATAGAGAGCGCAAGGAGTAATTCGCCATTAGAACGGTTTCCATTTACGTTTGTTAAGGCACGCGAATCTCTTTTAATTATACCGCCAGCATTCCTCTCTTCTCAGTCTTCCGGTAGTACAGAGTGTCTGGATTTAGGTGCCCGACCGTCCATGCGCAAGTAGAACTCGTTAAACTGAGTAGAGAAATCCTCTAGCACATTTTGTAAATCACCACGGCAATTATCGAGATATTAACGAGAGAAGATTGGTCGATCTGAGCGCGTAATGCGAAGGCACACGGAGCTCTGTGGGGGAATCTGAAGAGACATATCTCTTGGGTCTATATTAATAGTCGTTACTTGAAACTTGTCTCAAGTGAGATACTGAGATCTGAGAATTCAGCCCGTATATCAATAGTTATTAGTTGAAACTCATCTCAAGTGAGGCACTGAGAATCGAATTCAAGGTTAGATGAGAGTTATTCAGTTGAATACCCATTACAGATACAAATGTTGTACACGTCATAATTCAACTGAAAAACTTGAATTTAATTGAATAAAAATAAAAATTTGAACATCTTATGTGGGAGAGAAATAAGTTTTAAGTGACAGCTGTGAAAGAACTTTTGAGACTGTATTAATAGTCATTACTTGTAACTCCTCTTAAGTGAGATACTCAGATTTGAGTTGAGTTAGATCAGAGTTTCTCAGTTGAATTGTAATTCCAGATATAATGTCACATGTATAATGCAACTCAACTTGAAAAACTTGGATTAACTCTAAATAAAAATCTGAATATCTAATATGAAACAAGTTTCAAGTAACAACTAATAACAGAAGACTTAGATTCATATTAATAGTCGTTAGTTGAGACTCGCCTCAAGTGAGATACTCAGATTTGAATTTAGAGATTAATGCGAGTTTTTAGTTGGATTGTGAAATTTTATAATATTCTTGTAAAGAGAATAAATTCTTTATTTAAGTGCATGACAATGAGCTATTCTCAAGTTTGCGATGAGTATATTTGAAGTTGAAGAAACAAGTATACTCAAAGACTGTTACAAAGAAAATATTCTTTGTTGAAGATAAGCATTACTTAAAGGAAAGAAAATAAACTGAGAAATTGCTTTTCTTAGCAGAATAGATTGACATTTTTCTCTATGTAAGAAGCAGCAGGGTCCATAAACCCAAGGCATATCCCTTCAGCCAGTGTTTCAGCGCATCGCGCGCAACGATTGATAAATTTTCATTAATTAAGGTCATGGTTGCCTGCAAATTGGTAGCCGCGTTGAGATTTTTCTATTCAGTTTAACAGAGTACAGAGTTTTATCTTAGCACACCTACATCCAGACACCCTATATATCTCTCCCCCTTTCTCCCTGCGACTCCGCAATGCCGAGTAATTAGCGTAATTCCTTGTAATGCGCGAAGCGATCGCGCGCTGCCTCGCGTAGAAACGCGATATAGAGAAATATGCGGGAGTTTTTACGTAGCGCCACGCACTACGACGGCACCGCAACGATCCCTGCCTGTAATTCATTAATTATGGAGTATATCAGAGTTAGCGCACGGTACAGCTCGCATCCGCTCGAGATCCCGCGTGTATCTGAATTTATTCGTTTGTTTTTTAATTACTCTAATTGGACGAGCGTTATGGGGTGTAAAAGGAAAGAGGAGCTGAGGGTGGAAGAGAGTGTTGGAGCGAGCAGTGATGATAAATAAATGAGTACCGTAAATAACGCCACAAGGATATAATAAGAATGGTGGCGCGGTTAAAGTCATTCGAGTGAGAGCGAGGGTGAATTGTTGCAGAATTTAACATTTTGCGGCCCCAAGTCGCGTCCACATACAATAATTTCGTTCCAGTTGATTTTATAAACCAACTTTTTGTTCATTAATATATTTCAGTGATATAATCAATTTATAAGTGTATTATAGTTGCATCAGTTAAGCCTTTATTAAGCCTTATGTAGTTCTTTTAAGTCGCTAAGGACTAATTTTGGCCAACAAGAGCTGCGCAAGAATATCGATAGTGAATAATTTCTTGCTAGAAGTCAATAATCAAATCAAGATTAATTCTTAATGACTGAATATTTAAAAAAAAAACAAGGTTTGTCCTGTTAACTTTCACAGTGTGTACAGTTAAAAGTTGAAAGTTACATATACTCGTATATTTTTAAGTTAATAATTTTTAAATTAATTTTGTATATTCAGAGTGCGCGTATTGTTTAAAAATAATGAAATATGTATTGATCAAAATTTCACTGTTGATGTACATTCCACGATATTTGATATTTTTATGTTACGCCACTTTTTAGAAGCAAAAATACCAGATTGTAGTTGGGTAAAATATTCAAATGTACGAACTGTCGCAAATAAATATTTAAATAAATTCAAACTAGGCGATATTATCGTGAAGCAAATACATTTCTGCCTATATTGACTGGGGAGAAAAATCGAAAACACAATTCGAGCCGCAAAGAGTTTCAAGATTTTTACTCGCGCGAGGATCCCTCGCTTTAATAAGAATGGCGCCCTGAGATACAACGATATTCTCCTGCGTGGAGACGCGGTGTCAACAGCTTGTTTATTTGGGGAGCCAACACGTATTTGGCGATCTCCGGGTAAAATTCGGTTGATCCCACTGGGGCCTACTCTATCCGGAGAAAGGTAATTGCTAGGGAGCGGAAGCTCGTGAACGTTCGCGCAGAACGCCGTTCATATACAGGGTAATCCATTTTAAATAACGCGTTGAGATTCTTCGAATCAAGGGTATCGAAAAATAGTTGAAAATTTGCACGGTTTCGATGGGGTCTTCTGACGATACTGTTCACTTGCCTTCAATGCCTGCTGAAAATCATGTAAAGGTTTACATGATTTTACATTTTACATGAGGTTTACATTTAATTTTCTTAAATGGAATCTCATATGGTTCTGTTAACGTAAATCAGTTCCTCCGGTTATTTTGTGTATAAAAGTATTCGCGTGAAATAATGGAAAAATGAATATTTTCTCCGAGATATTTTACATCACATTCAGATATATATTTTTCAGTACAAAGTACGAAATATCTTATAAATTATTAACTTTCCGACAATGTAAAATATTTCGGAAAATATTCACTTCTCGATTATTTCACTCCAATACTTTTATACGCAGAATAAGCAAAGGAATTAATTTATGTTAAAAGAATCACCTGATTCCATTTTTCATAAATTAAATATAACTTTATATGATCTTAGAAAGGTCACTGAAGATCAAATGAGTAGGCGTCTGATATCATTCAGACGTCACTCTCGAAATTGTGCAAATTTTAAAACATTTTTCGATGGAAATCTTGGCTTTCGAAAAATCCCAATGCGTCATTTAAAATGGGCCACCCCGTATATATGTATATATACATACATGTACACACACATCATATATGTATACATATAATCCTGGTCGCGTTACATAATGTATTTAAATAAATTCGGGATGAAAGTCACTGTATATTGCTCGGCTAAAATTGTGCCAATAGATAAATTGCCAAGATATCCTAAGACCTGGTGCGGCAAAGTACGGTGGACGAATTCGAGCGACCGAATGTCGTAACAGCGGCGCAAGATAGTCGCCGACACGACTCGTAAGTAATATCTTCATTACGTTCATGACCGCGGACTCGCGCGAGTCTCGTTTTCGCACGAATGAAAATTAGTTCGGTACCGCGCAAGTGAATTAGATAAATTTAAATTCCATGTGATATATATATATATATATATATATATATATATATATATATATATATATATATATATATATATATATATATATATATATATATATATATATATATATATATATATATATATATATATATATATATATATATATATATATATATATATATATATATATATATATATATATATATATATATATATATATATATATATATATATATATATATATATATATATATATATATATATATATATATATATATATATATAAAAGCATGGAGCAATCCTTTCTTTCTCTCTCTTCTTCTTCTCTTCCTCAAGAGAGCAAACGAATGAACGACAAAAATAGAATAACAGTATAATTTTCTGAGCGATAACTCATTGCTGGTCGCGCGTACGCGAATCGCAATTGTGCCGGAGGAGATACGTTCGGTAATTGATTAAAGTAAATGGAAAAATTTCCCCGATCACCTCTTCCCCTCCCCCTCTCTCTCTCTCCTATTTCTCTCTTTCTCTGTTCCCGCGGACAGGAATATATTTTTGTCGTGAAATACGAGGAGCCATCCCGAATTCAGTAGTCGCGCGATCAGGACACTGTTTAGAAGATGACGCGAATGAAGAATTGCGGAGGACCGACGGCGAACTCGAAGGAATTAAAACGGAGCGCCAGCTCCGCTGCCGGTTCACGAGGAGCACCGCAAACCCTTCCTCTCCCCCATCGGCCCGGCATGGAGGGGAAAGACTTTTTAATCTTGTACATCAGCTGCAGCCATTTCGCTTCTGGTCGCTTGGGATCTCTCTCTGCCTTTTTTCTCTCGTCTCTTCCATCCCCAATTCCTCTCTCTCTCTCTTTCTCTTTTGCTCACACACACTTCTCGCTCGTCTTTCAGTCCGTCCACTCTTTCATCCTGCTCCTTCCCGAGTTATCGCGCGTCCTTCGTCTCCGTCGTTTCCTTCCGCGCGACTATTTCGCATTTCCTGCTCGCTGTCCTTCCGCAACGGCACGATCAAATTAACGTAACGATCGATCCTTCCGTTTCGTCGCCCCTCCCCGGCTCGTCTCCTCTCGTCCTTTATCGACCTCGTTCCTGTGCGGGCGTCGTGCATTCACTGACGCGCGTTATCCTCCTCCAATCATAGCGCTCGCGACCACCGGACTTCCGCGGCTCCCAATGAGACGCGATTCATTTCTCTTTCTCCTGATCTCGACTGATGGCTCAGCCAGACGGGAAATCCGTTCCTACAGCATTCCCACTGCTTTGTTTTTGCGCACTGCATCCCCTCGCGCTCGACGCCAAACACGAGTGAGAAAAAGAAGCAATTGCGATGGTAATTCGATAACATCGAAATATCGTAGATCAATATCGGTAATTTATCGATCATATTTTTTCTCCGATATATCGTTATATCGATATTAATTTCAACAGTATTTTGCGTACTTCCAATTAGTTTTATATTTAATTTGTAATTGATTATATATACTATATTTTGCACGACACTTTCTTTTGAAGCAAATTTTTATTATTCTTTTCTTTGGTATTTCCTATTTCGCAATTCTAGAATAGAAAAATATGGGTGAAACATTAATTACCTATAAAATATAAAACCTTTATAAATCGATTAATATAGTTGCTATTAAATTTACGTACACCTATCTATCTGAGAAATATATTTATTGAAATTTGTCTTTCGTGACAGAAAGGAAAGTTATTAATTAGATAACATTAATATATTATCGGGAGCGAGCTCTAGTCTTCTTTAATTAATTAGTAATTAAAAATCTACAAAGTTATCAGGAAAATCGTAGAGGACTTTTTATTCAATTTGACCTAACAAGCACACGATAGCAAACATACTATCTACCATATCTCGCGTGGTTATTCACAAATCTTTTTTAATTGATATCTCGATAATTATTGCGAATATCACAACGGTACTTTGATGTTCATCTTAATCCATATTATGTCTCCACGAAAGCTTGGAAGATTGTCCTGAGACACTCTGTATAACCAAGAATATTAATATTGTAGTATTCTATGAGAAAATGATTGTATTAATTTGACTATGTTTATCTTGATTTGAAAATTAATTTATCTTCTTTCAACGCCAACTATAATCTCATTTTAACTCATAATTAATTCTATTCTTAAAATGTCAACAATAAAGATATTCTCCACACGAGAATATTCTTTTTTCTTTGTCGTCGAAAGAAATGTCGCAGGGAATCGCTCGAAGCGACCGAGCGACATCTGTTTTGTAGCCGTCTGTTTTGTAGCCGTCTGTTTTGTTTGACCGCGCTTGTATCTTCCTCTGAAATTGTTCTTGGCGTTTCTCGGGCACGCGGCCTCGCGCACTTCGCGGCCTCCAAGCGTCGAGGATCATCGCGGCGCATAAACTGCGGCGGATCCGCCGGACGGAAGGCGACGTCGCCATTTTCGCCGTTGCGCCGGCAAACGGGTCACGTCCGGTCTAGCTCTGCGCTTCCGCGTCCGGTTCCGCTTACCGTTTCCGCTTTTAATGCCGTTGCCTGGCTAGTTGCCTGCGGATGGTTTACGCGACGGCCGAGCGCGCCGGCGGGGGAGGATTTACGTAGCCGTAGGTCTGCTGGTCGGCCATACCACGTACTTGTCAAGCTTTTTCCAGCCGCGTCACAAGCACCGGACTAATCTCGCTCCTTCATCACCGCCCGCAGCCTCGTCCCGCAGCTCGGCGGTCCCGCAGCTCCGCGCTCGCACAGCCCCCCACTCACCCCCTCCCTTTCCGCGATTCGCATTTGTCGTTGTAATTTACACAAGTGACTTTCCTGTTTGCTGTGGCACGAACGTGTACGAGCGTGTACACACGTAATCAGCGACATGGAAAAGCGACGGGCGCAACGTGAACTCCATTGTGATCATCGAAGCGAAAGGGTGGCGCGCAAATATTGGAATGACACTGCACGCATTTCCCGCCGACGGATCGGGGAAGCAATAGAAGGAGAAGCTGCTGCTGCAGCAGCGCGGTCATTTCCGCAGTTTCGTATCATCAACACTGAAAGATCCGACGAAACTACGACTTAAGTCGCAAGTCGCGTCTCAGCGGCATATCTCTCTTTCTCTTTCTCTTTTATTTGACGATATTTCGCTGAAATCGCTGTCATGATACGGTTATGTGTCGAGCTTTGAATGCTTCGACGCACTCGCGCTATTCAAAGGAAATGTCGGCCCCGCGGTTTCCTGCGAGTTGTATTAAAAAAAGGATACTGCGCAAAAACACAAACACGCATTCCGTAAAGTAAAAGTACCAATATCCCGCATATATCTAATCCTACAGATTAATAATGCGCCTAAGATATAGGCGTTTTTGGTTCGCTGATTATGAATATGAAGTCAAATGTGTAAAATTGTTTGTATAAATAATAAAATATTTAAACAAGACATGTAAAAAATTGGAAAAATTATTTATACAAATAATTTCTCGATTTGGCCGAAATTCAAACCCTTTTTAACTAATTTAGCACAGATTTGAAATATTTCGGTTAGAATCTTGATTAAAGAAATTTAGAATGGTTCGTGTCTCAGCTATGCCAATTTTGTTAAAATTTTAATTAAACTTGCTGGGTTTCTCGGTTTGGCTAAGATTCGAACCATTTTTCACTAATTTAGCACAGATTTGAAATATTTCGGTTGGAATCTCGGTTATAGAAATTTAGAATGGTCGTATCTCAGTTATGCCGATTTTATAAAAATTATTGAACTATATCTTGTATTCAATTTTATTTCTTATGTATTTTTGTTAAAATTTTAATTAAATTTGCTGGATTTCTTTCTCTCGGTTTGACCGAGATTCGAATTATTTTTGACTAATTTGCCACAGATTTGAAATATTTCAGTTAGAATTTCGGCTAAAGAAATTTAGAATGATTCGTGTCTCAGCTATGCCGATTTTGTCAAAATTATTTAATTATATCTTGTGTTCAATTTTATTTCCTATGCATTTTTATTGCACTTATTAATGATAGGAGTGAGAACATTAAAAAGCTATAAACTGCCCGTGAAGCTCAAAGTGGGCCAAAATGAAAAAATATGATCTAAATATATTTGTACTTCTACATTTGTGTCAAATTAGAAAGAAATCGGAATGTATCTTTTGGACAGGTTTACTTCTAAGTCAAATTTGAAGTCAATAGGATTTTAAGTTAAGAGTTAAGCAAAAACTGACTTCGTTGAAAGTAAAGTTCGTTAAAACAAAATTGATTTTTTAAAGGCAGAAAGTTTATTATGCACAACAATATATATATATATATATATATATATATATATATATATGTTTGTTGCATAATTAGCTCTAATTAGGTAGGTTAAATTTATATGAAATAATGAAAAGGTAGTTTTTCACAAGACAATACTGCTCTACTATTTATGCTCAGGATTCCATACAGGAACAGAATATTGCCGCTTAGAGAGAAATTCTGCTGACATTACTTTTCCTTATTCTATATTGTAAGGGCAGCCTGTAAAAATTTCAATATTTCCATAAATTATCTTATGTACACAGAAACAGTTAATTAATTAAAGTTAATGCATTTTAAACTAACCAGTTAGAGCTAAAAGTTGACGCGTTTAAAATTAACTAAATCAAGTTAAAAAGTACTTCATTTTTTAGCTTAAATTTTAATTGACTAACCAATTTTTACCTTATTTTGAAAAGGATGATAAAAATTTATTTAAACAATATATAATGTAAAATATAATATAAAAAATTTAAATATAATTTTTAGTAGATTTATTGCTTTATTAATACAACAAAAAATTTACATTGTTGCACAAGTAAATTCAATCATTAATTCAATACAATTATATTTATCTCACGAAAGTAATTAAGAGTTGTAAAATTTCACCAACGATTGTCTCGCATCGTAATAATCATGAAAGTCTATTTGGGTCATGCTAATCCTTTTCTTGCGTGTCTAGATAGACAGGTGTATGTGAAATTGGCAGCAACTTTATTAAATCGATTTGCAAAGGTAGCATCGCTTACGAGTTCTTTATATGGCACTTACATTTAGTAACGAAGTAGAAGTACGAAAGAAATAGTCAAAATTTGCTCCAAATAATATTTACGCAAAATGTAATATACGAAAATTTGAGTATAACTTTTAGTAAATTTGTTGCTGCATCAACACAACAAAAAAGTTACATTATTCTTCGCAGTATGATGTATTTCGCTTATTTTTATTTATTCTTCGCGCTTGTTTTTTTACATTAGGCAATACTTTACTCAAATTATTTATTTTATAACGTGTATCTAAAAGGTTTTTACTTCATAAGTTTAGGTTTTTACTTCATAGGTTTAGATTTACTTATCTATTTTGTTATTTACGGATATCTATCTAAAGCGTGCGTGAGTCGTCAGAGAGAATAAACGGCTAATGGAGCAGCCTTAGAAAACGGAAAAGCCCGGAGAAAGAAGCGATAAAGCTCACATGGATCGAAACGACCGCACAGCGCGCACTATGGTGCAATTGAGGCTCCTGGATATCGCATTCGTCTCTTTTTAATGACGTTAGAAGCGAGTAAATGCATGCTAAAAATTTTTGCGAAATTCTTCGAGATGAAAAGATATATCCATACTTGCGATCGATTAAGCACACTTTTAAAATATCCTGTACACTTTGCTTTCGCTCTTCACTCAATAAATGCTCGTAAAATTAATATGACCGAAACAGTCAATAAATGCTCGTAAAATTAATATGACGGAATGATGAGGAAATTACATTAAAAAAGGAGGTTGCATGTCTCGTTAATTTTTCGTTAGTTATTTATTGATTGTTAGAACGGAAGGGAAGTGTTCGGGGGATATTCTAGAGGCGTGCTTGATCGATTGCAAGTGTCACTTTGTGGATATATCTTTTTAACTCGACATACTTCGCAAGAATTTTTATCTTGCGTCTCCTCGCTTATCATTAGCAAGAGATGGACGATGCGAGTAGCCAGGAAACCTTAAATTGAAAATTACCCGTTCGCGTGTTGCGTGTCCGTTGCGTGATCGATTCTCCGGCGCGCTTGGTAACCTTTTTTTCAGGCTGATCCGGTCAGTGGTGCGAGTGACGCACAATAGCCGGTCGACGGCGTACGTAGACGTCAGCCGTAGCGATAGGCGACGATGACGGGGCTGCGTGCTCGTCAACGTGGCTGATAAGGGTGGGCCGACGCGGCTCGCCGGGGTGGAAGTGAGA
Source organism: Odontomachus brunneus (assembly GCF_010583005.1). Lineage (NCBI taxonomy): Eukaryota > Metazoa > Arthropoda > Insecta > Hymenoptera > Formicidae > Odontomachus > Odontomachus brunneus. The sequence goes on along the minus strand of NW_022639460.1, from coordinate 1,111,861 downwards.
GAAAGGCAGCCGCGAGAATGACCAAGAAAGGAGAAATGCGTGAAGAAAGCCGAGGCCTCCGCGCCGTCGGCGATGTGCAGTCACGGTGCCGTTGCACAAAGGAGATCGACGACGGCGAAAGCTGCCACCTACCCTCCGCGCGTCATTCCTCTCTCGCTCCGCTCCCTCTTGCGCCCCTCTGCAGTTCCGGCTTAAGCCTTAAGTCTTTGTACATAATAAGCAAGGGATTCGCCCTGGACTGCAAGGCTGGATCTCCTTCTGAGCCCTACGAAGTCCTCCCGCCCTTCGGCGTGGTTTAGCGCGCCACGGAAAATGCCAGGGAACGGTGGACGCGCGCAAAGCGCCATCGAGAGCCGCGCGAGAATGCACATTGCGACGCGGGGAATGTACGGTGGTGTCCCGATATATGCACGCGCAATGGGAATTTATAATAAACATAATTATCGATGCCGAGCTCGATGCGCGCTATCGTCGGCAATTTAAGTTCAATTGTAAGAGCACTTCTCTGGGTCGACGATTGGAGGAACGTGAGTGCGCGTGAACGTATCCAGGTAGACCTCCATGATTATCACGATTGTGAGATAATAAATCGACGATGGAAACTTTACGATTCCTTTCATCACTTTATGATATTCAGAAAACTCTGAACTGAATTAATTATATCGGAATTTATATCGTACAATAATATAAATTTTTCATTGCATTAACGCGGAACAAATTTACTGAAAGTTACGCGCTCAGATTTCTTCGTTGCATTTAACGTGAAACATTGTTTGAGGCAAATTTTGATAATTTTTCTTTTTGCATTTCTTTCGTGTTCCTCTCTCTCTCTCTCTCTCTCTCTCCCCCCTCTCCCTCTCTCTCTTTCCCC
>NW_022639460.1:1095008-1110956 GCF_010583005.1 Odontomachus brunneus | reverse complement strand
CTCTCTCTCTCCCCCCCTCTCTCTCTCTCTCTCTCTCTCTCTCTCTCTCTCTCTCTCTCTCTCTCTCTATCTATCTATCTCTATCTCTATCTTGTTATTCTTGTGATACAAAACTTATAAGTGCAATGTGATCAGCAAAGTTGAAGGACTCAACGTTGCTGAATTTCGTAATTTAATATGTTTGAAATTGCTGTAAAGTTTACGTAATCTATCGGTCTATCGGGGTGTATCCTTTATGAGCGGTTCATAATTATCACATAGTATCACAAGTAATTATCACAAGTAGAAATATAAAAAGGATAATTATCAAAGTTATCAAAATTTGCTCAAAATAATATGTTATGTAAAATGAAAATGTATATGTTTAATGAAAATAATATGTTATGTAATATGAAAATCGAGTTCTTCATGATTGTCAGACTGCACTCATATTTTTTTATCACAAAATGACGAAATAAAAACACGAAAGAAATACGAGAAAACAACCAATATGTGCTCCAAACAATATGAATGATATGAAATATAAAAATCTGAGTGCAACTTTCCGTAAATTTGTTGCATTAATACAACAAAAATTTACATTATTGTATGATGTAAATTTAATAATTCAATATTCAATTATATTCTCTTCATACACGTAATTAAAAGAACTGTAAAGTTTCCGTCATCGACTCTCACGTCGTGATAACTATGAAAGTCGTATTTTGGTCTATCTTTACAAATCGGCCAGCAAAGTTGTCGCTGAAGTATCGTACACCTGTCTATGTGGGTTTTTCCGAGTGCATCTGTCAAGCGAAAGGCTATGGAAGAGATCAAGACGCCAATATATATCTTCTTCGTGTCTTTTATTACCTTCTTCTTGGCGAACGAGAATTGTCGACTGACCTCGCAAGCCGATGGCTAGTAAGTTTTACATTTGATGTACCGAGCAATGCGCTCAATTTGAGGAGATATTAAATACGATGTGATCGGCCAGCGTGCTCGCCGAACAGACCTTCCATCGGGGCAGTCATAATGGCGGTTCCATTGGCTGCCATAAATCAGGATAAGATAAACGGCCACTGACAACGTGCGCAACCCGAGCGGGAGAAGAATTGCGATTTAATCCCGCAAAATATACACACACATATACAAGGTGTCCAGTAACTCACACAGAAGCCGCAGAGTATAGGAAGATTAGGTGAAACTGAACAAAAAATTGCTCTATCATTTTGCGAGTAGCTACATAAAATTCTAAGTTATTAATCAAAGAAAATTCGTGAATGATCACATGCCGTACGATAGATGAGCTGACGACACCTGCTACTATATATGCTTTTACATTACATCAAACTGAACAAAAAAGTTCTCTATTCTACCATTTTCCACATGACCACGTATATGTTTTGCTATTAATTAGAGAAACTTGATGTGCAGTTACGCGCAATAATGCATCAATCTTCTTTGATCGGTAACTAAACATCTACGTAGTCATTTGGAAAATGATGAAGGACTGTTTTGTTCAGTTTGATTTAATATACAAAGCATACAGCGGCAAACGTCGCCATCACAGCTCATCTATAACGTATAGCGTGTGATCATTCATAAATCTTCTTTAATATCTCGATAATTATTGCGAATATCACAAAACAGTATAGAACTTTTATGTTCACCTCAACCCGTATGTCTCCACGAGAGCTGCCAAGATTGTTCTCAGACATCCTATGATAATATACACCATACACATATGAGCTGACTCGAAATTGGCTTGTCGTAAAGGGGTTACGTCTTGAAAAAATAAAGAGCACGTGCCCCGCATCCCGTGCGGCAAACTGACCGCCAAATGGAGTCAATTAAACATTACGCGCCGTGTCCATAACGAACAGGTGATGTAGTCAGGAAAAGACCGCGGGGTAGTTGGCAGGCAAGCAGACAGGCAGGCAGGCAGGCAGGCAAGCGCGACGGGAAGAAGGGAGGGAAGGAGGGATAGAGACGTCAGAGTTTCCCCTCCCCCGGGTGGAGAATAACGCGGGGGCGGCAGGGTATGAGGGGGATGACGGGGGTGCAGGAGAATAAAAAAAAAGGAGGTCACCGAACGCGCGCGCGGGGTGAGCGAGTCGGCGGCAGCAAGCTCCAACTTTTTCGGGCGTGGAAATTTCGCGCTCGCCGACCACCTAAAGTTATACTTTCCCCGCTTGTACCGGAGAGAAGAGATCCCGGCGATATTAAACCACCCTTCTTTACAGTGGTTAAAGCGAACGTCAACTCGAAATTAAAAGTTGCCCGCTTAAGAAGAACTTTTACGGCCATTTATGAGAAGAAGCTGATCCTTGCCCCTCCGCTCTTCCTTCGCTTCCTGCTCACCTCGGCAACAGGGCGCGGGAGACAGTAGGAGGGAGAGGGGGGAGGGCGACGGTCAAACGTGCCGGCCGACAAAAGATGGAGAAAACGGCGGCGAGAGCCCGTAATCTCGCTCATATAATCGCGCCGCTTTCGCCCCGTTGTCACCGCCCGACTTTGATCATCCCTGCGACGTTTTTCCGCGCGAACGCTCGCGCCCACGACGCGGGAATCGTTCTCGGCGTATCCACGAGAAATGCACGGATCTGTCGCCAATCGACCAACGCGTCGCACTTTTTGTTCCAGCTCGCTTACCCCGTATACACGTGCGTTGCGCAGGTGTAATCGTGTCATAAAACACTAAATAAAATATGACACACATCGAATCGACAGTTGCCGGCAAGCGTGCGCGTGTACAATTCCTCGGGGAAAAAATGGTTCGGTTGATTCTGCGAATCTATAGCTCGCTAGACGATATTAAACGTTATAACTAAGCAGATTTGTTAGCGCGGCAGATATTAGGTTTGGAAGCGATTGTCAGTTCGTTTATAGAGCAAACCCATTTTTGTTGATATTATCTTAGTTATTGCAACAAATTATTTCGTATTTTGAGTTAATTGAAGTTTGCAAAACCGATCCATCGACTTTGCTAAATCCTATAATTATTCAACACATGAAGAAATTTTCATTTTATAGAGAAGTGCACTCTGTTCAAATCTGACTGCAAATGATCATAATGAGAAATACGTTATTATGCGTTACGTAATTTAAGTTTGCCTTTTTATGTTAATAAAAGTAAACTATGTATTTGTGATATAATATAACTCTGATGATTTAGTTATATTAAAATTCATTAATATATCAAATTTCCTTTAATATATAACAGTAAAATGATTAGTTGCATGTAACAAATCATATTTTCAATTAGTTGTGGCATAGAATCATCCTTGCTGTGCTAATAAATCTTCTTTGTTATAACATCAAACTTTACTAGCTACAACCACAAATCTAATACAGCTCTACGACTTGGTTACTCTGTGACATAGCAAATTGGTTGTCCGTATATTACGGTTATGGATTTACTGGACTAGCGAGGTTTTCAGTTGTGACAATAAATCTTTCTTTTCCCATGCTGTGGGGAACAAGGATTGGGCATTTACGCGTAAATTATGATACTCTGCGCGAAGAAAAAAAATATCGTAGCGAAAGTTGCAACAAAATTTTTATAATCTTGAACCATACAAAAAAAATTGTGATCAAAATTACTATATATTTATTTATTTCATAAGTTTTCTACACGTTTACACAAAATTATTGTGATAGCTTGAGTATTTTACACGGTATACTCAGCAAATCGTCAAATTTGCTATTTGCAGCTTTACAGTCCAGCTTTACGGTAAACATAGCAAAAGGAAGTGAAATTTTGACGTGATTTTTATTACAATATTTTTCTCGTATGTATGTATGGCTGCATGCGTAGATAACATAAACTATGTATAAGATGTCATCTATGTAAATAATAAATAATCCGTGGATATCGTTCGAAAGACGCATTAGCTTGTTAAAAATTAACTTAGGAAAAGTTTAATAAAACTTTAGAATGCTGATACACATTTATTTGCCAAACAAGTTAGTGTCCACAGAATTCTCCGCTTATATTTTTATCTTCTCAAAGAGCTAAATCTACTAATATGTCTAAAACGGAAATTCCTTGTAATTTACATTATCTCTTTCATTGCATTTGCAATTAACATCTAAAACAGATACGGTAACGGTCATATTCAATTATCTCTTTTTATGTGTACTTTAATACAATTCACAATATTCTACATGCTCTATAATATCTACATGAGAAAAGGCCGCGTATATATCACGTGGGTAATGCGCAATTTCGAAATCTGTGGCGCAACTCTTGCCTGGAGCGCTAATCGCACGTTTCCAAGACACGATACAGGTACTTCGTCGCGCGACGGGAAGTCCTCGAGTCGCCAACGACGCGTCGCTGAGTTTCCCAGTTACGGTTTCCCCGACAGATGCATCTCTCGCTGCATCGCGCCATCTCATAATAATTTACACCGCGTTCATTCGCATATAATCTCACGGACGGCTCTCGAGTCTCCGCAGAAAGCCGGAAAAGTGAACTTACTGACGAGGATCCACGCGTCGATGTAGACGCGACATACATTATATGTGTATGTAACGCGCACACAATGTATATGTGTATATATATATATATATATATATATATATATATATATATATATATATTCGGTGAAATTCGCGTTATCCCCGTCAGCCAAATATATATATTTGGCTGACGAGGATGACGCGAATTTCACTGAGCGCACGAGGGCGATTAATCATGGCACAATGTTACGTTTAACCGCGTGCCGCGTGGAGAATACGCCGGAAATTGGCCGCGTTTCCTTTTCTCTCGTGCTCAAAGTAGTCTTCAGACCAGAGAGAGAAAGACAGAGGGAGGGGGAGAGAGAGAAAGAGAGACAGTCTTGCAGTCGTGCGCTCGAGGGGCCGAGGGTGCACTCTCCTCGAATACATCGACGGCGCCGTGTACTCGGCTCGAACGACCCGAATACATGGCCCCTCGACTCGACATCACCTTCATAATTATGCGCATCCTATATACGCCGCCTCCGCCGCGATATATATACACACCTGCACATGTACGGATGTGTGCATTGCGGACGACGGTGCAGCACACATGCAGCCGGCGGTGGTTGCATGCACTCTCGCGTGACCTCGCCGGGCAACGATGTGCCGCTACCCCGGCCGCGAGAGCGGCATCAATCAAGACACGCGATATCTCGATTTCTTTTCGTGGGAACTGCGAATTTTTACACGTGAGCGCGCACTATGCAGTCGTCTCTGACCGCGCGACGGACGATTTGCGCCCGACGGGCGTTCATCTATCATTTACGTGCGCCGCTAATCCGCGCCGAGCATTCCGGAGACGTCGAACGACCCCTTTCTCCTTCCTACCCCCCGCAGCCGCGCCACGCTCAGACGGAATCACGGTCGATATTTTCAGCGTAATTGTCTCTGGCGTTTGAGAGACTGACGGCGGTTAATTTCAGGTTCTCCTGCGCCGATTTGAAGAATAAAATGAAATCGATATCCTTCAGGATTGTTTCGCGTGACAATTCCTCTTTTTCTCTTCTAATTTGTGTCTCTTTTTCCTCTTTTTCTTCCTTTTTTGCACTTGTTAGTGCACTCATTGCATCTCTTGCGTCATACTTAAAATGTTTAACTTGAAGTGTACTTCATACGAGCAATGATGAGGAAAATCGAGTAATCGCCAAAAATACTGGTCGTGTGGAGTCAAATTTTACATCAATTATTCACCTCTCGTATGAATAAATATGAATGCATTAAAGAGAGTCAATTTGAAAATTCGTAAGTTTTGCCTTATTTTCGCGATCGCCATCTTTAGCTAGCGTCAAACGTAAACAAAGAACGTTCTATCACGTAATACCATATTTAATATTGCCAAAAATGTATCAAAGAAATATATTTATATAATAAAAAAATTGATATAATATATAAAGTCCCAAGGCCAGCATTTTTAACTCCTGTCTGATTTTTCTTAAAATTGTATCCTGATGGAATAGATGCATCGAAATTCTGCAGTAATTAATTATTCTTTCATTTCAAACATATATGATATTTATATTTTAGAGACTGAAAAGTGCTAAAAAATATAAGGCTCATGCCTGTGCGATTGAGAGAATATTATCGTTTTTTTATATAAATTCTTTTAAATTTTAATATATGTTTCTAATAGCACAGGTAAGGTATATCCCTAAAGGATATAGAAATTTTCTTTAATAGCATATTTTAGTGATAAATGAAGAACGAAAGGGTCTTTGAGAACCCATACACGGATCATGGAGTGCAATTAGCTAAAAATATTCAATGTGTATTATCATCAAATGAAGAGATAATTTAGATTGAATATTTTTAGTTAATTGCACACACCACATGCTCCGTGCACAAACTCTCATAGTCCCTTTTATTCTCTATTTGTGTGATTGAATATTAAAGAACCCTTCATTTTTTATTTTTAGCACATTTCAATGTGCCTGAAGTATAAATAGAACATACTAAATAAAAGGCTAACAAATTACTGCAGAATATCGATTTATCCTTGTTTACAAAATTCTATACTTTTACTATAAAACTCTATCCATGTAGTTACGTTTTTAAAGAACTTGCCTTCTGTGACGATAATAAAAGTTACTATCAACTTATCCATCTGTCTCGCTGGTGGCGCGGAAATCGCGAGCTACCGAGCGAGCTTCGCTCGCAGAATTCGTCCTCCGACGCGAACGCTCTGTATATTTAACCGCGAAAGTAGACAGCGAGAACAGGGGAGCGCGCGAGTAACGGGCACAGGATTACACGGGGCGACGGAGCTTGTATCGACTTTGCGCCGCTAACTCGATGACACTCGATAACTGAATCCATCTATCTACCTATCTATCTGTCGGTTAGTAACTCCGCTTCAGCGGAGTACAAAAGCCACCTCCGCCCCGTCCTGTCGTTCGTGCGGAACAGTGGCGCAAGAAAACAGAGGGATTACGGTCCCCTCTCTCCCTCTCAGCTTCTCTCCGCCTCTGACATTTGTACAAGAAGCTAAACTGAATAACGAATCGCTTTTCGAGGGTCTCGATAAGCGATAGAAGAGGCGGCGGGAGAGGAGGGAAGGGGGAGACGATATTGCAATATCATCCATTGTACGTTCGGTCAATTATCGTATTGTTTCCTCTCTCTCTATCCTTCTCCTTTCACCCTTCTCCTCTGTTGTCCTCCGGATCGACAAGGTATTGCTTTCGACACCAGTGATAGGCTGCCATCACGCGAGCGTGAGCTTCCTTTTAGAGTCGTGCGGAAGTTAATTCGGATTACCGCCGCGAAACGCGTAACACATCGATGCATAATCTACCGCGGCTAATTCGCTTCCAACGGGCTGCTCGCAATTGGCTCGTTCCGAACGAACACGGACGCTGGCTGGCTCTTCCCGTAAATATCGCGTAGCCGGAATATAGCCGGCGTGCACGTCCTCTTCATTAGATTGGAGCATTAACGGCGTAAAATGCGGCCGCGATAACGACGGCACGAATTAATCTCGATCGCGGGACGCGAACCCGCTGTGTTATCTTTTCATATTTTCCCCGTTACGGTTTCTTGTTTCCCTTCTCCCAGCGGAGGGACTTCCCCGCCCGGAGGGACTTCGAGAGGCGAGCTTATTTATCCTCAAACTCGCGCCGCAGTAACGTGGAGCTGGCGTTACTCGCGGAATCGCCTCGGAGAATCGGGGGCAACACGCCTCTCGAGGAAAACAAAGGCGCATACGTCTTTCTCATGCGCCCGTTCCTGGGAGTGCATCCCGAAATCCGCACGATAATCCATGAACAGTCCCTTCCCACGCGCGAATATCGCCTTTTCCGCTCGACGCCGACGCTATGAGGGCGCGAGTTTACGTTTTCTTACGAGCGGCAGTTTGGCAGCCGGCCATGGAGCGCGTATATACCCTCCTCCATCTTATTGTGAGCCGAAGAAAAGAAGCCACGGTGTCCTGAGGCCGCTGATAAAGAGAAAACGAGAGAAAGAGAAGGTCTTCTTCTCGGCCGACGTGCGCTCAACCCCCGCACAAGGTGTCTGAAAATTCATGGTGTGCAGGTGGATCTAAACAAACTGAACGGAGAAGTTCTATATCAATTTGCAAGCAATCACGTAAAGTTTCATATTAATGAAGGAAGATTGACGATTAATCGCATTCGATGCGGTACAAGGTGTGACGATAGGTACGATATCGGTAATTATCAGTAACTAGCTAGGAATTCTGGTTACTGACCAGTTTCCGACTTGTTTAGGCAACGCTTGCTTCGTAACTGGACAATGAAATTAGTCAGAGTTACCAGTTTCTAACTAGTTTCTAGCTAAACTTATTTTTTGTACAAAATTTTGTCAAATAATTTTCATCGTTTGATTCTTTCTTTCTTAATTGTGGAGAATGACATACTTTGTTATTCATAACATGAAAATAATGCGAAACTAATGTTTCAAAAAATAGTCTTTTCATGTCCTAACTTTTTCATTACTGAGAGACGGTTGTAGCCTTATTTTTAATTGCTATTTTTTTCTTGTCTAATTTCTGGTCAGTAAATGACCGAGAAACATTGGCCAGTATTTTTTCGGGTTTCTACTAGACAGAAAAACTGTCCGGAATTTACTTACCGTTTTTATTATCTAGTTACTAATTAGTGAGATTCCTAATCAGCAATGACCAAGAAATATTAATATTTTCTTGTCCAGTTTCTGAACAGTTACCGCCTAATAAATTCTAGCCAGTAAAAACCGGCCGACTTTTGACTAGTTTAAAAATTCTCTCTGGTCATCTCTCTGCTTGGGTATCGTCACGATCTGTACCGCGTCGAGCGCGATTATTCACCAATCTTCTTCAATTAATAGCTCAAAACTTTACGCGGTTGTTTGCAAAATGATCTAGGATCTTTTCGTTCAGTTTGATAAGTTCCACCTGTAGCACGGCTGCACCTTGAATTATCATCCTGTACCCGCGAGAGGGAGACAGAGAAAGAAAGAGAGAGAGAGAACGTTAGCGAGGTGGATAGATAGATAGGTATGTAGGTAGGTAGGTAGGTATTACGTGGACCGGAAGGCAAGTGGGTAGCAGGTAGGCAGTTACGAAATCGCCTATCAGGCGAGGACCTACAGGTTGGCGTGACTCGACGTCTTCGAGCAGCGCTCTCGCGTAAATACACACGTAGCCGCGTCTAAGTACGCGTCTACGTGTGTCTGTGCGTGTGCCGCGCGCGTGCACGTAGACTGGGCAAGTGTACTGACGTATGTGCGAGCATACGTGCGAGAATGCGCAGGTAGGTGTGTGTACGCGCGTGTATGGGAGAGTACACACCGATTCACCCCGGTGGTGGTTGGCCCCTGGATGCCCCTCCGTCGTCCCGACGTTATCCGTTCGCACTATTTATAGGGGATGAACGCCGCGCCGTGAAATATAAATAGAGAAAATCACCGGTCTTCGCGTTCAAAGCCGACTCGGCTTGTGGGCAGTGACTCGTCGGCCACGTGGGCCCCCATCGATCACCGTATCGGCCGCGGGCGAAACGCGCTAAAATGTCCGTAACGAAAACGACGGGCGTGGAGAGCGCGAGGACGGCCGTCATGTGGAGGCCGAAAGGGAGAGGGACAGATAGATGGACGGAGGGAGGGAGGGAGAATGCGCGCGAAAATACAGCGCGAATCGTCGGATCGGTGACGGTGACGGTGACGGCGACCGCACACCGCCGCCGGCGAATCTCGTTTGTATCTCGCAAACGACGCACGCGCCCCGTCCGCAATCCGTTTCTCAGTCACCGGCTGAAGATTTGTGGGGCCAATAAAATTCCCGACGCCGATGCGGTATCGCGTGCCCTCGCTCGCGTCACCCTCGCCGGCTGCGGATTCCCTGCGTCGCGGATGAAACCGAATCTTTTTGTTAATCCTGAAATGATAGCGCGAGAGTGACTTTTACTCTCACACTGAAAGCCTTAAGCTCTCTGCCTCTAGGATTTATTTCATCATCCACTGTAATGGATATGCTTATTTGTGTGTGAGATACCATATCACCTGAGTGAATAAAAATTACTCATTCCTATCTTTAAATGTAATATATTAATATCTTTTTAGAATTTAAGAATTTTCAGCATGAGTAAAAATTACTTATCCACACCTTAATCGTATCATAGGTTATCATTACTCTTCTAGAGCTAAAGCTTTCCGCGTATGAGTAAAAATTACTCACACTCCTTCCCCACTCTCTAAATTTCCCAGAGTGGAATCTCACTCAAAGCGAGTCAAGAGTGGCGGTATTTTCACTCGAAGTGATACTGAAAGCTACCACTCGAAATTGTAAGAGTGAGCATTTCACTTGAGTTTAGAGTGGGTCCTTCAATCAATTAGAATGAATATGTTGCCGTAACGGTGTGGAGCACATCAAATTCACTCCTCAATTTCGAATAAGACCAGATGATTTAGAACAAAGAATTTTTTTCATATGAATAAAATATGATGAAAAAAACTATAATTTTAAATTAGATCAATCATTTTTTTACTGTAGTGTAAATTTGAGATCTTCAGTATGAGAAAAAGATTACTCGTGTTACGCTAATGTGTTGCATCCTTATCTTAATTGTATTATAACATCACTACCTTATTAGAGATGAGACTTTCACTATGAGTAAAAATTACTACTTTAATTGTACACGGGAAAAAAGTATAATTGGTTCCATATATCATTCAAATTCAAGTGATTCGGTGATCACTCTGCTATTCGAGAACTTTTATTCCAAGAAATTTAAGGAGCAGTGTTAAACACGTTTGCAAAATGCGCGGAGTGGAGTCGATCGCTTTCGACAATCATGTTCTCAGCGATATACGAGAACGGCGACGATGGTAATGTGCATACACGAGTTGCGCGCACGAGCAAACGCGCATTATGATGACATCATTTATGTCGAGTGTCGTTTCAATTCCCTGGCCGCTCACTGGAGAGGAAGCTGTACAGCCATCGCAAGAAAATCATATTTATAGTGTTATAAAATGATTTTCCAGCGGGCTCACGGATGCGCTCGAACGAACGTGCGCACGCGGTACGTGCATTAGATACACGCGATGTACGAGTAATTATGATCCGATTTCCATTTTATAATCGCTGCTCGTCCGTACCTCCGCGAGCGAGCGAGCGAGTTGCGAAACTCACGTCTATCAATCATTAGATTCGATGTATCGTGAGAGCGCCCTTGATTATGCATATTAGCAATTACGTGACAAATGTGGGTGTAAGTGCGTGCACGCGTAATGTGTGTATGTGTTCAAATATATATGTACGTGTACATATATTTACAATTAGCATAAAGTGCTTTTGTCATCTGAAGCACGTAGCATTAAATACAATTTCTCCCGACACATAAAATCGGCAAATTAAAGCTGTTATTGATAAAATGGGTGATATTGTGAATATATGAAAATTCGTTCATCGGATCAGGTTCGTATAAATTACGCTAAATTACATTGGTACAAAATATTGTATCGCGCTAATATTGCGAAATCGCGCGCGCGATAGAGAGAGAGAGAGAGAGAGAGAGAGAGTAAAAAAATCACAAATAAGCGATGATAAAAAAATTAAAAATCAAAGAACGCTAATATTGGAGCTAATAGTCGTTATTTTTGTTTCATTAAATGAATAGAAATAAATCCATTTTTTTTGGACAAAGTTAAAATTAAATATTAAATGTTTTGGCTTCGTTTTGAACCATCTTCTAACATCCAATACATTAAGTATAAATAAACAATTTACAAGTCACTGCATAACATGCATTGAGAGAAAAAATAGTTGATCTGACTAAAATTATAATTATTTCTGGTCTCAATTTTTTGTTGTTCTAAAACACAAAAATAATAGTGATAATATTCGTGTAAGGTTATTATTACTAACATTATAGTAGAATTTAATAAAAAAAGATTTTCTTCGTCACATAATTTATAGTAATTATTTCTCTATGCGATTATAGTTATAAACATTTTTTTCTCAATGTATGAAATATTGTCGCAAAAGAATTGTTTCTATGCGACAATTCTTGCGACTGTATGTTACTGAAGCCGATTTCTTCCTCGCAGAAAAAAGAGAGAGAGAAAGAGAGAGAGAGAGAAAGAGAAGTCTTCGTCTCGTCATTATCCTATTTGACGCGTCGATCCTTGGATGATTTCCGCGTGACGTATTCGCGTGAGCCCATTCTAATCGAATTCGAAGGCATCCGCGATTGCCGGCGGGGATCGAGATGCAACGAAGGGAAAGGTAGTATCTGCATTAAGTCCGCGGGCGAGAATTCTCGCCTTCAGCCGCGCGGCGTCAGGCAAGCGAGAGGCTCTCACAATATTACGGTGCTGAAGTGCAGTCGTGAAACAGGCAACAGCCACCGTCGGCTAACGTCGTTGTGACCAAAGAGGATTAGATGGCGGAAAAGTGCCCATAAGACTGCATTGTGAAATGTCGCTATGTGCAATTTTCGCTGTCCCGCGCGCTGCGAACGAACAAACGAGCGGACGAACGAACGCAAGCTCCGTATCTCTGCGCAAACAATGAAACGTTGCGTCCCGGCTGTCCTCGCGACGTGTGAATTAAGATAGATAAGTATGTTTATTGAAGGTCCCTTTAAGGCTCCCTTTAAGGCAAACCTCTCCCTCAAGAGCGTTATAGGAAAAAAAAAAAGAGAAAAATTGATCACAAAATATAAAAAGAAGTAGAAAAAGAATAAATTATTCACATTTCGTTTAATTAGAGAATTCAGTCGATGGATTTTAGAAAACAATCTTTACAAAAATTAAATTACTAAATTTGAGAGATTAGGTAATATATTCACTCAAATTTGTTGTAACACATTGAGAGAGAAAGATATGTAAAACATAAAAAATATTTATTCGGTAATTACTAATGCAACATTTTATAACAGTTTTAATACACGCTCCATGAAGATTCCTCTCAAACGCAGAAAAAGATTATTAGAATAGAATGAATGCAACATTATTGGAAGGTTATAAAACAATGATAAATTGAGAGATACTTGCATAGAATAGACGGGACAAACAGGAGAAGAAATAAGAGGAGATAGAAGGAGGGAAAAGAAATATTTCGAGGCAGTATCATAGCGCTGTTAAAAACATAGAATTCTTGCAATTATAACAAGTATACTTCTTTATTAAGCGTCTTTAACTAAAAACGGCTTAATATGCGGCGGGGTTTATCCTGCCCTGTCGTTTCCACTAATCTTGCTTAACGCTAATCGTGATTTAACCGATCCCCGTTTCCTCCTAGATTCCGCGTCTGGAAAGTGTACGTTAAACTACGGTTACAGCGAAATCCGATGTGTTTGCGGAAGGTCCTACATTACATCGTTTAGGAGTTTCTCCTTACACATCTTACGCTTTCTTTTCGGCGTGATACCATTGCCGTTGCAAATCCGCTCATAAAAAAGGCGGATTATCCGATTTGGGCTAAGTAGAATCGATTCAGATATAATTTCGTAGATCTCCCATTAAATTCTTGTGGCATTAAACCCTCTGTGATCGGGATATAGTTGTACAAAGGAAGACTCCCTTGAGTGCCAAGATCACAAAGTGTTAACGTATCCTTGCGAATTTTTTGCATTAACCATCACATTGGCAACGTTGCATTGCTTGCTCCAAATTTATTACAGAACGTCGCGGGTTTTTGAAAAATATTTCGATCAGTCGAAGAAATATAAAGATTGAGAGTAGTGATTCTTTTAGTGGCTATTCGGCGTATGAAATCAATGTGATTTACTTAGTTCGTAGATTTTTGCACGCGCATTGAGAAAAAGGAAATGCCTGATACTTACTATAATTTGTAATTTTTCGCATTCTTGGCATCAGTCATAATTTTGTTCCATGAAGCGTGAAATAAACAAGCAATATGCACATGAGATTATTAACGATAATGCTATAACAGCATTTACCTCAAAATCGGATTTTCCAATTATAAATAGATAATTATGCAATTACAGTCACACACAAATACTAAATGTAAAGTCTCTTAGTGTAGTGTGACATGTTTGCATGTGTGTCTCGTTTATTGAAATACACTGCTCGGGGAAATTAAAGAATTCACCTCTAAAATAATCGTCTTATTTATATGGACTTGTTATGTTTAATTCGAAATATATATACAGGATTATTTGACGGAATCCTTCATTCAATGTAATTCCTCGATTATTTCAAGCGGTGTAAAATGTGTAGCAGAATCGTTCATCGCAATCGCGCACTAGAATAAATGGTGCAATAGAATTGCGCGCTAGAATTGCGCCATCGCGCGCGGAATTCGCAATTACTAACTTTGTTCGTGATAAATTTTGCAATCGTCGCGATTACAAATTTCCTAAATATTTCACACGGGTTACAATGTCATTTCTGTCACGAAACCGCCATTAAATTCGATATTTATTATTCCCGTTGAAATTTCGACGATGTGTAATTTTCGCGAACTTACGTTATAATTTTCGCGAAACAAGGACCATGTCTTTTGATAAAGTATAGATATACACGCGAACATATGATACCCTCGTTTTCTCTCTCGATCTTGTTGAAAGCGCTGTGACCACCCATTAAGAGATTTTTACCACGCAATTCGTGACTATACTTTCAAAGCGCTGAAGCGTATTGTGTACTTTCAGATTCCCTAAATCATTGGGTCGTCACACCCAAAAAAATATAATCTCATTCTTAGTGGAATCCTCTGAAAGAGAGAGAGAGAGAGAGAGAGAGAGAGAGAGAGAGAGAGAGAGAGAGAGAATCCTACAGAATTTTATTCTCATGTATGGTTTCAAGAGGATTTTTTTCTAAAGCCAAAAAGAAAATATTCTAAGTAATATTCTCAAAGTTAGAAGAATTTCGTCTCTTATCTACAAGTCTTGTTCTTAATAGAAATTTTTCTTAATAAGAGGATATTCAAATGAACATTCTTCTTGATTTAAAAAAAAAAATTGGAATAGTATCTAGTAAATTTTCGATTAACAGTCCACTTTATTACACAGAAAAAATAAATATTTCCTTAAAACTAATGTACTCAAATTAATAATTATTGAGCAATAATAATTTTATAATTATATATAATTTTGTTAGAGGAATTTACAAATTTCGAATTTTAATATTGTTATAATTTTATTTGAATATTATAATAGTCTCACAAGAAGTATAATACGATTATTTTTATAATAATAATATCTCCATCCGACATTTAAAAATATTATATTCTCAAATAAATATTTCGTGTTTTCTGTTCATGTAAATTATTTTTGAATAACAAGAATATATTTTTCGTTGTTGAATCATAAAATGCATCGATGCAAATAACTTATTTCTGTTTAATGCTATGTAATTTGATTTAAAAATTTACATGTCAAAAATAAAGATATTTTTCTGTGTGGAAGAGAAATACTTTTTTGGCAAAAATTACCGCTAAAAAATACGGAATTATAAGAAGTAGTACGGGATTACACGTAGCAATTAGTTCTTTTTTCTTATAATCGTAAGCGCCATTCAAAACGATCTCGATCGCGAGTACAGTGCGGTGAAATGAAGAGTATCGAGGTGGAATACAGTGTCTGCAGGCTGAATACTGAGAATCTGGATCAGGACGACTGTGGACGTCACAGAACACCAATACGAAATGGCGAAATGGCCAATTTCAACGCTCACAAAGCGTTACATTGCATAGTGCATGTACCGTTTAGATGCATTGATTGTCGATGGGTAAACTCATCGCGCTTAAGTTGTCCATCTAGACAATGTGACGTCATTTTGTTCCGAAAGATTTACGAATTAATGACTTGCAGCGCCTATGAAATAAGAACAAGAGATGCAACAAAACAGTGCATCTAAAACTCTAGTTCTTAATAAAAAAATACATATATATATATATATGTGTGTGTGTGTAGAAAAGAAAATAATATGTGTGCGTACTGTCAGGCGTCTTTTCTCTCTCTCTCTCTCTCTCTCTCTCTCTCTCTCTCTCTCTCTCTC